>NW_027361872.1:11597500-12075000 GCF_039654945.1 Dendrobates tinctorius
AGCCTGGAAAAAAAACGGCTTATGTGGATCTTCCCATTTTGTGCTTGTGTTATAAGACCAGTGGCCTAAAGTCACTTAACCCCTGAAAAACATCAGTTACTTATTCAAATCTGTGAAAACTGGCTATTTGCCCGTTGGACTGATGCCCAGAGCCCATTTGGGCCAGTCTAGCGACCTGAATGTGATGCAGGCAATCACTATGTAATACTAGTGTGAGATCAGCGGCTCAAAGTCATTTAACCCCTGAAAAATAACACATATCCAAATCAAAATCGCCCATCTGTCCACTTTGATGCCAGTTCTGATACCCAGAACACATAGGACAGACTAAAGGGACCTGAATTTGATGTCGGGCATCATGATCTATGTGTATGCAGTGTGATATCAGTGGCCCAAAGTTATTTAACCTTTTCATTGATGCTCAACCTCATTGGCAACATTACCAGGAACAGATTATTCAGGGGATGACTGACTTAAGAAGGACAATATTACTAGTAGTACAAAACATTACTAATAAGGCTGTGTTCACACATTGCATTTTTGCAGGGGTTTTTTTGCTGCTATTTTTATCCAAGTTTTAAGCTGCGTTTTACTGTATCAGGAAAGTCTATTAGATTTCAGAAATCTCATGCACACATATTGGTTTTATTTCCCTGACTCATTTGGAAAACTGCAGCATTTTTAAAAACGGCAACATATCACTTTCAGCGGTTTGTCTGCCTTTGTTTCCACAAAAAAAAGGCAGAAAAAAAAAGCTGAAAGTGACATGTTGCAGTTTTTAAAAACGCAGCAGAAATCGCAGGTAGCAGTTTTTGGTGCAAAAATCTGAGAGTTAAATCAGACTTGTTTTGGGAGGTGGGGGGGCACTAAACTTTAATAACGTGCACAAGAGACTACAAAAACACAGCAAAACTTGCTTTTTGCAAGCAGCTTAAATGCAGCTTTAAATTTTCATTAAAAAAAAACAAAACACAACATGTGAACATAGACTACGTACAGCACCACCTAAAAGAAAATGGCGGACAAGCTGCTAGATATCAGAAAAGTCACAATAACAATCAATGTCATAAATTCTGACAACCCCACATGTAGGCGCAGACCGTATGCCAGGGTTGTGTCAGCGCCATTCTGGATGGCAGGGCTCATATTGGACCTGTGTATGACCTTCTAGGGACCACCTAGTATTATACCCCTTAGTGACCCCTACATGACAGGCGGATGCAGATCATCTGCTGACAGCACAGTGACATGATGAAGGTGCCAGGACTTGCAGGCATGGCTGGGGCTATGGCATCCCCTGGAGGTGCACAGAGCAGTACCAGCCCTCATTCCTCCCCCAAGATGTTGCACATATGTCATTACCTTTCTCTCCAACACAAAGACTCCTTGGATCAGTGCTCCCCGGCTATACCGCCCCCATCATAAAGCAGCCCCGAGCCCCAGCCGTGCACATACGCTATCCACATCCAGGTAATGGTGAAGGCTGGCAGCATGATGGGCAGGATCACCCAGCCTGGCATCTTGGAGAGAGGCATTCTGGTGGCAAGGCTGCGGTGCCCTGCTGATGGCTGTCCTCGGCTTCGGCACTTCACAGTAAAGAGCCCGGATCTAGGTGGGGGCTTCTCCCAAACCGCTCTTCTCCCATAACCCAGGATGGAGCTCGCCAGTGCCCCCGGCCCTTCGCAGGTCCCAATGGGCAGAAAGCTTCAGCCTTTCTGATCTCTGGGCCAAGGCACAAGCAGCCCGGCGGAGGCACAGCCGAGGGACGTGATCCGGGCTGTGATCCCCAGCAGCCACTGCCAGAACACTGAGGCAGGAACTGAACTTGGCGCCTTAGCGAGGAGGGGGCGGGGCCTGCAGTGTGACGTGTTTCTGCATCCGGCTCTCTGTGCAGTTCACGTGACAGCACTGGATACGAGACCCCCGCAGCAGCCAGAATACTGAGGTCGGTGGGGAGCTGGGTGGGCAGGAGGGCAAGCGGGCCCCAGACTATAACTGTTTGTCACACTTTATAATTGGGAAATTTACCCTGGGCTGGTGCCCCCCCCCCACTGGGCCTTGGGCAACCGCCCAGATTGACCTTATTATAATCCGCCACTGGGGGACATAATTACTACTGAATGTGGACACAGAGGAGCATCATTACTGTAATGTATTTTATTTTGGGGGATACTGTTACCATATAATAAAAGGGAGGTACTATTTTTGTAGAATTGGAGGAAAAGTGGCAATGGTGACCAGGAAGCAATAATCCATAGATGTCTGTGTGTTACACTCTGAAGAGACGAGTCCTGACAGGGAGAAGTCAGAGCAGTCTGTGCTGGATGAAGAAAAGAGAACATTATTTACTTCAATTGGAGACATCACTGGGGAGTATCTTGAGCTACCTATACTATATGTACTGATACCTTCCACTATTCGCTCATTATATGGGGGTACCAGCAGTGTTAGTACAGTGATTCCTATTAATAATCACTATAAAGATATGAATTGGTCACTATTTGCTGGTCATACGGTCATGGTGTAGCGGCATAATTTGTTTCTTGTATGTAGTAGTATTGGTACACTGTGTGCAAAACTATTAACCAAGGGTGGTTTGCACGTTAATGACGGGGCCAAATTTTACAATTCTGACCACTGTCCCTTTATGAGGTAATATCTCTGGAACGCTTTTATGGATCCCAGTGATTCTGATATTGTTTTTCTCGTGACATATTATACTTCATGTTAGTGGTAAAATTTCATTCATATAATGTTAGGCATCTAGTTTCTCCCACTGCACAGGAGGAGGATCGACCCATGTCCTCTGCGGTCTCCTATTCTTCTGCAGCTGCAGAGGTTCCTGCTCAGAAGAGACGTAGGTCCCAGCGCCTTGCAGCGTCTACTCCGATTGGACCACCAGGAAGGTCCCGGAAGGCTGCAACTATAAAAGCTTAGCATGGCCGCCCGGCCATGCGCTAATATAGACCATGTGGAGTGAGTGTTGTATGCATGTATGAATGTCTCTGGTGAATGACTCATTATGAAACCCCTACCCTTGGTACGCATGTGTTGTGTAGCCTAGCCTGCTAGCACCCAGGCTGAGGTCCAGGTAGAGGCAGAGTCAGACACTGGCATCAGCATCCACCGGTGGCTTTGTCTATACACCACGGTGCACTTAGTCTGCTCTCGTCGGTGGTCAGCATTCATTGGAGGCTTCCGCAGGTGCGACACCGCACTCTCAGTAGGTCTAGAGAGACTAAGACCTCGTGTCCTTGGGGCTGAGTTCTGTGACCATATACTGCGCGCCCTCTTGCCGAGTGCTGTGAGTTTGAACAGGCTCTGGCATTCATGTTTTGCGGTACTGCGGGTCTGTGACGTAACAAAGTTCGCTCCTGTTCACACCGGGTGGCGTTAACCCGCGTGTGACCTTTTGTGTACTGCTATACACATCCGCCATTTACTAAGCAGCCGTTTACCACCTCTGCACGGTGGACCCGGGCTGCGAACGCACCTTATTATCATTTTATTATTTGGTGCGTTCCGCCAACCCTAACATATAACACGTTTATTTGTGCAAAAAACGGAAATTTGGCAAAAATTTAGCTATTTTCCAACTTTGAATTTTTATGCCCTTAAATCACAGTTATGGCACAGAAAAAACTTAATAAGCATTTATCATGATCATCTTGGAAACGCGTCACTAATCCCACCCATCAGCACGCCCATCACATGAATTCAAGGTGCCAATGGGTTAGCATGACAACGCGGGGTCTGCAAGAGACCCCTGTGGTTGTCATTGCTGATCTGCTAGGTGCGCTGCCCTAAGGCTGGCGCTCGTAGCAGATGATCAGTTCTGCTGCAGATAGCAGGGCTGAAGCGAACAGATGATTGCAGCTTCAAGTCTCCTAAATAGACTATTGAAGCAAGTAAAATGTAGAAAAAAGTTTTTAAAAATATTAAAAGAATTAAAATAATATAAGTTCAAATCACCCCCCTTTTGCCCCATTCAAAATAAAAGAAAAACAAAAAAATTCAAATACACACTTATTTGGCATTGCTGCATTCAGAAACACCTGATCTATCAAAATATAAAAATAATTAATCCGATCGATAACCGGTGTAATGAGAGAAAAAATTAAAAACTCTAGAATTACCGTATATACTCGAATATAAGCCGAGATTATCAGCCCATTTTTTGGGGCCGAAAGTCCCCCTATCGGCTTATATTCGAGTCATATACACCAGGGGGTCGGAGGGGGGGCGGGGGTGTCAGGTCATACTTATATTCTGGTGCGGTCTCTGCAGCCCCCAGCTTCTCCGCGATCTCCCTTCCTGCCTTCAGCGGTCACGTGGTACCGCTCATTACACTCATGAATATGTGCATATTCATGAGGTGTAATGAGCGGTACCACATGACCGCTGAAGGCAGGAAGGGAGATCGCGGGGAAGCTGGGGGATGCAGAGACTGTGCCAGGACCGGTAAGTATAGCGATACTCACCTGTCCGGGTCCATCGCTGCTTGCTGCTGTCTGGCATGTCATCTGTAAGTGACGTTCAGACAGCAGAGGGTGTGGTGACGTGGTTATTGCTCGCCGCGCCCCCTGCAGTTTGAACGTCACTGACAGATGACGTGCCAGACAGCAGCAAGCAGCGGCACCTGGCCCCAGCGACGGAGAGGTGAGTATGTCATATTTTTTATTTTTAAATGCGGCAGCGGCAGCACATGGGGGCATAATGTATGGAGCATCTTATGGGGGCAGCACATGGGGGCATAATCTATGGAGCATCTTATGGGGGCAGCATATGGGGGCATAATGTATGGAGCATCTTATGGGGCAGCATATAGGGGTATAATCTATGGAGCATCTTATAGGGGCAGCATATGGGGGATTAATCTAAGGAGCATCTTATGGGGCAGTATATGGGGGAATAATCTATGGAGCATCTTATGGGGGTAGCATATGGGGGGCATAATCTTTGGAGCATCTTATGGGGCAGCATATGGTGAATATTCTATGGAGCATCTTATGGGGCCATAAGATTTATGGAGCAGCATATGGGGCATATTATTCTAGGGAGCATCTTATGGGGCCATTATTAACCTTTGTGCAGCATTATATGGGGTGTATTTTGTATGGAGCATCTTATGGGGCCATTATGAACTGTATGGAGCATTATATGGGGCTCCTGATTCAATATGGATATTCAAAAACATTTAACCTACTGATGTCTCAATTAAGTTTACTTTTATTGGTATCTATTTTTATTTGTGAAATTTACTAGTAGCTGCTGCATTTTCCACCCCAGGCTTATACTCAAGTCAATATCACCTCTATGCAGTATCACCTCTATGCCGATGACACGCAGATCTACCTATCTGGACCCAACCTCGCCTCCTTACTGACTGAAATCACACAATGTCTGTCTGCTATCTCAGCCTTCTTCTCTACTCGCTTTCTCAAACTGAACATGGACAAAACAGAATTCATCATCTTTCCCCCATCTCACTCTACCCCTCCACCAGACCTATCCATCAATGTTAATGGCTGCTTTCTTTCCCCAGTCCCACAAGCTCGGTGTCTAGGGTGATCCTCGACTCTGCGCTCTCTTTCAAACCACATACCCAAGCCCTCGCCTCCTCCTGCCGCCTCAAACTCAAAAATATATCCCGGATCCACTCATTCCTCAACCACAAAACCACAAAAACACTAGTGCACGCTCTTATCATCTCCCGCCTCGACTACTGCAACCTCCTACTCTCTGGCCTCCCCTCTAGCACTTTGGCTCCGCTCCAGTCCATCCTACACTCTGCTGCCCGACTAATCCACCTGTCTCACCGCTACTCCCCAGCCTCCCCCCTATGCCAGGCCGTTCACTGGCTTACTATTGCCTAGAGGCTCCAATTCAAAACCCTAACCATGACATACAAAGCCATCCACAACCTGTCTCCTCCATATATCTGTGACATGGTCTCTAGGTGCCCACCCACACTCAACCTTCGATCATCTCAAGATGAAGATCTCCTCCACTCCCCCCTTATCTCTTCTTCCCACAGCTGCATACAAGACTTCTCCCGTGCTTCCCCCATACTCTGGAACTCTCTGCCGCAACACATCAGACTCTCACCATCAACGGAAACCTTCAAGAAGAACCTGAAGACCCACCTGTTCTGACAAGCCTACAGCCTGCAATGATCCTCGGTCTGCTGAACCACCACACGACCTGCTCTACCCTCTCCTACTGTATCCTCACCCATCCCTGTAGACTGTGAGCCCTCGCGGGCAGGGTCCCCTCTCCTTATGTACTTGTGTGTCCCTTGTCTTACACATGTTTATTATACTTGTCTATATTTTCCCTTTTCACATGTAAAGCGCCATGGAATAAATGGCACTATATAAATGCATAATAATAATACGTTTTCCCAGTTTTTTGTGGCAAAATTAGGGGGGTCGGCTTATACTCGGGTCGGCTTATACTCGGGTACATACGGTAAGTTTCTTTGGTCGCCACAACATTACAATAACAGGCGATCAAAAGATCGTATCTGCACCAACATGGTATCAATAAAAACGTCAGATCGGAAAATGGGGCCATTGTTTTGTTTTTTTTTCTTATTTTTTAAAAACTTTAGATTTTTTTTCACCACTTACCATAAAAAAAAAAAACCTAGACATGTTTGGTGTATGAGAACTTGTAATGAGCTGTAGAGTCATAACGGCAAGTCAGTTTTAGCATGTAGTGAACACGAGTGATTGTGAGCCCTTGGGATTACGAATCTCGCAATGGGGTGTAACCACGCAACAGACTCCTCTCGCAATGGGGTGTAACCATGCACCAGACTGGTGTATGTGCAGACTAACAAACATAAATACCTGGTGTACATCTCCTGCCACTCCTTCCTTGTGTATGAAAAAGCTCTGTCATTAATATTGTTTGAGTAGAGTTATGCGATAGCGCTATGTTAGGTATCGGGTTCCTGTCGCTGCACAGCAGGAATCCTGAGTCTTACTTCCGGCAGTCTCTCATTCTTCTCCAGCCGCAGAGGAGGTTGCGCAGCAAACTCATTGCTCCCGTCGTTCTGCCCAGACCAGCTCCATGGGTTTGCTTGCTGCTGCCACCTGTGGCTCAGCTATGGCAATACATGCTGCTCAGCAGCGAGATTCTCCAGGGACTAAGTCCTCATGTCGGGCCACTGAGCATGCCCGTGGAGTGATCTCCCATTGGAGATCGAAGGTCACATGCTCAGGTCCTGCTCCTGTATGGATTGGCCCAACCGAGAAGCCAGGAAGGTCCCGGACGCTCGCAGCTATAAAAGGGTCGCATGGCCGCTCGGCCATGCGCTAGGATAGACTGTATTTTCAGACTATAAGGAGTGAGTGATGAATGCACATATGAATGTCTCTGGTGACTGACTCATTATGAAACCCCTACCCTTGGCACGCATGTGTTGTGCAGCCTAGCCTGCTAGCGCCCAGGCTTAGGCGTAGGTAGGTCAGAGTCTGAGTCAGGCATTAGTCTTCATCAGTGACTAGGCACGCCTCAGTGCAAGTGCTCCACACTCCATAGCCAGCGTCTACAGCGGCGTTCGTGGCAGCGATGCCGCGCGCTCAGTGGGCAAAGAGGGACTCTAACCCCGTGTCCTTGGGGTAGAGTTCTGTGGCCGTTTGCTGTGCGCTCTTTGGCCGGGCTCTGTGAGCTAAACAGGCTCCGGCATCCACGTTCAGCGGTTGTGCGGCTCTGTGAATTAACAGAGTCCGCTCCTGTTCACACTGTGTGATGTAACCCACGTGTGACTGTTTTCACGCCGCCCTATTCTTCCGCCATTGTCTAGCAGCAGTATACCACCTCTGCACAGTGGACCCCTGGCTGTGAACGCACCTACTACTACTTTATAATTTGGTGAATTCCGCCAGCCCTAACACGCTATCCATGAAGAAAGTGCACGGGTAGAGCTATCCCATAGCTCTATTCCCAAAGGAAATGAACAAGTAGAGCTATCCGATAGCGCTATCCCTCAATGTTCCTGAGTGTAAGCTATTTCACATGGTTGAGCGCACTTGGGATCTGCCCCCAAGGCCCTGCCCATGCCCAATGTTTGGTCCGTAGACCGCGGCTAGGAGTTAGTCCCGCTTATAGACATGGAGTCACTTCCTGACCTTTTTGGGAAATCCGCTGATTCTGTTGTTCTGCAGGCAGGATATTAGATGAGTCCTCATCTTCTCATGCTGGAACTTAGCTGTGGGTTCACCGTCATCTGCCATAAGCTCGTAGGCAAACGCTATAGCATATAAGCCACAGTCGTATCCTTTCTTCTGCTGATCCACATTGATAAACCTCAAATATTTCAGGGGCTTGTCGACCACTTCACTGTACATATTGATAATCTGCTGACGGATGGATGGACTCAGATTCTTAGTCCTGATGCTGTCGGCCACAAAGATTTGGCCATTTTTATAGCAGGTTGTCAGCCAGTGCACCCTGTCCTCATCATAGTGGATTTGTACAGCATTCTTCAGTACGCTGTGCCCTGGTACCATAAGAGCGTAGGGGGGCTGCAAGCCAGCAAAACCCTTAAACTGTCTGTGCAGCAGGTCCTGAGCCATGATGATGATCTCGTGATCCAGGAAGCCTTCCTTTCCTTTGCTCAGCAGGTTGGTTAAGATTTCTGGAGGCAGGTTCCCAATATCGGGCATCTCCACTTGTGGGGTCACTATCTCCGGGGTTACTTCTCTAAGTAGATCAGTAACGTTTTCTGTAGCCGCTCTCTTGGCTGGTGGCAGCATCTCAGGCTTACTGTTAGAGGAGATGGCCACATCCTTATCTGTTTCAATATCGATGACAACATAATCTGGACCGGGAGAAGAAATGTTGGTGTTCTCAAGGTCATCTGTCTTTTTGACCATTGGTTCATACTCATTTTATCCTATAAAGAGATCAAAGAAATCATAATTTTTTAAAATAAAATATTCTCCATATTTGTTATGGATTATTACGTCTACTGCTCCTTTACTTCGCAACCGCCCACTGTAGATAAACGTTGGCGCTTGCTGAGCTCTATGCAGCGCCGACGTTTGTCATGACATGGTCAGTGGTCTAGCAGCGCTCACGACCCCCAGGGTCCTGCAAGCACTGCGATTCCAGTGCAGAGCGATAGCTCTGACAGGTGTTATCATTGCCGTGAAGCACCTGAAGGGTTGATAAACTTTTTGAAATTGTTTTTGAGCACTTTGAGGGGTGCAGTTTTTAGAATGGTGCCACTTTTGGGTATTTTCTGTATTAAATGCTCCTCAAAGTAACTTCAAATGTGATGTGGTCCCTAAAAAATTGTTTTGGCAAATAATAGGAAGCATGCTGACAAGGATGGGAGGGGGGTAGCCCCGCATACCAGGACGTGCAGCACGAAATCTCCGCCTCATCCCAGCCTGCAGCATCACCCCACTCCTGTATCCTCCAGCAGCGACCTTGGGACCCCGCTTCACAGCAGCCACCACCCCCAGTAAGCAATAAGACGCATGGATTATAAGAAGCACCACCATTTTAGTAAAGAAAAGTCTATTTCCTATTTTTCTCCTCAATATTTGGGGTGCGTCGTATAATCCGTAGTATTGCATAATCCAAAAAATACAGTATTTGCACATAGATTTTATAGGCTTGTCCAGGGTTATAAAAATGTAATTGGTTTGTTTGAAACACAAGACCACCCCTGTCTACAGGTTGTGTCTGTTATTGCAGATCAGCTCCAGTGAAGAGAATGGTATAGAGCTGCAATACCATTTTGATTGCAAAGATTTTTTTTTTAAGAAGATGGCAGCCGGGGGCGTGGCCTGGACTGCAATGGAGTAAGAGGTGCAGCCCGAGAGCTCCTGATACAGCCTTTCTAAATCAACATCCATCAACCAGGAAAGACCCATCCTGACCAATTCTACATTGAAAGAATACTCAACGGCTATCACAGACCTACTTTGAAACCCCCATTGATTGTAATTCAGGAGAAATTAGAACTGCAAGGCCTGACCTCATTTCTGAGGCCTACTGAGGCCTACTAGGCCTACCAGTCCTATCTCTACCAAGACTGTCCCCTCCAAGATTATCCGTGGACTAATCTATCCCCACAGAATTCCCTGACGGGTGCCTTTCACAGAAGGGCTCATCTGGCCCAGGAAAAAACTATTATAGCCCCTGTCTCCCTGTTCCTGTCGGCCCACCTCTCCGGCCCGCACCGCGGCTCCTTCAAGTTACATAGCAGCAAAGAACAGCGAAAGAGGGGCCCCCGGTGCTCCCCGAGAAGGTGCCGGTACTCAAATTTACTCCTACTACTATCCCCGGTAAGAACCGCCGTGGCCGTTTCTTTTATTACATTGCCGCCTCAGCCAAACGAGTTTCCTTCCTACTGCGCATGTGCAACAGCCCCACACCCGGGCTGATAACTCCGAGGCGACAGGGACAATAGCGGCAACCGGAGTACTGTTATTAATTCCTCCACAACCTCCGCTGACTTCGAAAAACCCCGTGGCCCCTACCCGCACTCAAAAACATTTCCTCCTACTAACCGGGACCCCCCACTGACCATCGGGAGTGAGGAGGAAATAAGGAGAATCTGCTGCCGCGG
Source organism: Dendrobates tinctorius (assembly GCF_039654945.1). NCBI lineage: Eukaryota > Metazoa > Chordata > Amphibia > Anura > Dendrobatidae > Dendrobates > Dendrobates tinctorius. The sequence continues at coordinate 11,608,092 of NW_027361872.1, forward strand.
CTAGGAGGCTAATTATACAAGCCGGCGCACAGGCGCATTAGCCACAACCCCGCCTGTCATCCCCGTCTGCCGCGGGTAATTGTAATAAAAAGGAGGCTAAAACATTACCGCTCCCAACTCCTTCAGATCCCGGGGGATCCTTCCCTCCTCGCTGGACATCAGTGGAGAGCCACCCGGGTTGTCTGCAGCCTCCAGTGTCCCGACATCAGAGCGGAGTTCACCGCTGACTAAGAGATACCTCAGTGCGCAGGCGCGCACACTCCTTACGCCAATTGCGTAGCTTACGTTTCCCGGCTGCGCAAAAAACGTAGCTTTAAATCAAATAATGTTAAACAAACCAAAATTCCGGCCCCCTCGGCCTCCTTATCCCCTAAAGAGGGTGGAGACAAGGGGGGCAAATCTCATCCGGCCTCGGACAAAGTCAACACGATCAGCCCCACTAGATCCAGGACCCCACATAAAATCGCTCCCAATATGGACACTTCTGTCTCCACAAAAAGAAGGAACCCAGGAGCCCGAAACGAGAGATTCGCACCTCTAATCGACCATAAAGAAGACTCCGATAATGATTCATGGGCCTCATCTCCGAATTCCAGCCCAGCAAAATCCAAACCAAAACTGGACTCCCTTGACAAAGCAAACCTTGACTCTATTGAGCTATATATGACCTCCTTGGCTGAAAAAATAAATAATAATCTCAAAATTACCCTGGAAGCCACCCTCGAATCTCAAATGAAAATCTTCCAATCTACATTTGAATCTTTTAACAAAAAATTAGAAACCCTCGAATCCAGGATTGTCACAGTAGAAAAGAAATCCAAGGAGTCAACTAACGAGAGTCACCAAATCAGAACAGAGATCACCCAATTGAAACACAAGCTGGCAGACCTAGAAGATCGCAGCAGAAGAAACAATATAAAAATAAGAGGGATTCCAGAATCCGTTACCTCTTCCAAACTAGAAGACTATGTCCAAAAAGTCTTCAAAAAAATCGAACTGACTCTCTCAACCCATGATACTATCATTGACAGAATACACAGACTACCAAAACCGGCTCACCTACCTAAAGACACCCCAAGAGACACAATCCTTCGAATCCATTTTTTCCACACCAAAGAACGAATCCAAAATAACATCAGAGATAATGGAGGCTTCCCAGACCCATATTCCCATCTCAAGATCTTCACAGACCTCTCAAAGCACACCATAGAAGGAAGAAAAGCTTTTCAAGATATCACCATCCCCTTGAGAGACAATAATATTCAATACAAATGGGGCTTCCCCCTTAAACTCCTGGTCCTCCACAATGGCAAAACCACAGTCCTTTCCTCCATAGAAGAAGGCCACAGATTTTTGAAATCAATGAACATCAAGCCCAGGAACAGACCAGCTTCATCCCAAGACTTCAAGACTCCGACCTGATCACCCGAGCGGTCTTAACCACCACAAGACTTTTTTCTTTCTTCCTCTTATTTAGTAGGCCACACAGTATTTACCTTTTGAGCCACTAATTTTGTCATCATCATTTAAATTGCAAAGATGGACTGCAGATTCTTTTTTCCTGTCAAGTGCCCTACTTGGCTGGGATGTTGGTTTATTCCTTTTAAAGGTTGTTTTCGGGATTTTCTCCCACGGACTTTCCACCGAGTTAGAGAAGAGTTTGCCTAGGCAACCTTCTCCTGGTGGTCCCCCCCTGAGTTGAGCAGAGTTCGTCGCAGAAATCTGCTCCTGTTGGTCCATATAAGATAATTCTGACCAAATTTGCTACAAATTTGTCTAATTTGTCTTGTTTTTTCCATTATATTGTGTTTCAGTTGCAGCCAATTCAACCTCAACTTTATCCATCCATGCCTAAACTTCTTCGTCAGCCACAACCCAACCGAGTTTAACAGCATCACAGGTACCTTCACAACCACAAAACACCACTCTGACAATGAAAATAAACCTGGCCACGTACAACGTCAGGGGTTTGAACAGCCCTAGGAAGCGCCATGTAATACATTACGAGGCCAACAGGCTGGGCTCCGATGTTGTATGTCTTCAGGAAACGAAATTTAAAAGAGAGGCCCACCCCAACTTTTCCCACAAAAACTTTCCCCACATATATGAATCTTCGGGAGTTAAAAAAAAGGCAGGAGTTCTTACTATGATAAAAAATTCCATCAACTTTAAATTCATAGAAGAACTAAGAGATGAGAAAGGCCATTACCACATTCTAGTTTGCAATATCAATAACTCAACTGTCACTATTGTGAACGTCTATGTCCCCACCACAGGTCAAATCAGATTCTCAAACAAACTTCTAAAGAAAATCAACCTAATAAAAAAGGGTTCTTTAATATTCGCGGGAGATTTTAACATGGTCCCAAACGGAAAACTGGATTCCTCAGCCCCCAATAGACACAAGGCAGAAACACTAAACAACTGGATATATCACAATGAATTCTTCGACACATTTCGTTCCATAAACACGACTTCAATTGAGTACACTCACTTTTCAGATGTCCATCACACTGCTTCTCGTATTGACCTAATTTTAACCGAAGTCTTTTCACTCCCCAAATTTACTTCCATTTCTATCCGCCCTAAAACGATCTCTGATCACGCTCCAGTAGTAGCTACATTCACCCTCGGCCCTGCTACCAACCAACAATTTTTATGGAAGTGTAACTCTTCTTTAATTAATATCCCACATTATAATGCAGAGATTACTACAGCCCTCCTAAATTACTTCAAAGAGAACAATACTGAACTTTCTAACTCTTTTACCCTGTGGAATGCCCACAAAGCTGTTCTAAGAGGCATCCTAATTAGAATATCCTCGAGACACAAAAGGGCAAATAGAGAGAAAATAACAGATCTCCAGAATCAAATCAAAACTAAAGAATCAATGATAACTGACAACACAAATTCGGGTTCAGTTGTACGTTCGGAACTCCTCAAATTACGACAAGAGCTTAAAGCCCTGATATTCTCGTTCCATGACTCAGCAGTTAAAAACAACCGCTTTAGACTATATCAAAATCTAAATCGTCCATCGCGTTACATGACTAACATCTTGAAAAACCATAGACGGAAAAACAGAATCGACACCATTCTTTCCCCTAAAGCTATCCCTCTGTCCCACCCACAAGATATTGCTAACTCCTTTGCCACATTTTACGAAAATCTCTACAATATCAATCAAAACTCACCCCTCCCCCATCCTAATCCTCTAGATATCACTTCTTTTCTGGCCAAAATTAACCTCCCGAAACTAGATGAGGATGACAGATCTTTTCTGTCATCCCCCTTTTCCGAAAAAGAAACTCTAGAAGCCATAAAACACCTCAAATCCTTCAAGGCCCCTGGCCCCGACGGATTTACGAATAATTACTATAAAACTTTTGCCAAAATCCTCACTCCTCACTTGACGAAAATCTTTAACACAGCCTCTACTGTGGGTTACTTCCCTAAGGAAATGCTTGAGGCCACCCTAATCCTTATTCCCAAACCCAATTCAGATACCACTCTTATGAAAAATTTTAGGCCAATTTCGCTAATAAACATAGATATCAAACTTTATGCAAAACTACTATCAAACAGACTGAATTCCATACTCCCCAAACTGATCAATAAAGATCAAATCGGGTTCATAATCAATAGACAATCTACAGACGGCACCAGAAGATTGATCAATCTTATAAAACTCATCAATACACACAAAACCAAATCCGTCATAGCTTCTCTTGACGCCGAAAAGGCTTTCAACAGATTAAATTGGGATTACCTCTTCGCCACCCTACATAAATTCGGCTTTCACCATGAACTAATTACGAGCATTAGAGCATTATACACCGACCCAACGGCCAAAATATATGTTAATAACCACCTTTCAAAAGTTTTCCAAATATCCAACGGCACCAGACAAGGATGCCCACTTTCCCCTCTTCTCTTTGCCCTAGCAATTGAACCCCTAGCTCAATCTATTAGAGACAACCCAGATATCCAGGGCATCAAAGTAGGGGATAAAGAATATAAAATTTGCCTTTTCGCTGACGACATTATTCTCACTTTATCAAACCCAATTAAATCAATTGTTAGAGTCCAAGAACTTCTGCAGAAGTTTTCGGACATCTCCCATTTCAAAATCAACATAACAAAATCCAAAATGCTAGCATTTAATCTGGACAACACTCTAACCAACTCTATTAGTTGCTCATGCCCATGGAGCTGGACTACAGATTACATCACATATTTGGGAATCAAATTCACAAATAAAGTCCCTTCCCTCATACCTCTAAATTTAAAATCCCTCACAGAGTCCATCTCTAAAGACCTAAACACATACGGGGAGAAAAACCTCTCCTGGTGGGGTAAAATTATAATTTTTAAAGCCTATATCCTCCCCAAAATAATCTATTTCTTTAGATCTCTCCCTCTACCCATTTCCACCTCTGCCCTTACCAATCTTCAACTCACGACCAACAATTTCGTTTGGAACGGAAAAAAAGCCAGAATTGCGAAAAATGTTTTATATGGCAACAGGAGATTTGGAGGAGCTGGCCTTCCAAATATTTCGGCCTACTACTCCGCATTCCTTGTCAAAAACAGTCTCCACTGGTGGTCAACCGTGGATCCTCCGGCATGGGCCGACATTGAAAAGGCTCTAAACAACAACAGATCTCCTTCTTTTCTCGTTCTGGAATCCATCCTTCTTAAAAAGGTTCTCTCCACTACTCATCCAATCTTTCAAGCTACCCTGGAAGCTTGGAGACTCCTAGCTAAACAAAAAAGTAGCGTCAAGAATACTGCCCCATTAGGGTCTCTATCTCTCGTTGTTATAGCGTCTCTTTTTGAGTCAGATCTACCCTCAATCTGGTCTGACCACGGTATCAAAAAATTCAGAGACATTTACGGACACAACCACATCTATCCCTTTAGCGATTTGAAAAATAAGTTCAATATCCCATCATCATCATTTCTTGACTATATTCAACTAAAAGAAATAGCAACCAAACTTAAAAAGAAAGACGCAAAACCCTCTGAGCCTTTCTCCAATCTCATTAATAACATAAACCACTGCCTTTTCTGGAAGATTTCATATATTTATATGTGGCTCAATAAGTGCCACGAATTTACCAAAACAAATAATATAATCAAGTGGGAGACGGAACTTGGGATAAATCCAGGAATAGAGGACTGGGAACAGGCATGCTCCTCCTCCATGTCCGCCACGTTATCCATGTCTCTCTTGGAAACCCACCAGAAAATTATTTCACGTTGGTACTACACACCAGCCAGACTAGCCAAGATATACCCTGAGATCTCCCCATTGTGCTGGAGAGGATGTGGACATCACGGGAATCTTTTTCACATATTTTGGCACTGCCCAGTGATCAAACCTCTCTGGAGAAATATTTCTCTCCTAATAAACTCCCTTCTTCAAAAACCCATCACCCTCTCTCCCCAATTGGCCTTGTTTTCTATTACCTCACAAGAATCACTCCAAACACTTTCACCTCTAATAATTCTCATCCTCCTTATTACAAAAGCTCCATAGCTTTTAATTGGAAAAGACAGGATATTCCAACAATTGAAGATATAAAGGAAAAAATCTCCTTACACAAATCTTTCGAACTAAAACTAGCCACTATTAGTGATAATATTAGCCTCTTCACTCATAAATGGCACAGATGGATTACATTATTTCCTACAAGCTAATTTTATAGCAATTGCTGCACTGATATTTTGTTGTTTGTTCTTTGCTCCAGAGACAATCTGGCTTGTATTAAACATATTATTATAGCATGGTTATGGTTATAAAATAACCTAGTCAATTATATCTCACAAATATTGTTATATTAATAAAAACCTGTTCGGACCAACTGGTCCTTCCCCCCTTTCTTCCCTTCCCTCCCCATTCCTCCCACCCTCCCCCTGAGACCTTCCTCACTATTGTAAAACTCTCAATAAAATTGGTTTGAAAACATCTGAAAAAAAAAAAAAAAAAAAAAAGAAGATGGCAGCCCTGTTTTTCTTATCCTGGAGAACTGCTTTAGTGTTAGATTGGTTAGGCTGTACTTACCACCAATAGGTTTAGCAGGAGTCTCTCTGTCTCCATCAGTAGAACGTTGAGATTCAACATTTCTCCTGGATTTTTCCTTTTTCAGATGTCTTTAAAATAGTAAAATAGAAGGTATTTTATGAATTACAAAGTAACAGATCTTTATTCTGTGGAATGAAATATAGACTCATATGTTTCTTCATTCATTTTGTCTTTTACATTCTGTAGAAACATTGGCAATCAGTAAAATTTTGGTAATTATCAACAATTTTTCATGTACATGAAAGTTCAATATGTGTGGATCGTACTGGGTTGCAAGGTAATATGAAGATTAGACAGGAGTGGATTTATTTGATTGGAATTGAATTCTGCTCATACAAAACTCAGAATGTTGGAGAACAAAGATTTTTTGTAATTCACTCCACGCGAATAAAGCAAAGTGGAAGCTAGCGGCAGCCGCCAGATTGCGGAAGAGTAGAGGGCTGGCAGAAAGATGAGCTCACTTCTCTGACCTACTTCCCCTGCTTTATGCCCGATGGCCAGTTTTCCACACTACCATCATGCCGCACCTCTGGCCAAGTGTTCCCTTTGGGCTGAAACTTTGGCTACAAGCGGCCCCGAAAGGTCTCTGCCCATGCATGTCCCAACCAAGAGTCAGCACTGGGCCGGAGTTTCGGGCAGAGAGCAGTGGGGGCTTCCGGAGAGGGGCTTGGTTGTATATATACTTTATTTTCTTCTTACATCTTCCATTTATTACCATCTGGGACTGGGGAGACCCCAGAGCATAATAGGGAACAATCAATATGTGAAGAATAATTTTGCTGTGAACTGAATCTCTAAATAAAATCTGCTGATTTGGCAGAATTTTGTCAGAGCCTCTCATCTGTAATAAAGATGGAATTTTTTGCAGACTCCCATGTACAATATAAATCATCCTTTACAATACTTACCTACATATGGCATTACAGATGACACCAAGGAATGTTCCAAGGAGGAATATGATAACTACAAAATAAATGACTTTATTCCAAGGGATCTTTGGAGGAACAATACCATCCACTGAAAAAGAAGAGAGAATACATATATTATCTATATATCCAATAACTTGTCTGTAATTCACTATGCCATTATTATCGAAGCAGTCCTATAAAGGGAATCTGTCACCAGGCTTTTGCCATCTTATCGGAGAGAACCATAATGTAGAAGCATAGACCTTTACTATAGCGATGTGTCAATTACTGGACTGTTTCAATAGAATCACTGTTTTACCAGCAATCGATTATCACTACAGGACAACTGGTCTTGTGCCTCCTAGTCCAGCCAGACCCCCAGCAATATACAATGTAAGCACAAGCTGTGGCGGGGTTATACACAGCTGAAAAACGGAGCTCTGCTCAATCTGCAGCAGAGAAAACTGTGACTCTATTATATAGTCTATTGGACGGTAGGACCCAGCAAGACGATTAAAAATATGGGACCGTAGTTTTGCTAAATTATGTCTCAGGGATGATGTCATATTAATATATAATAGATGTAATGGACAATATAGAGATCTATCCAGTGGCTTAGGTAGAGGCTGATGTGTCCTGGTGAAAATAAGTAATCTGGGCCGCCCACCTGCATATTTGTCAGATGTATGGTCCTTTGTGGCATTCCAGATCCTATGAATCTCTGACAGTGGCATATAACACGTGCCAGTAGGGGGGTGTCATATCACAAGCTGATCGGCGTGTCCGTGACATGATTGTGGGGTAACGATGGGTCGCCATGACAGCCGAGGGTCTGCCGAAGACCCCATGCTTGTTGTGAGGATCCTCTTGTGAAAGTCAGTCTGTAGCTGGCGTTCATAGGAGAACATTGGTTTAGCTACAGATAGCAGTGTTTATCCACTGCTATGTATAGCACATTCAACCGGACAGTGGCAGCGTCAAGTCCCTAAAGAGGACTATTGAGTACAGTAAAAATACAGTAAGATCTATCAAAATGTAAACTAAATTTGTGTGATCAGTAAACAGCATAAGGAGAAAAAAAAATCGAAATCGCCAGAATTAAATTTTTTGGCAGCTGCAACATTGCAATAAAAGGCGATAAAAAAACCCATAGTATCTACCCCAAAATGGTATCAGTAAAAATATCAACTCAGGGCGCAAAAAGTAAGCCTTCACCCAGCCTAATGAGGTTTACCCCATAATATGTGAATATTTGGAAAAGTACTTACCTGCTGGGGTTGTATGCGTGGGCAAGGAATCATGGCGCTGGGTGATGAGAGGCACGCCTTCCACAGATGCTAATAGCAAACTCACGATTAGAAGAAATCGAAAGAGCATTTTAGCTTGGAGAAATATCGCTGAATGTGTAACACACAGGGAGTTATCGCTGAATGTGTAACACACAGGGAGTTATCGCTGAATGTGTAACACACAGGGAGTTATCGCTGAATGTGTAACACACAGGGAGTTATCGCTGAATGTGTAACACACAGGGAGTTATCGCTGAATGTGTAACACACAGGGAGTCTTGTCAGACAAAGCCTCTTCCTGCAGCGTCACGCCTTATAACCACACCACACATTCCGTGATGTCACAATGGAGATCTCAGTGTGACATCACGAGGAGCGGAACACCAGTGATGTCACAATGGATCAGATAAAGGATAAACAGCGTATGCACAACTTCAGAAGGTGCTCAAGTAGGGCCCCACACCATACATGAATAATAAAGAAAACTTGGCACTCAACTTCTAGAATAATTTTTTGGATTTTTTAATGCAGCCAGAAAATAATAGACGTTTCGGCCTCACTGGCCTTCATCAGTAACAGACTGCAGTATAGTAGTTAATTGCATTCAGTGCGATAATAGAAGTGACACCATAGTCACTTTAAATGTGCCTGGTCATGCACTAGGCGCTGGGCATGGAGCCTGAATCAAATAGTACCTGGGTGGGTGGGGGTGCCATGCAGACATCAGCGACCCAGAATCCACTGTGACACAGCTGACCAACAGTGGATTCTGGGTCGCTGATGTCTGCATCGCACTGAATGCGATTAACTACTATCCTGCAGTCTGTTACTGATGAAGGCCAGTGAGGCCGAAACCTCTATTACAGTGAGTCAGATAACTGCAACTACTCAACATGGAGCAGCTCCATCCATCTATAAATGTTTAATATAATATTGTCTAAGGACCAAGCCGCATTAGAGGATATTATGAATGTATGGGGGCCACACAGGGAGACATTATTCATGTGTTGGCCACAGGGAGACATTACTATTACTGGGCCACATAGGGTGGCAATATTAACTCATGATGAACACATAGGTGGACAGTTTTACCAGATGAGTGCCACATAAAGGACAATATTAATGTATGGGGGCCACATGGGAGGACATTGTTATTAAGTGGGGTCCACATATGATGATATTTTTAATGTATGAGGGCCACAATTTGGAATGTTACTACTACATTGGGGTCATAAAAAGGAATTCCACATCTGTATGAAGGCATAATAGTTGGACATTACTACCGTATGGGTGCCGTGTTGGGGCAATTCTACTGCATTTGGGCAAACAGGGGACATAATTACTACTGAATGGGGACAAAGAGGAGCATCATTGCTGGATCCAGGTGGAGGCTTCTCCCAAGCCATTCTTCTCCCATAACCCAGGATGGCGCTCGCCAGTGCCACCCGGCCCTTCGCAGGTCCCGATGTTCAGAAAGCTTCAGCCTTTCTGATCTCTGGGCCAAGGCACCAGCAGCCCGGTCGAGGTACAGCCGAGGGACGTGATCCAGGCTGTGATCCCCAGCAGCCACTGCCAGAACACTAAGGCAGGAACTGAACTTGGCGCCTCAGCAAGGAGGTGGCGGGGCCTGCAGTGTGACGTGTTTCTACATCCGGCTCCCTGTGTAGTTCACGTGACAGCACTGGATACGAGACCCCCGCAGTAGCCAGAATACTGAGGTGGGTGAGGAGCTGGGTGGGGAGGTTGGCAGGAGGGCAAGCGGGCCCCGACTATAACAAAAAAAATACAAAAACTTGCCTTGTCTGTCACACTTTATAGTGGGGCAATTTACTCTGGGCTGGTGGGCCCCCCCACACCACTGGGCCCTGGGCAACCACCCAGATTGACCTTATTATAATCCGCCACTGCTGGTCTGGTAGTAAATCTTGCTTTCCTCCATCCAGAGTAATATTAGTTGGAATATATTACATCTGGTGCTTGGGAACGGGGACAGCATGGGCCTGAGTGATTTCAAATGCCAGGACTGAATATCAGCCCCAGTCCATACCTGAGATTCCCATACATGTATCAACTAGTTGTTATGTTAAAATTAGTGGCGCTTTAAAGCACCACTCCAGCCATTTTTCTTTGTCACCACTTGAGTGATGTCACTATTGTAAGTTTACTCCCCTTAGAATTATACTTACCAGCTGCCGTCTTCTTCTGTTGTCGGTGCCGCTCCAGTTGTCTTCTACTCTTTGTATCCTGCGAATCACTCCAGTGTTTGATGGGCAAGCCAGAAGTCACCTCTCAATGTAAGTCTATGAGAGCCACCACTGCAGCACTGAAATAAAAAAAATAACGCTAGAGTGGTGCTTAAATGCTCCCTATGTAGAAAGATTCTGAAACTATGTTACAGTATTACACTATAACAATATACCGTATTTTTCCGACCATAAGACGCACTTTTTTCCCCCAAAATTTTGGGGGAAAGTGGGGGGTGCGTCTTATGGTCGCAATACACGGTACTAACCTGGTGGCTGGTGGCAGCGGGCAGGGCTCTGCGGTGCAGTGGTGGCAGCGGGCGGCGCTCTGCAGTGCGGCGGTGGCAGCGGGCTGTGCTCCGCCATCATTTCTTCGTAGCCCGGAGGCCCTCGCATTTCCCTTGCTGGCCGCCGCCATGTTGCGGTGGCCTCCGGGAGCATGGACGCCGGGGACGGCACATGCGCAGCTTCAGATCTCGTCCCGAGATCTCGGGGGACGAGATCTTGTTGCCGAGATTTGAATCTCGTCCCCCGAGATCTCGGGACGAGATCTGATCCTGCGCATGCGCCGTCCCCGAACCGGCGGCCATCTTTCCGGCGTCCATGCTCCCGGAGGCCACCGCAACATGGCGGCGGCCAGCAAGGGAAGTGCGGGGGCCTCCGGGCTGTGAAGAAATGCCGGCGAAGCCGCCGCCCCTGCACCGGAGCACAGCCCGCTGCCACCACCGCACCGCAGAGCGCCACCCTCTGCCACCACCGCAGAGCCCACCTGCCACAGCCCCAGCACAGCTACCCCTGCCTCAGCACAGCTGCCCCAGCACTGCTGACCCTGCCCCAGCACAGCTGCCCCTGCCCTAGCACAGCTGCCCCTGCCCCAGCACAGCTGCCCCTGCCTCAGCACAGCTGCCCCAGCCCCAGCACTGCTGCCCCTGTCCCAGCACAGCTGCCCCTGCCCCAGCACTGCTGCCCCTGCCCCAGCACTGCTGCCCCTGCCCCAGCACAGCTGCCCCTGCCCCAGCACAGCTGCCCCTGCCTCAGCACAGCTGCCCCAGTACTGCTGCCCCTGCCCCAGCACAGCTGCCCCTGCCCCAGCACAGCTGCCCCTGCCTCAGCACAGCTGCCCCAGCCCCAGCACAGCTGCCCCTACCCCAGCGCAGCTGCCCCAGCACAACCAACCTGCCCCAGCACAGAGCCGCCACCGCACGAGCCTGGACCACTGAATGACCCCTGTGACTACTTCTCCACCTGTGCCGGATCCCTTCCCAGGTAAGCTGAATTCGGACTGTAAGACGGACCCCCATTTGACACATTATTTTTTTTTCCCCTATTTTCCTACTGAAAATTGGGGTGCGTCTTATGGTCCGGTACGCCTTATAGTCCGAAAAATACGGTAATAATAAATAAAATATAGCTGTGCATTTAAATTAATAATAAGTACTTAAGTATTCCATATTGTTCTAAAGATACAAATGGTACAAAGATATACATCTTTCCTGTACCATATTGTTCTAGTATCTGTAATCATAAATAGAGGTAATTTGTCCTCTTTGACCTTAACGACAAATCAGTAAATTGTTTAAAATAACTTCTTTCTAAACTGTTCATTTAACAAACCAAAAAAGAAAAATTTTTGCAAAAATTCTGTAATGACATTAAAGGGTGTATCCACTTTTAGATAATGTTCTACTATAAGCTGCAGTAGTTATAAGAAACACAAAGATTTTCTTATGTTTCCCGCATCCAGCCCTGCCTCTCTGTCAATACTCCGGTTCAGTGCTGCAACCAACCATTGAGCTAAGAAACTTGTGCCATCAACAAGGTTGAAGTTGCTAAGCTCAGTGATTGGCTGCAGCGCTGTCAATATCACATCAGAACTGAAAACAAACAGATTGGTGCAAATGCGCACTTGCAGCACTAGGACCCAGGAAGGATAAATAATATTACGTTTGTTTGTTTTTTTATAACTAGCCTATTTTTAAAAAAATATAGCAACACTATGCGACCACTAAAAAATACACAAACATTAACTACATTGATTATTTTAAATTACATTATATATATATATATATATATATATATATATACAGCGGCGCCTGTGCAGCAGCATCTATCAGCGATCCGTTTGATACTGCGGCACCATCTTGGTGGAGACATTTTTTTCCTCTAGCAAAATGGCGCCAGCAGCGCCTGTGCAGTAGCATCTATTGGATCGCTAATAGGTGCTACTGCGCTGGCACGACCGGCGTCGTTTTGAGAAAGATTTTTTTTTTTGTCAGAATTAATGTATATGACTAAATAAAATAATTTAATGCTCATTATAGATGCGATCATGCTTTAGTGTGCTCACTGAACTTACTCCTAGCAGCATCTTCATATAGACTTGACTGTAAAATACTGCAGCGAACACGAGCACGTTTAGTAAATATTTTTTGTAAATTATTTTCATTATTGAAGCTGTCATTTAAATCGAATGTTCTACAAAACCGCTGTCATTTACTTAGAAAAAAAAGATTATGAAAAGTAAAATTTGCTGTGTGGACATTTTCAGTTATCTACCGTAGCTTTATACAAGAACTATAACACGAAAATGCATTGTCCACAATAAAAAGCTACTAAAGGGGCTTTTCCTGAAGTAGCAGAAAAGTTATAACCGTTCTTATAAACTGTCTACTCAATTCTTAGGCAATTTGTGTTTTTGATGATTCATTTTAAAAGGTTAATAAACCTTAGACCTTAATATTTAAGAAAGTTAAAATGAGAGTTTGTCTTTCTTAGGAGAGTTTCTCTATGTGCAAAATGATTAGGCAACTATTAGTGCACAGAATTATTATGCAACTAAAGGAAAGACAGAAATGTTCCAATTTTTATTGTTTATTTTCATCTGTTCAAGAGAAAATGATAACCAAACAACTCAAAATATACAAAATTACATTTAAAAAAAATATATATCAATAACCAATATAGCCACTATTCTTTTCAATAAGTCATAAACCTTACATCTATGAAGTCTGTCAACTTCTTAAACTCTTGACAATCAACTTTTTGGGTAGCACCAACCACAACCCCCAATGCTCAGAGAGGTGTACTGTTTTCCTTCACCATAAATCTCCTGTTTAAGAAGGACCCACAAGTTCTCAATAGGGTTTAGGTCAGGTGAGGAAAGGGCCGTGTCATTATTCTTTCATCTTTAAGGCCTCTCCTGGCATCCAAGCAGTGGAGGCTTCGATGCTGCGATGGAGCATTGTCCTGCAGAAAAATCATAGTTTTCATGAAAGATGCAGACTTCTTTCTGTATCAATGTTTGAAGAAAGTGTCTTCTAAAAATTGGCAGTAAGTTTGGGAGTTGATTCTGAGTCCATATCCAACCCGAAAAGGTCAAACGGTGCCCAACTCCACCTTGCTGGTGTCTGCGTCGAAGTGGAGGTCAGTGCTTGTTACTGATCCAGCCCCGGGCCTGTCCATCAAGAGTCACTCTCATTTCATCAGTTCATAAATCCTTTGAAAAATCTGTCATCAGATTTTTCTTGGCCTAGTCTTTATGTTTCTTTTCTGTGTCTTGTACAGTACTGATCAGATTTGAGCCTTCCTCAGCTCGGCCATATCTTTGAGCACAGTACATCTTGTAATTATGGGCACTCCAGGGAGGTCACAGTTGTGGAAAATGACAGCATTGGAGAATAATGTTTCCTGGTCGCTTCTCATTTGATTCTTCTCACATCTTTGGAAGTTAATGTGCATCTTTTTACCTTAACACATTTTTGGAGACCATGTTTACTATTTGCAACAAAACTTTTGATGGTTCTATGGTTGGGCCCCAATATCTTGGCAATTTCATGAGTGCTGCATCCCTCTGTAAGACTGTTAGCAATTTTTGACTTTTCAAAGTCAGGTAAATCTCTTTTTGGCCTATTTTTCCTGAGAAAACAAGATGCCTAATAATTCTGCACATTTTGATAAAGGATGATTAATCCTTAGGCCACAGCCTCCCTCTCTTCACAAATACACATCACCTGATCTGCTTCACCCCATGAGCATTCAAGTTCATACAGCTTGGAGCTGGAAAATCTGTATAAAAATGATGATATGGTCAAAATCTTCACTTACCTAATAATTGTGCACACAGTGTATACTTACAATTCTAATTTTGCTGCCATTCTTTGCGTGAAGTCTTGACATCCCTGGCACTGTATGGAGTCACTGGGCAGCGTATGTCCAATGCACCTCCCCATCTAATTGGTAGTCAATTAAAAGGTCTGTTTTAACGGCCAATCAGAAGAGCAATAATTTAATGGGTTTGGCAATAAATTAAGGTTCTTCTCACCTAATTAACGTTCCCATGTCTATCACATAGTGCCAATTATTGCATTTCTAGATTATCTTGATGTGCTTGTTGGACTGTTATATTTGTCTTCTGATCTGGCTCTTTCTGTAACCATTTTCTTGTATTACACCCACTGGACACCCACTCTGATGTGACCTTGGATTGTTTGATCCCCCTCTAGTCTTTTATTCTGCCTGACCTCTTGGACTCTATCCTGCCTATACCTGAGAGCATACTTGGATGCCATGTACCTTACACCTTGGTTCTCTCTAGGCTCAATTTTTATTTTCCCTCAACAGCTACATTATCTCATAGATACAACCCTTATGTTACCACAATGTCAGCAGTATCTCTCAGCTACAGATGCAAAAGTGAGAAATTAGAGATCACACCTTTTATCTTTTTATTTTTAATTAAAGTAATTTTTATTGAAATTTTTAATACAAAAAGGAAAAACAAAGAAGAAAACAACAACCAGCAATAGAGGTGCATACACCTCTAACCCCGCTCCCCCCTTCCCCCCAGTTTACAACCCCAATGCAAACAATATTTTAATGGTAAAATGGTATAGCTGATTACATATAGTGCCGCTCCCAAAATTGTTACAATACTACAAAGGAAGATAACAACAACAGGTTAATATAAGTCTCAGTTAAAGAGCTACATATCTGAAGTCTCCTTATTGTAAGCCAAATCAAATTATCTATAATAATAAATGCCCTAACCAGCTTCCGGTTGTAACAACTTCCGTCCAGTTGTAACCGGTGACGTCACCACACACACACGCACATGTTAACCCTCAACACACCACACCGCCTCAACACACACTCCTCTCACCTTTCACCTCCACTCATGTCCACCCACTCTTTCACTCCACATACGTTCCTTTCTCTCACTCCGTTTCTCATACTCACACCGTCATCGTCGCTGCCCCGACATCTTCCTCCGCCGCCGCGATCCAGGATCCAGACGTTCTCCAGGCCGCCGACATGTTCTTGCGGGACGCCATCTTGGATGTCGTGAAGTCCCGCGAGATTCAAGATGGCGTCGCCGCAACAATATGTCGCTGGCATGGACGACATCGGGATCCAAAAAGATGGCGTCGGCGAAATCTCGCGAGATTACGCCGACGCCATTTTGGATCCCGATGTCGCCCATGCCAGCGACATGTTGTTGCGGCGACGCCATCTTGAATATCGCGGGACTTCACGACATCCAAGATGGCGTCCCGCAAGAATATGTCGCTGGCGTGGGCGACATCGGGATCCAAAATGGCGTCGGCGTAATCTCGCGAGATTTCGCCGACGCCATCTTTTTGGATCCCGATGTCGTCCATGCCAGCGACATGTTGTTGCGGCGACACTATCTTGAATATCGCGGGATTTCACGAAATCCAAGATGGCGTCCCGCAAGAACATGTCGGCGGCCTGGAGAACGTCTGGATCCTGGATCGCGGCGGCGGAGGAAGATGTCGGGGCAGCGACGATGACGGTGTGAGAATGAGAAACGGAGTGAGAGAAAGGAACGTATGTGGAGTGAAAGAGTGAGTGGACATGAGTGGAGGTGAAAGGTGAGAGGAGTGTGTGTTGAGGCGGTGTGGTGTGTTGAGGGTTAACATGGCAAGAGGTGTTAACGACGTCGGCGAAATCTCGCGAGATTTCGCCGACGCCATCTTGCATTCGTGAAATTGCGTCATTTACCTCACGCCGACTTGCTGTGCGGACGCTTGGCATTGCCTGTACCACCATAACTACTGCTGCCTTGGTCCTATGCCTGTTTACTGCCGGTGTCTAATTACTGGACCAATTTGCCTGTACCGCCATAACTACTGCTGCCTTGCTCCTCTGCCGGTGTCTAATTACAGGACCAATTTGCCTATACCGCCATAACTACTGCCTTTGTCCTCTGCCGGTGTCTAATTACAGGGCCAATTTGCCTATACTGCCATAACTACTGCTGCCTTTGTCCTCTGCCAGTGTCTAATTACAGGGCCAATTTGCCTCTATCGCCATAACTACTGCTGCTTTGGTCATCTGCCTGTTTACTGCCGGTGTCTAATTACAAGGCCAATTTGCCTCTACCGCCATAACTACTGCTGCCTTGCTCCTCTGCCGGTGTCTAATTACAGGGCTAATTTGCCTCTACCGCCATAACTACTGCTGCCTTGCTCCTCTGCCGGTGTCTAATTACAGGGCTAATTTGCCTCTACCGCCATAACTACTGCTGCCTTGCTCCTCTGCCGGTGTCTAATTACAGGGCTAATTTGCCTCTACCGCCATAACTACTGCTACCTTGCTCCTCTGCCGGTGTCTAATTACAGGGCCAATTTGCCTCTACCGCCATAACTACTGCTGCCTTGCTCCTCTGCCGGTGTCTAATTACAAGGCCAATTTGCCTCTACCGCCATAACTACTGCTGCATTGCTCCTCTGCTGGTGTCTAATTACAGGACCAATTTGCCAATACCTCCATAACTACTGCTGCCTTGCTCCTCTGCCGGTGTCTAATTACAGGGCCAATTTGCCTCTACCGCCATAAGTACTGCTGCCTTGCTCCTCTGACTGTTCACTGCCTGTGTCTAATTACAGGGCCAATTTGCCTCTACCGCCATAACTACTGCTGCCTTGCTCCTCTGCCGGTGTCTAATTACATGGCCAATTTGCCTCTACCGCCATAACTACTGCTGCCTTGCTCCTCTGCCGGTGTCTAATTACAGGGCCAATTTGCCTCTACCGCCATAACTACTGCTGCCTTGCTCCTCTGCCGGTGTCTAATTACAGGGCCAATTTGCCTCTACCGCCATAACTACTGCTGCCTTGCTCCTCTGCCGGTGTCTAACTACAGGGCCAATTTGCCACTACCACTTCATAACTACTGCTGGGCAATTACAGGGTCAATTAGTATCTGTTTACTCTACAATACTCCAGGACGCCTTCTTCACTGCCAGATAACTGCCAAATAGACTCCTTTACCTGTGCCAACATGAGTCATAACAAAAAGTATGCCAATGCCAGTGAAAGGAAAGCAGCTTTAGCACTACGACAAAAACAACGCCGTGCTAATGAGACTCCTGAGGAAAAACACCATCGCCTTGAGAAGATTAAGGCTTATAAACGCCGTCGCCTCACACACGAATCCCCTAACTCTAAATCCATAAGATTGGCTGAAGAAGCCTCTGCACGCCGTCACCGCCGACAACAGACGGCCTCTTCCTCATCATTATTATTAGACTCACAACAGGATGCTTCCACATCAGCATGTGGAACAATTTACTGCTACACTTCATCCCATATGCCGTTCACTGACATAACTAATCAGCAATCTGTTTCTGCCCTATCAATACCACCATTCAATACCGATGCACAGTATGCCAATGCCAGTGAAAGGAAAGCAGCTTTAGCACTACGACAAAAACAACGCCGTGCTAATGAGACTCCTGAGGAAAAACAGCATCGACTTGACAAGATTAAGGCTTATAAACGCCGTCGTCTCACACACGAATCCCCTAACTCTAAATCTATTACATTGGCTGAAGAAGCCTCTACACGCCATCACCGCCAACAACAGACGGCTTCTTCCTCATCATTATTAGTAGACTCACAACAGGATGCTTCCACATCAGCATGTGGAACAAGTTACTACCACACTTCATCCTATATGCCGTTCACTGACATAACTAATCAGCAATCTGTTTCTGCCCTATCAATACCACCATTCAATACCAACGCACAGTTTCTTCACATACAAGCTGCAGTTAGCCCGCAGAAAGTGCAACCAAGACAAATATACGTTGGTCTCAAAACTAGGCGCACCCCATCGGTTGGACATGCACTTCTACTACAACCTCACATTTTCACTAATGATGAAAAAAGTATTACCGAACACAGCTGTGGTGACATGACCCATGTATGTGAGCATTGCGAAGCTTTGCATTTTGTAGCAGAGATACCTTCTGATAACAACTTTACGCTCTGCTGTCAGAAGGGTAAAGTCCATGTACCCATACTACAATATCCTGATGTCTTTACACGTTTGCTGAAAGGGCAAAGTGAATTTAGCAAAAATTTCATGGATAATATTCGAAGTATTAACAGTTCCTTTGCTTTTGCCTCCATGGGTGCAAATATTTCACCACCTCCTGGATATGGCCCATACTGTTTCCGCATACATGGCCAGATCTATCACAGAACTGGAACACTACATCCCTCAGATGACCAGCAACGCGCATTTGCCCAACTTTACATTCTCGATACCACTACCGCAAACGAACAACGCTTACGATGTAAAGAAAATCAAAAATGTCATCCTACATTGATGAACATTATTGCCCTTCAAATCCAAACTATTAATCCT
Organism: Dendrobates tinctorius; assembly: GCF_039654945.1. Classification (NCBI taxonomy): domain Eukaryota; kingdom Metazoa; phylum Chordata; class Amphibia; order Anura; family Dendrobatidae; genus Dendrobates; species Dendrobates tinctorius. The sequence goes on from NW_027361872.1 coordinate 11,627,293, forward strand.
TTTGTGGAAGCTTATCAAATGTTACGTGATGTGGAAGAAGAAGAAAAAATTAAATCTCTACAAAACGGAACTGTCATGCCAAACATCACTATGGCTATTAAACAAGATCGTACTCAAGACCCTCGACGCTACAATAATCCCACTGTCAGTGAAGTAGCAGTCGTGTTTCAAAATGACAATGGTGAGCCACCTTTCAATAGAGACATATTAATTCATTTAAAACCTGATCCCCATAACCCTTTAGCTCCAAAAACACAACAAATTAGTATTCTCCATAGCAATTTGGATGCCCTCCTCTATCCAATATTTTTCCCTTATGGAGACCAAGGATGGCATGATGGACTCAAACAACAAGGCAAAAGTTCGAGGAGGATCACTCAACTCCAATACTATTGCTATATGTTATCTGTCAGAAATTACTTTAATCCACTCCTCAATGGTGGTAAGCTAACACAGCAATATTTAGTAGATGCTTATGTCAAAATCGAAGCTATTCGCCTACATTACATCCGCAAACACCAAAAAGATTTAAAAGTGGAGGATTACTGCCTCCTTCAAGAACATCTACTCAAAAAATCGGTTCAAAAGGGCATCCCTATTGGGAAAACCGTCATTTTACCATCTTCTTTTGAAGGCAGTCCAAGAAACATGCAGCAGCGCTACCAGGATGCTATGGCTATTGTTACAAAGTATGGTCGACCAGATCTATTTATCACCATGACATGTAATCCTAAGTGGAATGAGATTACTACACATTTAGAACCGTGGCAGCGTGTTGAACACAGACCAGACTTGGTTGCACGTGTCTTTAAAATTAAACTGGAATCCCTCTTAAAAGACATTAGCAGTGGATTATTTGGAAACGTCACTGCAATGGTCCATGTCATTGAATTTCAGAAGCGTGGTCTCCCACACGCTCATATTTTAATTATTCTTGACAGCCTGTCTAAATTACGGACTGAGGCGGACATAGACAATATAGTCTGGGCTGAAATACCTGATGAAACAATCTACCCTCAGCTCCATAACATTGTTCTTCAACACATGATTCATGGTCCCTGTGGAGAACACAATCCTAATTCTCCCTGTATGGATCTTGGAAAGTGTAGCAAAGGTTTCCCAAAACAAAACCAACCATATACCATCAAAGAAAAGGATGGCTATCCCACTTACCGCAGACCCATTGGCAAAACATATGAACACCATTCTAAGACGATTGACAATTCATGGGGAGTTCCATATAACCCATTTTTACTCACCAAATACAAGTGCCATATTAATGTAGAAATATGTGCTTCCATTCAAAGTGTAAAATATTTATTTAAATACGTTTACAAAGGACATGACAAAACCAACTTTGAAATTTCCCAAAATAACATCCAACATGATGAAACACACCAATTTACGGATACCAGATATGTTAGTGCACCTGAGGCTGCATGGCGGATGTTTGCTTTTCCTATGCATAAACAATCTCATGCCATCATTCGCCTAGCCGTACATCTGCCTAATTCTCAACCACTCTATTTTCATGAGAATGACTCTGCAGACAACATCCATCAAAAGCTCAATTCCAATTCTACACTTATGGCGTATTTCAACCTTAATAACATCGACCACAATGCACATAACTATTTCTACCGCGAAATTCCAGAACACTACGTTTGGAAACAAGGCACATGGGAACAAAGAAAACGAGGGGGTCTCACAGTTATTGGAAGAATGTATACTGTTAGTGTGAAAGACGAAGAACGCTATTATTTACGTTTGTTGTTACTGCATGTAAAAGCTGCTACCAGTTTTGACAGCATTAAAACCGTCAATGGAGTTATGCATGAAACCTTTAAGGATGCTGCGTTAGCACTTGGATTATTATTCGATGATAGCATCTGGAGACATACTTTAACAGATGCTTGCATTCTTAACATGCCTTCCCAACTTAGAGACATGTTTGCTTATATCTGTATTTTTGGCCCCCCCAGTAATCCACTTGAATTGTGGAATGAATTTAAGGACCATTTTTTACAAGACTATTGTCATACATACCACAGCAACACTGAAGAGTGTATCGATTGTGAAGGATATGCTATGAAAGATGTCCAAGATGTCCTCATAGTCCATGGAAAAACTTTTGCTGATTATAATTTACCAGCCCAGCAAAAAATATTAAACAACTCCTTAAACAATATGATAAGGATTATGAGTTAAAAAAAGCTGCAGAGATGAAAGAAACTCTTAATCAGGAGCAACTTTTTGCCTATGATGTCATTACTGAAGCTTTACAAAATAGCAGTTTAATACCAAAGTGCTTTTTTCTCGATGGACCTGGTGGCAGTGGAAAGACCTACCTATACCATCTACTTACACATCATTTAAGAGGACAAGGAGAAATTGTGTCACCTGCAGCAACTACAGGAATAGCATCTAACTTGATACAAGGAGGCCGAACAATCCACTCTCTATATGGCATACCTATTCCGATCAACGAAACATCTGTTTCCAGGATTAAAAACGATACAAATGCAGGAAAACATTTACAGAGTACAAAACTTTTTATTATTGATGAGTGCACTATGGTCCAAAAACATGCATTGAATGTGATAGATAGACTTCTACGTGACATCATGACAACAAATGTTGCTGAAAAAAATAAAACACCATTTGGAGGTAAAGTTATTGTTCTTGGAGGAGACTTCAGACAATGTCTTCCCGTCATCGCTCATGGAACAAGAATAGACATTGTAGATTCCTGCATTAAATATTCAGAACATTGGCAACATTTTACCAGACTACCGCTAATTAACAACATGCGCTCCACTGATCCTGAATACAGCACTTGGTTGCTTAAACTTGGAAATGGTGAGCTGTCTAATGAACATAACCTTGGAGAGGATGTCATTGAAATTCCTCCAGACATGCTTTGCACTGGCTCTATAGTAACCGAGATCTTTGGAGACCATATTTGCATTGATGTTAATGACCAACAAAGCCTCGACACTGCTGCATCACATGCTATACTATGTCCGAAAAATGATGACGTCGATTTTCTGAACTGTAAAGTAATGGATCGCATTAGTGGTGATTACACTGTATATACAAGTGATGATTCTGTCGATGCTGATGAGGCAGAGGAATGTGAAAACTACCCAGTTGAATTTTTAAACTCTCTGACACCATCAGGAATGCCATCACATCTCTTAAAACTTAAAATTGGTACCATTGTGATGCTATTAAGAAACCTAAACACCAAGAAAGGTCTCTGCAATGGCACTCGCCTCATTGTCATTGCCTTACTCCGCAACATCATACAGGCTAAAGTGATTACTGGCTCAGCTGAAGGAGACATTGTGTTTATTCCACGCATCGATTTGTGTCCTTCAGAAACTGGGTTACCTTTTAAATTAAAACGTCGACAGTTTCCTCTAAAACCTGCTTTTGCTATGACCATTAACAAATCCCAAGGACAGACCCTCAATCGAGTTGGAATTTTTTTGCCCGAACCTGTATTTGCCCATGGACAATTGTATGTTGCATTCTCCCGAGTAAAGCAACGCAGCAACTTTAGGGTCAAAGTGGTGGATACACCACTTCAAGGACAATTGCTACCTAATAGCCCAAAGATCTTCACTAGAAATGTCGTTTACAAAAATGTCTTACTTTAAACTATTTAAGTTGGTCCTAGAATTGATAGATATATAGATATATAAATAATAGTTACTGTACATTCTAAATAGATATAGATAATAGACTTCTAAGACTTCTATACATAGCTTGATATATGTTATATATATAAATATTTTAAGCAGATAGATATATCTTACACTAATTATCTCTTTCACATACAGTATATGTCATAGACATATTTAAATCCATAAAAATATACATAGGTATAGGTATATATAGATTAAAAAAAAAAAGGCAAAAACAAAAAAAATTTAGGCAAACATACGTAGATTTCAACTACATAGCTAACACATACCTACATAACTTAGGTAATAATAATTATTTTTTTATTTATTAATAGAGTACTATTATTTCAATAGCACTTTACATACATCAGTAATACTGTCCTTCTTGAGGCTCACTATGTAAATATCTTATCCACATAAAAACATAGGTGTGATACATCTATCTACTATAATAAATGCGCTAAGCAGCTTCCGGGTTGTAACAACTTCCGTCCAGTTGTAACTGGTGATGTCACAGCACACCTCTTGCCATGTTAACCCTCAACACACCACTCCTCCTCAACACACACTCCTGTCACCTTTCACTATCTCCACTAACGTCCAGTCGCAGGATTTTAGAATACTCAAGATGGCGTGGCCGCAAGAACATGTCGCCGGCGTGGACAACGTCGGGATTTATGATGGCGCCGGTGGAAGAAGATGTCGGGGATCGTGGAGCAGCGATGATGACGGTGTGAGTATGAGAGACGGAGTGAGAGAAAGGGTCGTATGTGGAGTGAAAGAGTGAGTGGAGATGGTGAAAGGTGAGAGGAGTGTGTGTTGAGGCGGTGTGGTGTGTTCAGGGGGAGTGTGTGTTGAGGGTTCACATGGCAAGAGATGTGTCACTATCCTCCCGATGCGACAGCATCGGGCCTTAATCTACTATAATAAATGCGCTAAGCAGCTTCCAGGTTGTAACAACTTCCGTCCAGTTGTAACTGGTGACGTTACAGCACACCTCTTGCCATGTTAACCCTCAACACACCACTCCTCAACACACACTCCTCTCACCTTTCACTATCTCCACTAATGTCCACTCGCAGGATTTCAGAATACTCAAGATGGCGTGGCCGCAAGAACATGTCGCTGGCGTGGACAACGTCGGGATCAAGGATGGCGCCGGTGGAAGAAGATGTCAGGGAACGTGGAGCAGCGATGATGACGGTGTGAGTATGAGAGACAGAGTGAGAGAAAGGGTCGTATGTGGAGTGAAAGAGTGAGTGGACGTGAGTGGAGATGGTGAAAGGTGAGAGGAGTGTGTGTTGAGGCGGTGTGGTGTGTTCAGGAGGAGTGTGTGTTGAGGGTTCACATGGCAAGAGGTGTGTCACTATCCTCCCGATGCGATAGCATCGGGCCTTAATCTACTATAATAAATGCGCTAATCAGCTTCCAGGTTGTAACAACTTCCGTCCAGTTGTAACTGGTGACATCACAGCACACCTCTTGCCATGTTAACCCTCAACACACCACTCCTCAACACACACTCCTCTCACCTTTCACTATCTCCACTAATGTGCACTCGCAGGATTTCAGAATACTCAAGATGGCATGGCCGCAAGAACATGTCGCCGGCGTGGACAATGTCGGGATCCAGGATGGCGCCGGTGGAAGAAGATGTCGGGGATCGTGGAGCAGCGAAGATGACGGTGTGAGTATGAGAGACGAAGTGAGAGAAAGGGTCGTATGTGGAGTGAAAGAGTGAGTGGACGTGAGTGGAGATGGTGAAAGGTGAGAGGAGTGTGTGTTGAGGCGGTGTGGTGTGTTGAGGAGGTGTGTGTGTATTGAGGGTTAACATGGCAAGAGGTGTGTCACTATCCTCTCGATGCGATAGCATCGGGCCTTAATCTACTATAATAAATGCGCTAAGCAGCTTCCGGGTTGTAACAACTTCCGTCCAGTTGTAACTGGTGACGTCACAGCACACCTCTTGCCATGTTAACCCTCAACACACCACTCCTCAACACACACTCCTCTCACCTTTCACTATCTCCACTAATGTCCACTCGCAGGATTTCAGAATACTCAAGATGGCATGGCCGCAAGAACATGTCGCCGGCGTGGACAATGTCGGGATCCAGGATAGCGCCGGCGGAAGAAGATGTCGGGGATCGTGGAGCAGCGAAGATGACGGTGTGAGTATGAGAGACGGAGTGAGAGAAAGGGTCGTATGTAGAGTGAAAGAGTGAGTGGACGTGAGTGGAGATGGTGAAAGGTGAGAGGAGTGTGTGTTGAGGCGGTGTGGTGTGTTGAGGAGGATTGTGTGTTGAGGGTTCACATGGCAAGAGGTGTGTCACTATCCTCCTGATGCGATAGCATCGGGCCTTAATCTACTATAATAAATGCGCTAAGCAGCTTCCGGGTTGTAACAACTTCCGTCCAGTTGTAACCGGTGACGTCACAGCACACCTCTTGCCATGTTAACCCTCAACACACCACTCCTCAACACACACTCCTCTCACCTTTCACTATCTCCACTAATGTCCACTCGCAGGATTTCAGAATACTCAAGATGGCATGGCCGCAAGAACATGTCGCCGGTGTGGACAATGTCGGGATCCAGGATGGCGCCGGCGGAAGAAGATGTCGGGGATCGTGGAGCAGCAACGATGACGGTGTGAGTATGAGAGATGGAGTGAGAGAAAGGGTCGTATGTGGAGTGAAAGAGTGAGTGGACGTGAGTGGAGATGGTGAAAGGTGAGAGGAGTGTGTGTTGAGGCGGTGTGGTGTGTTGAGGCGGTGTGTGTGTATTGAGGGTTAACATGGCAAGAGGTGTGTCACTATCCTCTCGATGCGATAGCATCGGGCCTTAATCTACTATAATAAATGCGCTAAGCAGCTTCCGGGTTGTGACAACTTCCGTCCAGTTGTAACTGGTGACGTCACAGCACACCTCTTGCCATGTTAACCCTCAACACACCACTCCTCAACACACACTCCTCTCACCTTTCACTATCTCCACTAATGTCCACTCGCAGGATTTCAGAATACTCAAGATGGCATGGCCGCAAGAACATGTCGCCGGCGTGGACAACGTCGGGATCCAGGATGGCGCTGGCGGAAGAAGATGTCGGGGATCATGGAGCAGCGACGATGACAGTGTGAGTATGAGAGACGGAGTGAGAGAAAGGGTCGTATGTGGAGTGAAAGAGTGAGTGGATGTGAGTGGAGATGGTGAAAGGTGAGAGGAGTGTATGTTGAGGAGGTGTGTGTGTATTGAGGGTTAACATGGCAAGAGGTGTGTCACTATCCTCTCGATGCGATAGCATCGGGCCTTAATCTAGTAATGTAATAATCTCTGTCAGAGTCAAATCTTGTTCCACCTTTATGTCGTCGTATCAGGATAGACCCAACCTGAACCTGGTCAGCTCACTCGACCCAAGACCAGAATGATCTATCCAACATGCCCATATTTTTTCAAATTTGGAAATGCAATCTCTCTTGCGATATATACCTCTTTCTAAATTAACTAACCAGTTAATTTTTATTAAATATTCTGCAATTGAGTGGGTTTGGTGGGAGATCCAATACTGGACTATCAATTTTCTGGCCATAAAAAGCATTCTAGATGCAGCTAACTTCCCGACCTCTTCTGTTGGCAAGTCTTCTATATATCCTAGGATACATACAAAGGGGGTTCTGCCCAGCTCAACCGAATATACTCTATTAATTATCCCTATTACTCCACTCCAAAACGCTTCAAGATTTGGACACGACCATAACATGTACAGTAGGGTGGCTGTGTTTGTTCGACACCTTGGACAACGAGGATCGGGCCTAACTCCAATATCGAACAAAAACTTGGGAGTGCGATAAACTTGATGAATTACATATAAATGTGACAAACGATGGGCTTCATACCCTTTATCTTTAATGACTATCTTTGCCTACTTTTCTCATCCTTCTTGGAAAAAAGTACAACACCCCATAGACTTCAATAGGTGCTATATTAAAGTGGTGGTCTCCCCGTGTTTGCGTTGGTTTCCTCCGGGTTCTCCGATTTCCTCCAATATTCCAAAGACATACTGATAGGGAATCTAGATTGTGAGCCCCATCAGGAACAGTGCCAATAATGTCTGTAAAGCACTGTGGAATTAATTGCGCTATGTAAATGAGTAAAATAAATATTTAATGTGATAATCTAATCTCTTTTCTAATATACATTAATTAAAAGTGACTATTGTTTCCTCACTACTCAAACAGCTTTTTTTCTTATTTTTTTAACTAGTTTTTTTTTTATGACTCTTCATTTGAGAATCCCAGTGCATACTGGGACAGTTAAAGGAGTCATCCTCATCAGAGTGCAGAGGTTGCCGTCACAGTTCCCTCTTCCTGTAACAAAGCGTCATCAATGAAATCTAGTGTAGGGGCCGGGCTAGTCTTCGTTCTACTGAGCATGCATTGGGTTGTCAATTCCGAAGTATGATCAGTAGGTTTTTGCCACTGTGCAATATGCACAGTGACAGTGCGCTCCCTCGCCGGTTCTGATCAGAAGTAACAAGCCAGCAAGAGGGCGCTTTGTAAGAAGAATAACCGGCGTCCAGGAAAAGTGGAGACCAGTGCTTCCCCCAAAAAGTGACGCCATTTGCAGCAGCCTCAGCACTTTATGATGACATTTTGACTATCCCAGTATGCACTGGGATTCTCAAACGAAGCATCACAGAGGAAGTAATAAAAAATAAATAAAGCAGTTGGAAAAAGTAGAGAAGGAACAATAGGGACTTTTTAATTAAAGTATATCAGAAAAGAGATTAGATTATGACATTAAAAAGGTAAGCATTTAGGATTAAAATACATTGTAGTTTTGGACAACCCCTTTAAGGGTATACAACTCAGATATTATAAAGCAGCCATTAATGCATTTGCGTGCACTATTCAAAAATTAGATTGTCCAAACTCATTGACTGCACTTGTATAGTGAGTTGACCATTTTCTTACTATACCATATAATAGGTAATCTATTTATTATTTATCTAGATAAATCCTATAATCTGGAATATTTAAATTGTAAATGTTACTATCCAGGCAGAACAGGAAACAAAGAAAACGTTATTTTAGGAATTGCCTGATGTAATAACAGTTAATTTATGCACTACATACTGAAATATGAGAAAGGTGAACCATGATTCAAATAAAATCACGACAAGCAATAGTTTCAGACACAAATTTAATTTTAGATTATTTCATTGCATTACTCACTCGTCATTCTAATTAGAGAAAGATCTACAAAATGCAAATATATGTTATTTTCCTCAAGGAATCAAGTTATTCTACAGAGGGGAAATAAGTAGGTCACGTGAGATTGCATATTAAATGCCACATACAGTGGCATGTAAAAGTTAAGCAAGTTGAAGATGAAATGATCTTTAAAAGCAGCTGCCTAGTACTCTGAAATGAAAATGGTGGAGGCACACAAATCAGGAGACAGCTATAAGAAGATACCAAAGCGTTTTCAAGTTGCTTTTTCCAAAGTTAGAAATGTCATTAAGAAATGGCAGTTAACAGGTACAGTGGATTTCAAGATAAGGTATGGAAGACAAAGCAAACTTTCAGTGAGATCTGCTCTTAGGATTGCTAGAGAGGCAAATTAGAACCCCCGCTTGACTGCAATAGAAAGATTTAGCAGACTCTGGAGTTGTGGTACATTGTTCTACTGTTCAAAGACACCTGCACAAATATGGCCTTCATAGAAGAGTCATCAGAAGAAAACCTCTCCTGCATCCTCACCATAAAATTCAGCATCAGAATTATGCAAAAGAACATCTAAACAAGCCTGATGCATTTTGGAAAAGAGGTTAAAATAGAACTCATTGGCCACAATGATCAAATGTGTGTGTGGAGAAAAAAGGCCACAGAATTTCAGGAAAAGAACATCTTGCTAACCATTAAGCAGGGGGGTGGGTGGATCAATCATGCTTTCGGGTTGTGTTTCAGCTAATGACACAGGGAAGATTTGATGGGTAGAGGGAAGAATGGATTCAATGAAATTTTAACAAATTCTTGATGCAAACATGACACCATCAGTAAAAAAGCTGAAGTTGAAAAGAGGATGGCTTCAACAAATGGCTAAAGATTCTAAACACACATCAAAATCCACAATAGACTACCTCAAAAGACGAAAGCTGAAGGTTTTACAATGGCCCTCACAGATCTGTTCATCATTGAAAATCTGTGGCTAGACCTCAAAATAGCAGCGCATGCAAGAAGACCCAGGAATCTCACTGAACCGGAAGAATTTTCCAAGGAACATTGGATAAAAATTCCTCAAACAAGAATTGAAAGACTGGCTACAAAAAGTGTTTACAAGTTGTGATAATTTCAAAAGGCAGTGCTACTAGGTCCTAACCATGCAGGGTGCCCAAACTTTTGAATCAGACCATTTTCCTTTTTTGTAATTTTTAACATGTCTTCGAATTTCCAAGCGCTAAATTTTGTATTTATTTTCAGAAATTAGAAATGGTCAAAATAACAAAAAAAAATGCAGTGCGTGCAGACCTCAAACAATGCTAAGAAAACAAGTTCATAATCATTTAGAAACAAAAATTCTAATGTTTTAACTCAGGAAGAGTTCTGAAGTCAATATTTTGTGGAATAACCATGATTTTTAACCACAGCTTTCATGCGTCTTGGCATGCTATCCTCCAGTCTTTCACACTGCTTTTGGGTGACCTTATGCCACTCCTGGCACAAAAATTTAAGCAGTTCTTCTTTGTTTGATGGCTTGTGACTATCCATCTTCCTCTTGATTACGTTCCAGAGGTTTTCAATAGGGTTCAAGTCTGGAGATTGGGATGGCCATGACAGGGATTTGATGTGGTGGTTGTTAGGCGTCGGATTTCTGTCGCTGCACAGCGAGAATCCCGAGCCTTACTTCCAGCGGTCTCCCATTCCTCTCCAGCCGCAGAGGAGGTTGCTCAGCAAACTCGTTGGTCCAGGCACTCTGCCCAGACCAACTCCGTGGGTTGGCTTGCTGCTGCCACCTCTGCCACAGTTATGTCAATACATGCTGCTCAGCAGCGAGATTCTCCAGGGACCAAGTCCCCATGTTGGGCCACTGAGCATGCCCGTGGAGTGATCTCCCATTGGAGATCGAAGGTCACGTGCTCAGGTCCTGCTCCTATTCGGATTGGCCCATCTGAGAAGCCAGGAGGGTCCCGGACGCTCACGGCTATAAAAGGTTCGCATGGCCGCTCGTCCATGCGCTAGGATAAGACTGTATTTACAGACTATGTGGAGTGATGTATGCACGCATGAATGTCTCTGGTGAATGACTCATTAAGAAACCCCTACCCTTGGTACGCATGTGTTCTGCAGCCTAGCCTGCTAGCTCCCAGGCTTAGGCATAGGTAGGACAGAGGTTGAGTCAGGCATTAGTCCTCACCAGGGACTCGGCACGCCTCAGTGCACGTGCTCCATAGCCAGCGTCTATAGCGGCGTTCGCGGCAGCGACGCCACACGTTCAGTGGGCCTAGAAGGACTCTAACCCCGTGTCCCTGGGGTAGAGTTCTGTGGCCGTACACTGCGCGCTCTTTTGGCCGGGCTTTGTGAGCTTAACAGGCTCCGGCATCTACGTTCAGCGGTTGTGCAGCTCTGTGCTTTAACAGAGTTCGCACCTGTTCACATTGGGTGACGTAACCCTCGTGTGACTGGTTTCACACCGCTTAAGTCTTCCGCCATTACTTAGCAGCAGTGTACCACCTCTGCACGGTGGACCCCGGGCTGCGAACGCACCTACTATTATTTTATAATTTGGTGCGTTCCGCCAGCCCTAACAGTGGTCCTTCATACACACATTGATTGACCTAGCTGTGTGGCATGGCACATTGTCCTGCTGGAAAAACCAGTCCTCAGAGTTGGGGAACATTGCCTGAGCAGAAGGAATCAACTGTCTTTCCAGGATAACCTTGCATGCGGCTTGCTTCATATGTCCGTCGCAAAGATTATCCTGCCCAATTCCAGCCTTGCTGAAGCATCCCCAGATCATCACCGATCCTCCACCAGATTTCACAGTGGGTACAAGACACTGTGGCTTGTACGCCTCTCCAGGTCTCCATCTAACCATTAGACGACCAGGTGTTGGTCAAAGCTGAAAATTAGACTCATCAGAAAAGATTACCTTACTTACTCCAGTCCTCTATTGTCCAATACTTATGGTCTTTGGCAAACTTCAGCCTGACTCTCCATTGCTTCTCATTGATGAAAGGCTTTTTTCTAGCTTTACATGACTTGAGCCCTGCATCTAGGAGCCTGTTACAAACTGTTCTTGTCATGCACTTCACCCCAGCTGCCATTTGCCATTCCTTTTGTAGGTCACTTGATGTCATCCTGGGGTTGCTGAGTGACATTCAAATAAGAAGACGGTCATCCCGGATCAGTGGAGAGTCATTTTCACCCTCTGCCGGTCTGTAGCTTTGTTGTCTCCAATGTCTGCTGCTCGACCTTGTTGTAATGGACTGCTGTCTTAGAAATTTTAAGGATGGAGGCAACATGACTCTCACTGTATCTCTCTGCTAGCCAGAATTGATCCCTTCTTTTCCTCACTCAAGACTTTTCTTTTGAACTCCTTTGGCATGCACTTGTTTTGCAATCCAGCTTCTATTGCAAGAGGATTGTGAACACCACAGCAGGATTTTTTATACTTTCCTTCGTTAAATAAGACTTGGTTCAGGTGATCACCTAATCAGAAGCACTTTAGGTAGAATGAGGTGTACTCTGGTTGGAATTCAACTGACACTGGAATGGAAGTCAGACATGTAGAGAAGCTGATTTATAGATAACTGTGCAGTGGTCTATAGTCTTTTAATTTCTGCCAGAGCTACAGTTGTGGCCAAAAGTATTGACACCCCAGCAATTCTGTCAGATAATACTCAGTTTCTTCCTGAAAATGATTTGAAACACAAATTCTTTGGTATTATTATCTTCATTTAATTTGTCTTAAATGAAAAAACACAAAAAGAATTGTCCTAAAGCCAAATTGGATATAATTCCACACCAAACATAAAAAAGAGGGTGGGCAAAAGTATTGGCACTGTTCGAAAAATCATGTGATGCTTCTCTAATTTGTGTAATTAACAGCACCTGTAACTTACGTGTGGCACCTAACAGGCAATAACTAAATCACACTTGCAGCCAGTTGACATGGATTAAAGTTGACTCAACCTCTGTTCTGTGTCCTTGTGTGTACCACCACATTGAGCATGGAGAAAAGAAAGAAGACCAAAGAACTGTCTGAGGACTTGAGAAACCAAATTGTGAGGAAGCATGAGCAATCTCAAGGCTACAAGTCCATCTCCAAAGACCTGAATGTTCCTGTGTCTACCGTGCGCAGTGTCATCAAGAAGTTTAAAGCCCATGGCACTGTGGCTAACCTCCCTAGATGTGGACGGAAAAGAAAAATTGACAAGAGATTTCAACGCAAGATTGTGCGGATGTTGGATAAAGAACCTCGACTAACATCCAAACAAGTTCAACCTGCCCTGCAGTCCGAGGGTACAACAGTGTCAACCCGTACTATCCGTCGGCGTCTGAATGAAAAGGGACTGTATGGTAGGAGACCCAGGAAGACCCCACTTCTTACCCCGAAACATAAAAAAGTCAGGCTGGAGCTTGCCAAAACTTACCTGAAAAAGCCTAAAACGTTTTGGAAGAATGTTCTCTGGTCAGGTGAGACAAAAGTAGAGCTTTTTGGGCAAAGGCATCAACATAGAGTTTACAGGAGAAAAAAAGAGGCATTCAAAGAAAAGAACATGGTCCCTACAGTCAAACATGGTGGAGGTTCCCTGATGTTTTGGGGTTGCTTTGCTGCCTCTGGCACTGGACTGCTTGACCATGTGCATGGCATAATGAAGTCTGAAGACTACCAACAAATTTTGCAGCATAATGTAGGGCCCAGTGTGAGAAAGCTGGGTCTCCCTGAGAGGTCATGGGTCTTCCAGCAGGACAATGACCCAAAACACACTTCAAAAAGCACTAGAAAATGGTTTGAGAAAGCACTAGAGACTTCTAAGGTGGCCAGCAATGAGTCCAGACCTGAATCCCATAGAACACCTGTGGAGAGATCTAAAAATGGCAGCTTGGAGAAGGCACCCTTCAAATATCAGGGACCTGGAGCAGTTTGCCAAAGAAGAAAGGGCTAAAATTCCAGCAGAGCATTGTAAGAAACTCATTGATGGTTACCGGAAGCGTTTGGTCGCAGTTATTTTGGCTAAAGGTTGTGCAACCAAGTAGTAGGCTGAGGGTGCCAATACTTTTGTCTGACCCATTTTTGGAGTTTTGTGTGAAATGATCAATGTTTTGCTTTTTGCTTCATTCCCTTTTGTGTTTTTTCATTTAAGACAAATTAAATGATAATAATACCAAAGAATTTGTGTTTGCAATCATTTTCAGGAAGAAACTGAGTATTATCTGACAGAATTGCAGGGGTGTCAATACTTTTGGCCACAACTGTGTATGTATATATATATATATATATATATATATATATATATATATATAATGGGTTTTTTTTTGCTACAATACAAAGGAAATGTGTCATCTGTAACTTTAGGCCTTTTAGAGGTAATTTCATCTTCAACTTGCTTAACTGTTCACAATAGCAGTAATTTTAGTTTCAACGGTTTTATTGAAAAAAAGGAAACATCATTAAACATGAAATACATTCACATTAGAGTACAAGGATCCCCTCGCAGGGGGAAGTACATAGGAAAAGACACAATATGTCATACGTTATCCTTGACTTTGTTATCTTAATTTTTAAATATTTGTAGAAAAACAAATATAACATGACTAATCTAGTCTTAACAGAATGGGGAGGGAAAGAGGGGAGTGTATGACGAGTGTCGATAATAAAGATGAATAGACCTGAAATACTAGAGAGTTTGTTTTAGAGACCATAACTGTAAGGGTACCTTTACTTAGCGATGCACGAGCGATCCCGACAACGATATGGATCGCTGGTGCATCGCTAAGTGGTCGCTAGTGAGCTGCCAAACAGGCAGATCTCACCAGCGATATAGCAGAGGTCGGGGGTCGCTACTTACCTGTCAGACGCGGCGATGAAGACATCCTCCCGCCCGCGTCCACGCGTCACTCGTCGACGCCACAGGAAGCCCAGCAGGAAGCGCCCAACGAGAAATGGTCCAGGACGTTCTCGCGCGATCAGCGATAATCAGCAGGGGAGCCGGTCGGAGGTAAGTATCACACATAGCGATATCGCTAGCAATATCGCTATAACGTCACAAAATCAGTGACGTTACAGCGATATTGCTAGCGATAGTGAAAACCCCCAACAAATGACACCACTTTGGAAACTAGACCCCCTAAGAAACTTATCTAGATGTGTGGTGAGCACTTTGAACCCACCAGTGTTAACACAAGCAGAGTGGCGCAGCGGAAGCGTGCAGGGCCCATAACCCAGAGGTCGATGGATCGAAACCATCCTCTGCTAAATTGTGCTGCATCACATCTTTTTCTACAAACTAGCTAAGTTTTTTTTCACTCCCCCAGTTTGGTTCTCTATATACAGAGAAATGGTTTGCTAGAAAATTGCTCGACTGTATTTGTAGGCCATAATTCACATTGTGAAACCCAGCGGTCGATGGATCGAAACCAACCTCTGCTAAATAGTTGTGTTTTATAAACTTCATCATTGCATATCAACTGAACTTTTCTGTCAACAGCAAACGTGTCTCGGATCAAAAACACTAGTCAAAATCCTAAATCCCAGTACAACTCGTGCCAAAGGACCAGAAGGAGATTCGCGACCTCTCAGCATTTTCTATATTCAAACCAAACCATAAAAGGTCAATCTTTTCGCTTGGGATTGTGCTGCATTACAACTTTTTTCTACAAACTAGGTAAGTTTTTTTTCACTCCCCCAGTTTGGTTCTCTATATACAGAGAAATGGTTTGCTAGAAAATTGCTCGACTGTATTTTAGGCCATAATTCACATTGTGAAACCCAGCGGTCGATGGATCGAAACCAACCTCTGCTAAATAGTTGTGTTTTATAAACTTCATCATTGCATATCAACTGAACTTTTCTGTCAACAGCAAACGTGTCTCGGATCAAAAACACTAGTCAAAATCCTAAATCCCAGTACAACTCGTGCCAAAGGACCAGAAGGAGATTCGCGACCTCTCAGCATTTTCTATATTCAAACCAAACCATAAAAGGTCAATCTTTTCGCTTGGGATTGTGCTGCATTACAACTTTTTTCTACAAACTAGGTAAGTTTTTTTTCACTCCCCCAGTTTGGTTCTCTATATACAGAGAAATGGTTTGCTAGAAAATTGCTCGACTGTATTTGTAGGCCATAATTCACATTGTGAAACCCAGCGGTCGATGGATCGAAACCAACCTCTGCTAAATAGTTGTGTTTTATAAACTTCATCATTGCATATCAACTGAACTTTTCTGTCAACAGCAAACGTGTCTCGGATCAAAAACACTAGTCAAAATCCTAAATCCCAGTACAACTCGTGCCAAAGGACCAGAAGGAGATTCGCGACCTCTCAGCATTTTCTATATTCAAACCAAACCATAAAAGGTCAATCTTTTCGCTTGGGATTGTGCTGCATTACAACTTTTTTCTACAAACTAGGTAAGTTTTTTTTCACTCCCCCAGTTTGGTTCTCTATATACAGAGAAATGGTTTGCTAGAAAATTGCTCGACTGTATTTGTAGGCCATAATTCACATTGTGAAACCCAGCGGTCGATGGATCGAAACCAACCTCTGCTAAATAGTTGTGTTTTATAAACTTCATCATTGCATATCAACTGAACTTTTCTGTCAACAGCAAACGTGTCTCGGATCAAAAACACTAGTCAAAATCCTAAATCCCAGTACAACTCGTGCCAAAGGACCAGAAGGAGATTCGCGACCTCTCAGCATTTTCTATATTCAAACCAAACCATAAAAGGTCAATCTTTTCGCTTGGGATTGTGCTGCATTACAACTTTTTTCTACAAACTAGGTAAGTTTTTTTCACTCCCCCAGTCTGGTTCTCTACATACATAGAAATGGTTTGCTAGAAAATTGCTCGACTGTATTTGTAGGCCATAATTCACATTGTGAACTCCGTAGATGTTCTTCAAATATGGGAGAAAGGAATCTGTACTTAAAAAAAAAAAAAAAAAAAAAGCACTCAATGGCACATTTGACTATAAGTAAACTGTGACATGGTGTGGCGTGAAACTGATAATGGCGTTCGTTGGGCATGGGGGATTAGCTCAAGTGGTAGATCGCTCGCTTAGCATGCGAGAGATAGCGGGATCGATGCCCGCATTCTCCAATACTATCTTTGGATGCCTTTTTCAGTTGGCCGCGTGACTTGTTTTTGCCACCTGCTCGTGGCACACACGTCCAAACCTTGAAGACTTTCAACAATGGCTAAATCAAGCCTTCGATAGCTCAGCTGGTAGAGCGGAGGACTGTAGATCTAAATTAGCAATCCTTAGGTCGCTGGTTCAATTCCGGCTCGAATGAAGTTTTGTGTATTCTATCAGATGTTTTCAACCTTCTGGCAAATACCAGACAGCTATGCTCTTTCTGGACATGTAGAAAGAAACACAACCGGAAAGTGAAAATAAAAAAATTGTATTTTTTCAACAAACATCATTTAGTCCCCAATTTTTTTATTTTCCCAAGGGTACCAGGAGAAAATGGACCCCAAAAGTTGTTGTACAATTTGTCCTGAGTACGCTGATACCCCATATGTGGGAGAAAACTACTGTATCGGCACACGACGGGGCTTGGAAGGGAAGTAGTGACGTTTTGGAATGCAGACTTTGATGGAATTGTCTGCGGGTGTCATGTTGCCTTTGGAGAGCCCCTGATGTACCTAAACAGTGGAAACCCCCCACAAGTGACCCCATTTTGGAAACTAGACCCCCTAAGGAACTTATCTAGATGTGTGGTGAGCACTTTGAACCCCCAAGCGCTTCACAGAAGTTTATAATGCCCGGGCATGAAAATAAAAAAAATCGTATTTTTTCCACAAACATGATCATTTACTGATCCCCATATGTGGGAGAAAACTACCGTATGGGCACACGTCGGGGCTCGGAAGGGAAGTAGTGACGTTTTGGAATGCAGACTTTGATGGAATGGTCTGCGGGTGTCATGTGCGTTTGGAGAGCCCCTGATGTACCTAAACTATTGAAACTCCCCACAAGTGGCCCCATTTTGGAAACTAGACCCCCCACGGAACTTATCTAGATGTGTGGTGAGTAGAGTTGAGCGACTTTTGGTTTTTTAGGGTCGAGTTTCGTTTCATGAAACCCGACTTTTCCAAAAGTCGGGTCGAGCAAAATCGGCTGACTATAGGGAAAAGTTGGGGGTCCGACCGAAACACGAAACCCAATGTAAGTCAATGGGGAATTAAAGTCTGCAGTGAGAGGAGGACAGGAAACACACCTACAGTGCCCATTTGAATGCCAAAAGCATCAATTCTTATTACTTAAGCTTGTCAACCTTAATTTACTTCATAATACTAGTTACGCACTGAAAAATGGGGTTTATTTGGCTACAGTTGTGGAGGGGTAGGGCTGCCTCCTGGTTTTCGTGGGCCCAGGGCCAAAGAGCGCCCCTTTAACACATACCACAACTCATGATGCTCCGATACGGCAGAGAAATAGCAGTATAGTACAATGAAAAATACTTCACTTCTTACATCTCATGACTGATATCCATTTTAAATTCTCCAATACCTCCAAAAACGGACAGTATATAACTCCATACAGTATTATGGCCAGCGCTTAGTGCGCTA
Source organism: Dendrobates tinctorius (assembly GCF_039654945.1). NCBI lineage: Eukaryota > Metazoa > Chordata > Amphibia > Anura > Dendrobatidae > Dendrobates > Dendrobates tinctorius. The sequence goes on from NW_027361872.1 coordinate 11,645,788, forward strand.
TACAGAGTAATGAGGCCCATATATTTCTCCATATGGAATCATTGATCCCATATAATGTTTCAAACCGTATATGATGAGCTCCACATAATGCTATAGTATATGTTGGTCCCAATGGATGAAGCTCCACTGTCTTATGGGCCCAAATAATGCTCCATATATAATGGGCCCCATTTCTACTGTTCTAGTGTATAATGGGCCCTGTAAATGCTGCTCCAGTGTCTGATGTCTACCTTTGGAATGCTCCAGTGTATGGTGGGCCCCATATATCATTCACCAGAGTATAGTGCTCCCCAAAAATTGCTGTCCCAACATTGAAAACAATTACATAAGTCTCCTTGCTAGGGAATCCCAGCACTACTCTGAACTCCTTGTCGTCCCCATCTTCCATCTCACTGCACTTGGCTGTTTAGGCCCTCCCACCGGCAGAGACACTTTTGCGTACTATGCGGTGCCCTGTGCCAGTGCCATCACCCATGAGTATGCCACCCCCACCTGCTCAAGGAACCTGCACTTTCATCTGCACCTTCCTCTTTGTCACCGTGTAAGGTGGTATAGTATGTGGGAAGGGGAACCTGAGTTTCCTCTGGGTCAGATTCTGGCAGTGTAGAGTGCGAGGGGAATGTAGTGGTCTGGGTCAATGTACCAGCAGCATCATCCAGCAATGGCTGGGCCTCGGTGCACTTGTGGCGTCCCCAAGAGAACGGTCGCCACTGTGGCATTACCTTCCTCCTAGGGAGTGTGTTGTCAAGCTTGGGAGCAACAAAGGATCTCTCTAGCAGTGAAACCAACACTCGACACATTTCCCACTCCAGGCTAGCAGGGAGACCTCTGAACCTGACTGCTGAGGAGCTGCTCTCTGTGGTCGGGAGGAGGTAAGTTAGTGCACTCTGTGCAGGGAAGGGGAAGTGTGTGGACGTGAGAAGGGGAGCTGGAGGATGAGCAGAGTTAAGGCTCACTCCTAGCTGGAGCGCATGGTCCCGATTCCGGTCTCCGAGTTTTTAGGGACACTGACGTTCCTGCAGCAGAAACCGGGGGAAGTAGCAGCTATAAATGCTCTGTACCCAACTAAGGCTCTGAGGCCCCAGCATCGACGTGTGGGAGCCAGAAGGAAAAGGCTACAGCTGTCTGCCATACAAGTAAAGTCTGAGGAACATCTGTTAGACAGGAGGCGCTTCAGTGAACCACGGTCTTGTGAGTGCTTCCCCCACAAGCGCTAGAAAGGAGACGTTCAGGAAGGTACATGTTGGCGGAGTGTTGGAAGGGAGCTTTCCATTTTGGTCCCGGAGGTTGGCTGAGGTCCTGACCCGGAGGACACAGCACGGAGGCAGGCATCTCTGTAACCTGCAGACTGTGAGTAAAGCTTTGGAACTGCACGCTCTGGTGTCATACAGTTATTCCAGCACCGCTACATCTGGGTACCAGCACCTACACCGCCTGTGCCTTTCCCCCATCACTACATCTACACTTCCCTTGGACTCCAGCTCCACCTGTGGGGAGCTTCACCATCTTTGCTGCACAACACCATCAGTCCCAGAGGATCTGCATGCAGCGTCGGCCTAACATCTATGTTGCCGAACACCACAGGTGGCGTCAAACTATCTATATAAACTCTTTACCATTATACCACGCCATTTACATGGGCGCCCAGGGCCACCGTCCGGGTCACCGGTGCTGTGACACATCCCACTGACACCGGCCCGCTACCGAGTACCCCACAGCCCTGGGAGGGCGACCCATATGCCAACTGCTGATCGGGCAGCGTTATTCCCACAAACCTCCAAACAGCGTCAATGAAGGCAAAGTTTTTGGTTTCCGGGGGCAGTATGATTGCAAAGCTGAACCTTAAAGGAATGTCCAAAAGGGTACCACCAGGAGTGGAGCCTGTGACATAATTGGACTCCACCCGGGAAACCACAACCATGCCACCTAAAGAAAAGATGCACACTTTGAAAGCTTTTTTCGATTCTGTGTGTGGTGTGGTATGTGTGTTTGTAGTTGTGCTAGCGATTTCTCAGCTTTATTCCGTTAACAACCGAGACTCCGGCATGCCCCCGCAGTACGCGTCAAGCTTACTAGAGGGATAAGCGAGGCTCTGGCACGTGAGATCGAGCAATAACAGGTCTAGCATTCCCGTACATGTCCAGGGCTGCATGCACGCTACACTGAAAGGACCAGCTTTTGTCGCTTACAGGTGCAGATAACCTGCTGAACTCCGTTAGTGATGGGGATCTGGGATTCAGATTATTCCCCACGAACGAACGATGATTTCCCAGTAAGTTCAGGTCAACCGCAATTCCGGAGTTAGGCCTAACCGTCATTCCTGAAAAAATTACGTGTCCAAACCACAGGTGCTGTAGCTTGCTTAACAGCTCGGCAGCCGTTCTCAGGCCCAGTATGGATTCAACAACATTGTAGAAAGTTGATAAAGGGTACAGGTTCACCGGATAACACGTATATATGTAGCCTAGTTTACACATTAAAAATATATGTCTATAGATCAGGAGGCAGACTCAGATGTTCTCAGGCCCAGTATGGATTTGACCAGATTGTACAAAGTTGAGAAAGGGTACTTTATCACTGGATAGCAGGTATATATAGCATAGTTTAAACATGTAAAATCTCCGTGTTCTCAGTATGGATTACACAGCAATCTAAAAAGTGGAAAAAAGGAAATGCATTTGAGGCGTACACAGCTATTTACTTTTGGTGTTATTTTTAAATCTTCATATATATTTCTGTCTCAGTAATACAGTCCAGCCTCTCCGCAATAGGAAATGAGATGCACACAATTACTGACATAAAGGCTAGTGATTGCAGAAATCTAGGAATTATTATTCACGGGAAAAACTTCCGTCACAATTCTCATAGGCGATGCTGACCCTCAATTAATTTGTGTGTTGAGACAGTGAAAACATTTTTTTGTGAATAAAGTCTTGCTGTATCGCACTTGCGTTGATTCCATCACTGTTACTCATCTCAATCAAATTTTTATCACAGGGAGCGATGTAAACATGGTGCTCACTGACTATCATGATCTGTCACGTAACTTTGGAGTGCAAAAGGCAGAAGCCACAGGCCGTAGGCGATTCTATTTGATTGGCATGAGAGGGCACATTTTAAAATGTGCGCCGGAATGTCACACGTTTGTGAGTAGGAAAACTGTGAAAGCTGATGATAAACCACCACTGCATGTCATTGTGAGTCGACATCCATAAGAAATGGAAGCCATTGATCATCTGGAGCTAGAGCCCGGCCAGCAGGACAATGCATAGCTACATCTTAACCATCATCTTTCAGTTCAATCAATTTGTAGTGGCACTCCCAGTGAAGGATTTGACAGCCCAGACTACACAGCGGAGGAGCAGGGAGAGGTAAACATTGCAAATGCTGGGGCCCTGCCCAAGCAAGGGGGGCACACTCGTGGGCGTCGGTACTGGCACTGGGCCCCTCATAGTACGGCGGTGTGTCCGACGGCGGGTGTGCACCACCACCGTCAGAGACACTTGATTGCTCTATGAGGGACCCTGTGCCAGTGCCCGCGCCCAAGAGTCGGCCTACCCACCTGTCCAGGGCAACGGCACTCACACGGTTTCGTGCGCTAGGTGGTGACCCCGGCCATGGGGGGGCAGCCCAGTTAGGGCGGTTTACAAAGTGGCATATCTTGATGTGGGAAATTCAGCTGCTGCAAAAGGCGAAATAGGTCAAGTTCGCGGAATAGGAGGAGGACCAAAGCAAGCCATTTTTCTGGCAACCTATGTGTCATCAAGGGAAGGTGGGACAAAATCCTTGGAAACCCATGCATGGTTCATTTTAATGAAGGTTAGATCATCCACATTTTGGGTTGACAAACGGGTCCTTTTTTCTGTCAGGATTGATCCAGCTGCACTGAAGACTCTTTCCGATAGTACACTTGCAGCTGGGCAAGCGAGCTCCTGTAAGGCATATTGTGCCAATTCAGGCCAGGTGTCCAGTTTAGCGGCCCAATAGTCAAAGGGGAATGACCTGTGCAGGAGAACATCGATATGGGAGGAAAAGTAGTTTGTAACCATAGTTGACAACTGCTGTCTCCTATCACTTTCCATCGATGCAGTATTACCAGTTGTGTGAGCGGTACTTGAAAAATCAGTCCACAACCTTGTCATGAAACCCCTGTCTCCAACGCCACTTCTGCTGTGTGCACCACGAACACCTCTGCCAAGCTGCCCCCGGCCCGTACGGCTCGTGTGAGAACCATCACCGCTGCTGTGTGCTGGGAATGCCTCAACCAACCGGTTTACCAGAGTTGCTTGTTTATTAGCCAATATTAGGTCAAGGTTCTCGTGTGGCATGATGTTTTGTAATTTGCTTTTATAGTGTGGATCCAGGATGCTGGCCAACCAGTAGTCGTCATCGTTCATCATTTTGGCAATGCGGGGGTCCCTTTTTAGGATCTGCAAGGCATAATCTGACATGTGGGCCAATGTTCCCGGTGTCAATGAAGCACTGCGAGTGCTGGTTGGAGGAGCACGTTCTGGCAAATCCACATCCCTCCAGTCACGCACAAACCCTGTACCAGACCTTGCCACGCCAACATTTTCACTTGCCCCACGAGATGCATCCTCCTCCCCTAAGTAATCATCCCCATCATCATCCTCCTCCTCCTCTTCTTCCTCCACCTCGCCCAGGAGATGCCCCTGAGCAGACAATGGCTGAATGTCATCAAGGATTCCCTCCTCCTCTTCCTCCTCGTCAATATTGGCTGCAGACGCCTGCTCCTTAAGGTGCGTCAAAGTTTGCATGAGCAGACGCATAAGTGGGATGCTCATGCTTAGGATGGCGTCGTCTGCGCTTACCAGACGTGTGCATTCCTCAAAACACTGAAGGACTTTACAGAGGTCTTTCAGCTTCGACCACTGCACACCTGTCAACTCCATGTCTGCTCTCAAAGTGCCTGGCCGTGTATCCTCCCACAAATGCATTATGGCCTGCCTCTGTTTGCACAGCCGCTCAACCATGTGCAGGGTGGAGTTCCACCTTGTTGCAATGTCGATAATGAGGCGGTGGTTGGGAAGGTGGAGCAATCGCTGCAGCTTCTGCATACAAATGGAGTGTACAGGCGACCGGCGGATGAGCGCGCACAGTCTTCGCACCTTCTGGAGCAGGGCTGTTAACTCCGGATAATTGTTGAGGAAGCACTGCACCAAGGTATGTGGCTGAGTTTTGAAAGGGCTATGGCTGCCACAAAATTACGGCCGTTATCACTAACTACCTTGCCTGCCTCAAGATGTATACTGCCCAGACATGACTCAGTTTGTCGCTGAAAGTACTCGGCCACCACCTCCGCTGTGTGTCTGTCGCCCAAACACATCATCTGCAACACAGCCTGCTGACGCTTTCCACTAGCTGCTCGATAGGGGGACACCTCGTGTGCAACAGTGGCAGCTGCAGATGGAGTGCTCATACGACTGCGCTCTGTGGACGAGCTTTCGCTTCTGGAGGAGGAGGAGGAGGGTCGAACGCCTACAGCCAACTGTTTCCTATACCATGGGCTAGGCAGCACTGTCCCACCACCGTTGTCCCCTGTGGACCCTGCATCCACCATATTAACCCAGTGCGCAGTGATGGACACGTAACGGCCCTGGTCATGCCGACTGGACCATGCATCTGTTGTGAGGTGCACCTTTCCACTCACTGACTGCTTGAGTGCATGGACAATGCGGTCTTTCACATGATGGTGGAGGGCTGGGATGGCTTTGCGAGAGAAGAAGTGGCGACTGGGTAGGTCATAGCGTGGTACTGCATAGGCCATGAGTTCGCGGAAATCTGCGCTTTCCACCAACCGATAGGGCATCATCTCTAACGAGATTAGTTTGGCAATGTGGGCGTTCAAACCCAGTGTACGCGGATGAGAGACTGAGTACTTTCTTGACCTACTCATAGTCTCTGGGAGGGTGAGCTGGACTTGAGAGCTGCATATGGTGGAACTAGCGGTGGACAGGGCGGACTGAGAGTGGGTTGATGATGGTAATGGAGTTGGTGTTCTTTCTGATGGCCTAGATTCAGTCTTTCGTTGATATAACAGTGGGATTCCCTGACTGCTTTGGCCTTGCAACGACACCTCAACATTTGCTGCTGTGCTATCCGGTGGGCTTACAGTGGGGGAAACAATATAGCGTTGCTGACTACCTTCTTTGTGATCAGTTGCACATGTGGTACTTGAGGTTTGTTGTTGTGTCCACGCTTGCAAGTGCATGCTGGTTAAATGTCTAAGCATGCAACTGGTATTCAAATTTTTCAGATTTTTCCCTCGGCTAAAGGTCTTTGCGCACTTCTTACAGATAACCTTGGCCTGATCATGAGGATTTTGTTCAAAAAAGTGCCACACTGCACTCTTCCTACTTTGGAAGACATTTTGCGGCCTAGCACGCTGTGCTATTTTGGCCGTCTGGACAAGCTGTCCAGCAACTCTTTTGATTTTTGGAACCTGTCTTTGGAGTGCTCCGGGCCTGCCAGATAACAGCTGTTGCGATGTCGATGTCTGCTGTGGATGCTCCTCCTCCTCATCTGAGCTATTGGAAGCAGCACCCTCTTCCCCCAATGGATGCCAATCTGGGTCAACAACTGGGTCATCCATCACCTCCTCTTCAATGTCATGTGCACCTTCCTCTGTGTCACCGTGTATGGTGGTATAGTATGCGAGAAGGGGCACCTGAGTCTCATCAGGGTCAGAATCTGGCTCATTACACTGCGAGAACAATGTAGTGCTCTGAGTGAATGTACCAGCAGAATCATCTATCAGTGGCTGTGCATCAGTGCACTCCATGTCAGATTCATCTTGGCCTGGGTAATTCACCATTTCACTTGATAACCCAGGCATGGTATGTGAAAACAGCTCCATGGAGTAATCAGTTGTAAGGCCTGCGTCATCCTTCAATCTTGGTTGGGGTGAAGGACACAAGGAAAGGTGTGGTTCATGAACATGAGCCTCCAATGACGACTCAGTGCTTTTATTTTTTACAACTTCAGAAGAGGAGGCGATAGAGCTGGAGGATGAGTCAGCAATGTAAGCCAAAACTTTTTCCTGAAGCTCTGGCTTTAAAAGCGGTTTGCCAACTCCTAGAAAACTAAGCCTTCGAGGCCTTGTGGAGCCAGACGATGACGCAGGCTGAACACCTCCTGCATTCGGTCATATTTTGCTTTTGCCACTACCATCAGATCCACCACCAACACCACCATTACCAGCTGGCAACCCCCGCCCAATTCCACGGCCTCTTCCACCAGCCTTCCTCATTTTTGGGAAAAATGTACACAAAATCCCACAAACTATATAGTAATGTAAAACAAGGTACAAGGTGTATATAGGACAGGGGAGATGTAGAATTTCTGAACACACTTGTGGACACTGTTGGATTGTGCGAGGCCCAGTGAATATCACACCGCTATGTCACAGGCTCAATGTCGCAGGTGTGAAAAATGTCACTATAGGACAGGGGAGATGTAGAATTTCTGAACACACTTGTGGACACTGTTGGATTGTGTGAGGCCCAGTGAAAATCACACCGCTATGTCACAGGCTCAATGTCGCAGGTGTGAAAAATGTCACTATAGAACAGGGGAGATGTAGAATTTCTGAACACACTTGTGGACACTGTTGGATTGTGTGAGGCCCAGTGAATATCACACCACTATGTCACAGGCTCAATGTCGCAGGTGTGAAAAATGTCACTATAGGACAGGGGAGATGTAGAATTTCTGAACACACTTGTGGACACTGTTGGATTGTGTGAGGCCCAGTGAATATCACACCGCTATGTCACAGGCTCAATGTCGCAGGTGTGAAAAATGTCACTATAGGACAGGGGAGATGTAGAATTTCGGAACACACTTGTGGACACTGTTGGATTGTGTGAGGCCCAGTGAATATCACACCGCTATGTCACAGGCTCAATGTCGCAGGTGTGAAAAATGTCACTATAGGACAGGGGAGATGTAGAATTTCGGAACACACTTGTGGACACTGTTGGATTGTGTGAGGCCCAGTGAATATCACACCGCTATATCACAGTCTCAATGTTGTAGGTGTGAAAAATGTCACTATAGGACAGGGGAGATGTAGAATTTCTGAACACACTTGTGGACACTGTTGGATTGTGTGAGGCCCAGTGAATATCACGCCGCTATGTCACAGTCTCAATGTCGCAGGTGTGAAAAATGTCACTATAGGACAGGGGAGATGTAGAATTTCTGAACACACTTGTGGACACTGTTGGATTGTGTGAGGCCCAGTGAATATCACACCGCTATGTCACAGGCAAAATTGGCTAGTGTATGACAAACTACAAGGTGTATATAGAATTGGGCAGAATAGAAATCTCCCTAGAGTGTAGGTCTGTAAGAACGGAACATGTCCTCGACTTATTCTTACAGAGTCACACACAGATAGCTTCACTGTGGCCGTGATAACAGCCGCTACACGGTACTGAGAGAGGAGCGTGCACGTACACCGCTGTCCGGTGTCCGTAAAATTGTCAAGCTCCGTGTTTTTTAAGTATACGGACTGACACACGCTGTCTCTCTATAGTTTTGAATGTGATCAAACAGCAAATATACTTAACTGTTTGAAAAACAGACAAAACTAGAAGGTGGAGGTCTGTAAGAACGGAACATGTCCTCGACTTATTCTTACAGAGTCACACACAGATAGCTTCACTGTGGCAGTGATAACAGCTGTTACACGGTACTGTGTGAGGAGCGTACACCGCTGTATGGTGTGAAAAAATGCACGCTCAGTACCTCACAGGACAAAAAAAAATTTGGATTGCTTTTAAAAAAGCAGTTTGCAGAGCAGTGGGAAAACAGCAATGCAGCTATCAGGAAGCCTTATAAGGCAGCCTAGCAACCAACACAGCTGATCCAACAAAATATAGCCTCCACTTGCACTGCCACACAGTGACTGGTGTGTTGTACAGGCAAAATCGCTAGCAGCAGAAGCAGTTTTTGGTGTCTTCTTCCCTGCCTAACGCTCTCCCTACAGAATCAGCAGCAGCAGCAACTCTCCCTATTCTGAGATCAGCATGAGTAACATGGCGGTCGGCGTGCACGCCCTTTTATACCCCTTGTGACGCCCCCCAAAGCAAGCCAATCACTTGCATGCCCTTCTGAAAGATGGTGGTGATCCCTGCCTATGTCATCACGTTGCCCACAGGGTCCGTGGATCCTGATTGGCTGAAAAAGGGCGGAAAACAAACTTTTGAAACGTGACTTTGGCGCTAAAGTCGCCGAGCTCGTGGCCGACCTCACCCTAGGGTCGGGTTTCGTTTCATGAAACCCGACTTTTGAAATTTTTCGACCCGTTTCGCTCAACTCTAGTGGTGAGCACTTTGAACCCCCAAGTGCTTCACAGAAGTTTATAACGCCCGGGCGTGAAAATAAAAATATCATTTTTTCCACAAAAATGATTTTTTTGCTCCCAATTTTTTATTTTCCTAAGGGTAACAGGAGAAATTGGACCCCAAAAGTTGTTTTGCAATTTGTCCTGAGTACGCTGATACCCTATATCTGGGGGTAAAACACTGTTTGGGTGCATGGCAGAGCTTGGAAGGGAAGGAACACCATTTGACTTTTTCAACGCAGAATTGGCTGGAATTGAGATCAGACGCCACGTTGCATTTGGAGAGCACCTGATGTGCCCAAACAGTGGAAACCCCCCAATTATAACTCCAACCCTAACCCCAACACACCCCTAACCCTAATCTCAGCCCTAACCCTAGCCCTAACCCTAACCCTAAAGGGAAAATAGAAATAAATACATTTTCTTTTAATTTTATTGTTTTTCCCTAACTAAGGGGGTGATAATGGGGGGGTTTGATTAGTATTTATGGCGGTTTTTATGTTTGGCAACTGTCACACGCTAAAAGACGCTTTTTATTGTAAAAATAGTTTTTGCATCACCACATATTGAGAGCTATAATTTTTCCATATTTTGACCCACCGAGTCATGTGAGGTCTTATTTTTTGCGGGACGAGCTGGCATTTTTATTGGTATCATTTTCGGGCACGAGACATTTTTTGATCGCTTTTTATTCCGCAGAATGAACAAAAACCAGCATTTCATGAATTTCTTTTGGGGGGTGCATTTACACCATTCCGCCTGCGGTAAGATTGATAAAGCCGTTTTATGCTTCGGGTTAGTACGGTTACAGCGATACCTCATTTATGTCATTTTTTTATGTTTTGGCGCTTTTATGCAATGAAAACAATTTTATATAAAAAATAATTATTTTTGCATCGCTTTATTCTGCGAGCTATAACTTTTTTATTTTTTTTTTGCTGATGATGCTGTGTGGTGGCTCGTTTTTTGCGGGACAAGATGACATTTTCAGCGGTACCATGGATATTTATATACGTCTTTTGATCGCGCATTATTGCACTTTTTGTTCAGCGGTATGATAATAAATCATTATTTTTTGCTTCATTTTTTATTTTTATTTTTTAAGGGGTTCGCTAAAGGGGTTAACTAATGGGACAGTTTTATAGGGCGGGTCGTTACAGACGTGGCGATACCAAATATGTGTACTTTAATTGTTTTGTTTTTTTTATTTCGAAAAAATGAATTTATTAGGGAATATTTTTTTTTTATTTAGCGATTTTTAAAAAAATATTTTTACACTTTTTTTCTCTTTTTTTAACTTTATTACATTGTCCCAGGTGGGACATCACTGTCCTGTGACAGATCGCTGATCTGTCACATCACAGATCACTGTGACAGATCAGCGATCTGTCACAGGCACTACACAGGCTTCCTCCTTGCCTGCGCTTTGCAGGCATGAGGAAGCCAGCTCCCTGCAGGCCCCCGAAGGTCCCTGTCGCCCTCTTGGATTCGGGGACCTGCAGGGATAGTGCCCCCCCGCAGCAGCGCTGCACATTGCGCTGCCGTGGGGGGCTCAGGGAAGCACAGAGGGAGCCCCCTCCCTGCCGATGCTTCCCTTTAACCCCCGGTACACCGTGATCGTGTTTGATCGCGGTGTGCAAGGGGTTAAAGTGTCGGGGGTGGTCCGTGATAATCAGCTGACACCCGGCCGCGATCAGCGGTGCTTACCACGTGGGCGCCGCTGATCGCTGTGACGTACTATCCCGTCCCTGCGAATTAAGTCCCAGGGCACATGGACGGGATAGTACATCACATGGGAGTAAGGGGTTAACAAAGGGTGCCCAAACTTTTACATGTCATTGTAAACTCATTGCCAGGCTGAAGCTTTTATCCTGGGGAATATTTCGAAATCTGCAATTTCTGCTACAAGAAGAATTATAATTGAGTCATATTTATAAAATAGAATCCAGCAGAAAAGAGCCGATCAAAGCATTGCTTTCTATGTCTAACGTGAGCTTATTTTCAGAATATTCTGCTGTGTGTGTACATGAGCAATACCACATATTTATGGCCATTATGGACCTAACTGGTCGTTTATGTTTTTTTTTAACTCACTTTACTTTTTTGTCTTGCACACCTAAATTCCACCAATAAAGCAGGAAAAAAAAAATCAAAAAGCTGAGCTCATATAAAACAGACTTCATAAATGGCACAAATAGAATAACAAATATGGTGAAAACAAAAAAAGGCGCAAAACACACAATACTAGACAAAAAACTGTTGCAAGATGGTCATATGATTCATAATCTGTTTTAATCACCAGCTTTCCTTTCCTCTGCAGGTTCCTCTAATTTTCTGTCACTTTTGAGCTAGTAGGTGTAGACTAGCTATTGTGATGTCTCCATTAAGGATTCTTTGCTCTTCTGTCTCTTTGTATCACTTGTTCAGAAGCAGCAGCAGCAGCAGCATGAAAGACATTACACAGCACTACAGAACAGGGAGTCCAGTTCCATGGTGAGATAAACACTTACTAGAAACCAGCAGCACGATGTGTCTTAGGCTAGTTTCACACTAGCGTTTTTGAGCACAGCGACGGCCTGCGCATGGCCGCCGCTAAGCCCCGCCCCCTGCCGCGCCTCCGCCGGTAGCTCCGCCTACCGGCGCATGACGCTGCATGCGCCCTGCGTCCCCTATCTTTATCACTGGGGGGCGCAGGCCGTGCGCAGTATGCGTTTGGCGGCGCATGCGTCCTTTTGACGGTGCGCCGACCTGCGCCAAACGCAACCTGCTGCAGTTTGGTTGCGCCGGCGCACCGTCAAAAAGGCGCATCCGCCGCCAAACGCATACTGCGCACGGCCTGCGCCCCCAGTGATAAAGATAGGGGACACAGGGAGCATGTAGCGTCATGCGCCGGTAGGCGGAGCTACTGGCGGAGGCGCGGCAGGGGGCGGGGCTTAGCGGTGGCCGTGCGCAGGCCGTCGCTGCGCTCAAAAACGCTAGTGTGAAACTAGCCTAAGGCTTTGTTTCCACCCATTACCGTCTTAAAAGATTTCAATAGTCAGCTGTAATCTGATCCCTCAGCAAGCTGTTGGTCCTTCTTGTCTTGAGCCAGACAGATTTTAACCCCATTTCAAATATAATGATGAGTTCAGGAGGCAGAAAAAGGAGAAGACGTGGCTCATGAGTTGAGAAAGAAGCATACTATTGAAATGATGGTGACTAATTGAACTGCAGTTGTTGTAACCCAAACAGGGAAATGTTCCCTTTTTCTGAGTGTCCATGAAAAATTTTCTCGATTTTTTTATGGTACTTATTTATTTCGACCCATGCCAGGTGTGTGTTTTTAAGGCTACTTTCACACATCAGTTTTTGTGCATCAGGCGCGATGTTGCCACCGGATCCAGTTTTTTCCCCATAGAGTTTCATTATTGCCGCATTGCGCCGGATGCCTATGCAGCGTATCCGGTTTTTGCTGGATCCGGCAAAAACAGCCGGTCCGGCGTCTGGAAAAAACGTTACATGTAACGTTTTTTGTCTGCGGTAAAAAAACGGATGACGCCGGATCCGGCGACATACGGTTTTTTGAATAATGGTAGTCTATGGCCGCCGGATCCGGCGGCATCCGGTTTTTGCCTGATTCCGGCGCCGGATCCGGTTTTTGCACTGAGCATGCTCCAAAAAGTATCAAATTTGGGGAAAAACACCTGCCAATCTCCACCCACCCACCCTATAGGAAAGGTAGAGAGAGGGCATTCATCACCCTTAATGCAGAGGAGAAAGAGCTACTGGAGACACACACAGCCACTGGATTCTGCCACATATACACCAGCCAGCCAGACATCCAGCAACCAACTGGATTTTTGACAGCCATCCACTATTGGACCTCCAGCGAGCAGGAGTTTGAGTGTGAGTATAAAAATTTTCTTGCAAGCATAGGTTTTCGTTTTGTCTGTGTGACTGCCGATGCCTGCGCACCCATCCCCGTCACAGCCAGCGACTGTCTTGCTGCCTTTCCAGCTAAACTTGTCACCACCATGACCCCCACAACCGCCACTGGAACCCTCTGCCGCAGAACCCCCATCACTGCTGTCACTGCTAGCCACCATGCTGGAGTCCCATGCTGTACCTGCTGCTGCCTGCCCAGCATGTATATGTATATACAGTCATGGCCAAAAGTATTGACACCCCTGCAATTCTGTCAGATAATACTCAGTTTCTTCCTGAAAATGATTGCAAACACAAATTCTTTGGTATTATTATCTTCATTTAATTTGTCTTAAATGAAAAAACACAAAAAGAATAGTCCTAAAGCCAAATTGGATATAATTCCACACCAAACATAAAAAAGAGGGTGGACAAAAGTATTGGCACTGTTCGAAAAATCATGTGATGCTTCTCTAATTTGTGTAATTAACAGCACCTGTAACTTACCTGTGGCACCTAACAGGTGTTGGCAATAACTAAATCACACTTGCAACCAGTTGACATGGATTAAAGTTGACTCAACCTCTGTCCTGTGTCCTTGTGTGTACCACCACATTGAGCTCAATGTGAGCATAGAGAAAAGAAAGAAGACCAAAGAACTGTCTGAGGACTTGAGAAACCAAATTGTGAGGAAGCATGAGCAATCTCAAGGCTACAAGTCCATCTCCAAAGACCTGAATGTTCCTGTGTCTACCGTGCGCAGTGTCATCAAGAAGTGTAAAGCTCATGGCACTGTGGCTAACCTCCCTAGATGTGGACGGAAAAGAAAAATTGACAAGAGATTTCAACGCAAGATTGTGCGGATGTTGGATAAAGAACCTCGACTAACATCCAAACAAGTTCAATCTGCCCTGCAGTCCGAGGGTACAACAGTGTCAACCCGTACTATCCGTCGGCGTCTGAATGAAAAGGGACTGTATGGTAGGAGACCCAGGAAGACCCCACTTCTTACCCCGAGACATAAAAAAGCCAGGCTGGAGTTTGCCAAAACTTACCTGAAAAAGCCTAAAACATTTTGGAAGAATGTTCTCTGGTCAGATGAGACAAAAGTAGAGCTTTTAGGGCAAAAGCATCAACATAGAGTTTACAGGAGAAAAAAGAGGCATTCAAAGAAAAGTACACGGTCCCTACAGTCAAACATGGCGGAGGTTCCCTGATGTTTTGGGGTTGCTTTGCTGCCTCTGGCACTGGACTGCTTGACCGTGTGCATGGCATTATGAAGTCAGAAGACTACCAACAAATTTTGCAGCATAATTTAGGGCCCAGTGTGAGAAAGCTGGGTCTCCCTCAGAGGTCATGGGTCTTCCAGCAGGACAATAACACAAAACACACTTCAAAAAGCACTAGAAAATGGTTTGAGAGAAAGCACTGGAGACTTCTAAGGTGGCCAGCAGTGAGTCCAGACCTGAATCCCATAGAACACCTGTGGAGAGAGAAGGCACCCTTCAAATATCAGGGACCTGGAGCAGTTTGCCAAAGAAGAATGGTCTAAAATTCCAGCAGAGCATTGTAAGAAACTCATTGATGGTTACTGGAAGCGGTTGGTCGCAGTTATTTTGGCTAAAGGTTGTGCAACCAAGTATTAGGCTGAGGGTGCCAATACTTTTGTCCGGCCCATTTTTGGAGTTTTGTGTGAAATGATCAATGTTTTGCTTTTTGCTTCATTCTCTTTTGTGTTTTTTCATTTAAGACAAATTAAATGAAGATAATAATACCAAAGAATTTGTGTTTGCAATCATTTTCAGGAAGAAACTGAGTATTATCTGACAGAATTGCAGGGGTGTCAATACTTTTGGCCATGACTGTATACACACACATGTATGTTGTTCATACATTGTACTATTGTTTTTAAAAAGTTTCAGGTGTGGTCATCAGTGTGGGGAGGGATTCTAGTTATGAAGGACAGTGTGAAGTAGTTTGCGTGGGTGGGTGGGTGGGTGAATTTATGTGTAAATACTGTAGGGGGAGGTACTGTATATACTTGTGTATACACCAAGATGTTACGCCCATTTTTGGTGCTTAAAGTCCCCCTCTTGGCTTATACACGGGTCATCTCCCTGTGGGTCAGAGGGGGAGCAGGGGTGTCACAGATCATCCTGCTGTCATATCTGTAGCCTTGCTTGCTTCTCCACTGTCTCCCTTCCTGTCTTCAGTGGTAACGTTACCATTCCTGAATCTGTGCGTCGCAAGCATAGTGATATCCACCTTTCCTGGGTCCATTGCTGCTCACTGCGGTCTCTGCTGCATCCTCAGTGGGTGCGTTGATGTGAGAAGTGCGTGTCCCCCTCTGCTGGATGAACAGTCACTGACACAAGAAGTGGCAGACAGGGGCGATGGACCCACAATAGGTTTTTTTTTTTTTTGGCATATGGGGGCATATTCTATGGAACAGCATATGGGGCCATAGTGTATGGATTACACACTGGGCTTATGTGTTCCCAATTTTTGGGCCGGTGCGGCTTATACACAAGTATATACATAGTAATTTTGCGATGGTTTGTTGTCCAAGCTGCATTTTATAGGGTGGTGAGAGTGGAATTCAAAAAATCTTATTTTTTACTATTTTTGTTGTTTTGTTTGATTGTAAAAATAAATGTTGCACACAGCACAAATCTAAACTACATTGTGCTTTTTTCATGCAGGAACTTGCCCAGGACACTACTGCAAAATCCTAATTTGCAACCCATATTGTAAGTATACAGGCCTGAAAGCTTTGAATATGGTTAGTGTTGAAGGTAACAATTGTTTTCATTACAGAATTTTAGCCAGACATGTCTTCTTCTGGGAGCCCTCCCTCACATCGCCAGCGAAATGAGGTATTTTTTTTTTTTTTTTATTGCCAGAACATTCTTGGTACACATAACCCTATATATGCATTCTTGTTTAATAGGAAGCTGAACCAGAGGGTCTCTCAGAAGGAGACGGGCGTAGCGGAGAAATGCCTGGAGTGGGCTCCCCGCATGTAAGTATCTTTGCATTAATTGCACTAAAACATGTTCTTACACATCACTGGACCTAAAAACAAGATCAACATAACAGCATTTAATTTTCCTTTTCTTCTTTTTTTTCATTATAGGCTTCTGAATCTGTGGCTCGTCCGAGAGTTCCTCAAAGTGCCTCCCAGAGTCGTCAGCAACCACGCCGGGGCGGTCGCCATAGAGTAAGGATTTTTTTTTTTAGGACTTTTATAAGGTTTGTACATAATGCTGTGATTGTTATGTTTACCTTTTTTGTCTTTAAACAGGCTTCACAGCGTGTTCACGATTCCGACAGTGAGGATGTGGCTATTGATGTGGACCTCTTGATTGATATGGTGAGAGATCGTGAGCCGCTCTGGAATATGGCGGACCGCTTCCATGCAGATGCTAGTGTTACTAGACGACTCTGGGAGGAAGTGTGCCATGCTGTGGTATCTAACTGGGAGGAACTCCATTCTCGGGTACAGAAAGAACAGCGTAAGTATTCACATTTCAGTAATGTTTCCGGATGTATTGTGCTTGATCCTAATCATTTTGTGTTTTCAATTTTCAGGGGAAATAGTTCAGTTGCGGTGGCGGTCAATGCGGGATCGCTTCAAGAAGGAGTTCAACAAAGAGATGCAGGCTCCCAGCGGATCAAGAGGACGCAGGAGCCGCTATAAGTATTCTGAGGCCCTGTCATTCCTGAGATCAACTATGGTGACAAGAAGGTAAACATTCCTACCAGAAGTGACTAAATAAAAAATGGTCAAATGTGTAATCTTTTTTTTTGCAGCCAGGGCTAATGAATATCATGATATTAATGTCTATTTTTTTCTACTTTTTTCAACAGCACCTTCAGCAGCACGCGGGAGCCTGCATTGAATCCTTCTGGAGCGATCCCCCAGGAGGCCATCACCATGGACCATAACATACCCAACCCCTCTGCACCCTCCCTGCCTTCCCTTGTGTGTGATCCCTCAGCCCTATCCACCTCTGCTGGAGCATCTGTGCAGGCTTCATTACATGAAGCAGCTGTTGACGAGGTAGGCTTTCCTTTACCTCACCCCTCTGACACAGCTGCCCTCCATAGAACACCTTTGAGTTCTGGGCGGCTGCGTCAGCGGGGTCAGGAAAGGCAGTTTGCTGCAGAGTTTATGAATCTACATGCATCCTTTCAAAACGCTATGAAAGTCATGACCCAGCAAATGTCTGCTGGGTTCAATCTTGTTACTAGAGAGGTGCTTGATTTAGGCACGCGTGTTGAAAGGATGCATCTAGATGCAAATAAAGCGCCGCATCATTCTTTTTTCAAAGCTGTGATTGAGCGGCTGGACAACCTAACTCCTGAACAGCAGCTGCATGTAATGCAAGCCTGCCAGGTGGCCTTAGCACAGGTGACATCAGCAGCCCCTCCAACCGGCCCAGTAGTTGCTCCAGGCCCGGTCCTTCCTACCCCTCCTGTACCATACCATTTTCCCCAGTACCAACCTCCTGCCCCTTTCCAGTCTGCTTCCCCGTACCAGTTCCCAACTGCATCCGTGCCTACACTCCCTTCCCAACCTACACTCCCTTCCCAACCTACACTCCCTTCCCAATACATCCAGTCTCCTTCCACATCCCAAATTCAATCATCCTTCACCCACAGTTTAGTTTCCCCCCGTCTATTGTTTTCTCCACCCCTTCATCAGCTTTATCCACCCCTTCACCTTCTTTCTCCATTCCTATACCTTGTCCTTTGCTATCTGACCCCTCACAAACTACATCCTCCCACAACACCCCTGTTGAAGTGGTCCAAACTGAGAGCCCCTCCAATACTATTTCCGATACACATTACACCAATCTTTAATGTGTTTTGTTGTTACCAAAGAAAAGTTTCATTACAAAAATATAAAAGAAAAAATTCCAGCTAAAGCTGATAAAAATAAAAAAAATTTTTCAGTCTATCAAATGTTTTTGTTTCTTTTACTGTTAATATAACATGTCGATGTATAAAACTCAATGAGTGTGAGTGTGTGAGTGATTGTGTGAGAGTAGGTGTGTGTGAGTATGTGAATGTATGGGAGTGTGTGTACAAGAACATGTATGAGTAACGTACGTGTGTGGCGGTGGGAGGAGGCCTGCTGGTGGGCAGTACTGTGGAAGGTCCTTGGATACCGCTTTATAGCCCCTATATTATTTTCTACACACCACACTACATGATTTAGTAGAAAGTTTTTTACTAAATGATAATTTTTGTTCAATTTTAAAAGAGCTTTGTCAGGAATTTAAAAAATGGGAATATTTTGGTACAAAAAATAGGTAGTAAAACAATATAGAATACTGATACAAAGGTACTAATACTTTACCAAAATTGAAGCTAACAAGGTAAAGTAACTTAAACCACAGAAATGGTTTGGTACAACAAGGTAAAAAATTGGTTTTAACATCTCAAACCATGTCATCCTGCCATTCAACTCTACCTTCAGGTGACATAAAGTACTCGGCAAATGTGTCCCTCATTCTGGACACTGCTAGAGTACTTCGCACATTAGCACTGCGATAATCATGCAATGTGGTTTCAACATCTTTGTCTTCGATGGCAATCTGTTCCTTACTAATAACCAAATTGTGTAGCACAACACATGCTTTTACCACCTCATCCACATTTTCTGTTTTCAAGTTAATTGCGGTCAACAGTACTCTCCATTTAGCGGTAAGAATTCCAAACGAACACTCCACCATCCGCCGTGCTCGTGTCAGGCGATAGTTGAACACTCTTTTTGTTGGTGTCAAGTCTCTGCTTGCGTACGGCTTCAGCAGGTGTTCTGACAGTTGAAACGCTTCATCACCTACGCAGACAAATGGCAGTGGTGGCCCAGAAGTTTGAGGAAGCGGTCTTGGAGGTGGGAATTGGAATGTGTTTCCGTACAAATTACGTCCCATTGCTGAAATTTTAAAAACTTGTGAGTCATTGGAGCGTCCATAGGCCCCAATATCCACCGCAATGAATTTGTACTTGGCGTCTGCAACTGCCATCAGGACTATTGAGAAATATTTTTTATAATTAAAAAACTCAGATCCCGATCCTGCTGGTTTAGTGATCCTGATGTGTTTGCCATCAACTGCACCCAGGCAATTCGGAAACTGACAGATGCTGTAAAATTGGTCAGCTATTTCGAGCCACCTCTCTGTTGTGGGCTGTGGGATAAACTCTTCATGTAGACTGTCCCACAATGCGCGGCATGTGTACTTGATGATACCTGATAATGTTGAAATCCCAATCCTATACTGGTACTGTAGCGACGAAAGTGATTCGCCTGTTGCAAGGAATCTGTGGGAAAAGTTAAAAAAATAATTAATGCAAAATAACTGCAACAACAGGAGGAGACACATTTCCAGTATACTGAAGTCTGCTTTGAAGGACAAAGAATAACAATTGCTTACCGGAGAGTGACCATCAAACGCTCCGGTGGTGAGATGGAGAAGCGGCAGTAGGTGTCACGTCTCCGGATCAGTTCTCCAACCCTGTCCAGCAAAAAATCAAAAGTTTCCACTTTCATCCTCGTATAATGAAAAAACTTCTCTGGATTTCCTCGCAACGACAGATATAACGTTGCAAACACTCCCAGTGTCAGCCTCTGTGCAGTTATAGGGTGAATCCAGAAACGACGTCGGCGCAGACGCATGATACGCTGCCTTTGTCGCTCGTTCGCCATGACAATTGCTGCCAAAGAATTGGCCTCAAAAGTGAAATCAATGTAAGCCTGAGCGATGTTCCCAATAATGGCTTCCATCTTGCTCCAAAACAACAACCTCTCAACAGGGTGTATACCAAGGTATATATAGGATTTTCTGTAAATGCCAGTAGCCAATGGTGGCTTTTGGGCGTTTTTTTAAAAACCGGATCCGGCAAAAAAATGGACAAAACGGATGGAAAAACTGATGCACCGGTTCCGGTTTTTTGCCGGATCCGGCATAATCCGTTGACCGGATCCGGCAAAAAAACGGAACCGGTGCATCAGTTTTTTCACATGTTATGCCGGATCCGGCAATGCGGCACGGCGCCGCATCGCGCCTGATGCACTAAAACTGATGTGTGAAAGTAGCCTAATAAAGCTAAGTTACAAGTCAACATACAAGTTTTATGCGTCTTTTATATATGTATCACCTCTGGCAAATATACCAAATCATCACAATGATTGAAGTCACTAATCAATTCCCAAGTATTGAGCTTGACCGTTGTATACAGTAGACGGTGGCTTTCTTCCCTTAAGTAATAAACCAAAAAGAATCATTGTTGTTCTGAAAATCAATAATGGTAATCACTGTATACAAATTTAATGAGTGTTTGGAAGTGATGAACTGTGTGTTACATTACTTAGCAATTAGTCAAATAGTAGAATTACAGGTCCTTACCTTTGCAACCCTGAAACAATCTGTGCCTGTTTACTTTCTATGGAGGCCCTAGACAATATATTATTTATTATATCAAGAGAGCGTATTTTGTGCTCAGTGTTTTTTTTTGTCCTTTTTTTTTAGAAAAACAGCCATGTAATGATTGTGCCTAATTAATGCCATCAAGAACATTCTGGCAACTTTTATTTTTGCACTGATGGTAGTTGTACTAGAAATGTTAGTACGACTAAATATTCTATAGACTATGGCCCCAATTCATCAGAATCATGCCGTAAAAAGATTTTATAAGTCACAAAATTTTTGCACAAAGCAGCGCTGCACAAAATTTTTTGCCATTTTTGCTCAGCAAGCGGTGCTTATAATGCCACAAATATTACTCCAGTGTGTGATTGGAGTAAGATTTGTAGTGAATGGCACATGAAGGTGATGCCATTTTGCTTCTTGCCTGATATATTACGGGGCGTAAACCTCTTACTGAATCAGGCACATCATACTCAACCCTGTCCCTTTATCAAGACCTGTCTCTCTCTCTTGCATGGGAATTCACCGACACTCAACACAACCCTTGAGGATCAAGTTTAGGATTTATCAAAACATCTAGGATCTATCGATCATCTATCAAGTCTAGGATCTATTGAGCATTTTCTAGGAGTAGAGGTAAGCACATTTTTAAGTCTTTGACATTACCACCCATAATTTTTCTGGAAAATGCTCTTTCATGTTTCTCTCCATTAATGGTGCTTAGACTTGTCCATTAGTGCCCTACCGTTTGCGGCTCTCAGACCTTCCATGTGTGACTCCCTAGCTGGTTGACAGCTAAAAATACTATTTTGTCCAAGTGAGGTTTGATAACAGGGTCAAAACTATATCATTAGTAGTTATTACTAGGGTAAAAAGCCCTTGAAAAATTCCAATACAGTGCACTAACAAACTGTCATGATTTTTACAATGAAATATGGTCCAAAAATTATTTCTCTTAGTCATTTTCGATCAGGCAAGCCATTCTGTGTAGGACAATGATTCCAACTTATAGGGTCTGTGTCAGAAGTAAAATCATCCTTTCATAGAATGTTAGAATTGGAAGGGACCTCCAGGGTCAACATGTTCAACCAACCGCTTAATGCATGATTCACCAAACCATATCAGACAGATGTCTGTCCAGCCTCTGGACAGTCTTCGACTGAGACGAGTGCTATATATTCCATATCTCCCTCCCCTTCTTCCACAGTAATACGCTTGCCAGAGGCAATGGAGCTGTGACCTGTATTTGGTAGTACTTGTAAGGAGATGGACAAACTTCCCAGGTTCACCCTTGAAGACAGGCGTATGGTTGTAATGCGTTACTAGTGAAAATGTTGTAGTTTGACCGACAGTACGGAGAGTTAGGGTTAATGATTAGGACTAGCCCAGAGTGGGAGGTCATAAAGTGAAGAGACAGAGATAGTTTTCTGTCAGGAAGTCATATAGGCCTCAGCCTGTAGGCAAAGCAGACCTATGGTCTGATCAGTAAGTAGTCACATGATGTCACTGAAGTGAGGAGAAACCAAGGGAACAGATAGTGAGATCCAGAAAAAAAGGCACGAGAAAGTGACAGAGGGTGTGAGTAAATATCCTGAAATGGCATCTGGGGCAGGAAGCTTAGCTTTACAATACCAAGTTTGTAAGTCCAGGAGGCAATGGAATGGTTCAGCGCAGGGAACGTGAGATGAAGAGAGTGCCCTGGATGGTAGTTCCAAGGTGATAGTCAGCAGAGAAGCTAAGGAATGACCATAGGGGCCAAGTTGCCCCCCTAAGGGGAAAAGGATGCTGAACCTCGGATTGAAGTACAGGACTCTCATTTACTGACTGTAGTAACATTGTTGGGGAAGAGGGAAGTACTATGCTGGGTCATGGTTAACAGAGGACTAAGTAAGGGAGGACAGAGAAAATGTGTATGAAGATGTTCCATGTATTAAGAGAAACATTCATGAATTTATGCACCCGCTATCTGTTGTATATAATTCTCACCAAGTTAATCTTTAGTAAAAGACAATTCCTTATTAAGTGGTGGTCTCCCTCATTAAACTTTTCAACATCTGGTCCTGGCCAGCCAAAGTCACCGGCATTATGCAGCCTTCAAGACAGTAAGGCCTCTGTAGATAAAGTCCACACACCCAGCCTGGACCCCCATTTTCACGTAGCGTGTCAGGGTGTGGAAGACAAGTACCTCGCCTACAGTCACCGCCCGCGCCACATTGTATACTGCTGCCTGGATGGCTGGTGCCAGCTATGATGGTAGTGCTTCCGCTGCTGCTAGCAGCTCCCAGACTGAAATGCTAGGTAGATAAGTACAGAAAGCATGCAGCATGATGCAAAACAGGTGTGGCACGTATTGTTTTCAAATTGGATTTGGGAAACAGATGTGCAAAAATAGGCACACACAGTTAAATTTTTATATATATATATTTTTTATCATAAGCCACATTGCCAAAAGATGCTAGGTAGTTACACATCCAAAAAACAGTACCTGCAACAGGGCACTGTATTGTTTTGGCGTGTATTCATGTAAAATTTTCAAACAATTGCTTACGACATGCACACCTTGTGAGATAGACAGATGCCATGAAATGTCTGGATTTTGAGGATTTTTTGCAGTTTTTTTTTTTTTTAAACAATTTATTCCACCCTTCACAAAAAGGATTGCACAATTAAATAATTAACTGAATCCCTGCCATTAGTAACAAAAAAGCACACAGTTTGCGACAGATATTGTTTCTATAAAAAATATTGTGCTGGCATGCTGTTGCTTTTTAATGCATTAAGAATGAAGAAACAATTGTGTGATTGTAGATCAAATTCAGCAGCACACATGCCAGCTACACCATATCACTGATCAATCATTCCGAGTCTGGCACTGCTACTGGCACCTCTCCTATACCTATCTCCCCTTATGATTTGAATCTCTGTATTTGCATACTACTACCCATATCTTCTTCATTGCTGCAGATGAACAACACATTACTATCTGCAGTATTTGTGTAATGTTTTAGGGCTTTCTCTTCCTATGTGTATTGCTGAGAGTGAGCTCTGTCATCTTCTCATTTTCCTTAATCACCCTGAAATTGCCTGTGCTATACCGTGTGATGTGATAGCTGCAAAGCATTATGTGGAAACCCATGTGGTCTGGTTGGATGTCATGTGAGCCTTCTGTGGCTGATGCAATCTCCTGCAATGTCCTAAATGGTGATGGGCAATCGCAAATTGTTTGATTACAATGGAACCTGTGAATTTAACCCCTTAGCGACTGCCGATACGCCTTTTAACAGCGGTAATTAAGTGTACATAAACCACAGCGCCGCTAATTCACGGCGCTGTGGAGAAAGTGAATAGCGCCCCCAGTGTCGGATTTTCTCTGGGATCTCAGCAGCCGGGGGTAGCCGAGACCCCAGAGAACATGAATCGGTCGGTTTTTACCGACCCCGCTGTTACGATCGCCGTTATTAACCCTATAACGGCGACTGGAAAAAAAAAAGCAGCGATTTTGCATTAAATTTCTCTTTCCTCTGATGTGATCGCACATCAGAGGAGAGAGAACTAGGGTTCCCTGATCCCCCCCGGGACCTCTCCGTGGTCCAGGGTCCCCTCCCGTTAGTCCCACGTCCCGCCGGCGTCCTCATGTGGGCGCCGCCATCTTGGATCCAGAAGAAAATGGCGGGCGCAGTGCGACTATCAGGAATCTGCAGGCTCCGGCTGGCAGATTCCATTCATTCTTTTTGATCACTATGATAAACTATCATAGTGATCAAAATAAAAAAATAGTACATAACCCCCCATTTATCACCCCCTTAGTTAGGCCAACATAACGAAATAAAGAAAATATTTTTTTTTTCAGTTTTCCATTAGGGTTAGAATTAGGGTTAGGGAGAACTAGGATTAGGGTTAGAATTATGATTAGCGTTGGGACTATTGTTAGGGTTGGGATTAGGGTTAGGGGTGTGTTGGAGCAAGAACTGAGGAGTTTCCACTATTTACCAACTTTGGGGTAAAAAAAAATCACTTTTGTGGGAATAAAAAAGACTTTATTTTCATGGCTCTGCGTTTATAAACTTCTGTGAAGCGCTTGGGGGTTCAAAGTGCTCACCACCCATTTAGATAAGCTCCTTGGGGAGTCTAATTTCCAAAATGGGGTCACTTGTGGGGGGTTTCCACTGTTTAGGCCCATCAGGGGCTCTGCAAATGCAACATGACGCCCGCAGATCATTCCATCAAAGTCTGCATTCCAAAATGGCACTCCTTCCCTTCCAAGCTCTCCCATGCGCCCAAACAGTGGTTCCCCCCACATATGGGGTATCAGCGTACTCAGGACAAATTGCACAACAACTGTGGCGGTATGATTTCTCCTGTTACACTTGTAAAAATAAAAATTTGGGGGCGAAAAGATCATTTTTGTGGAAAAAAAATGGATTTTTTATTTTCACGGCTCTACGTTATAAACGTCTGTGAAGCACTTGAAGGTTCAAAGTGCTCGCCACACATCTACATAAGTTCCTTAACGGGTCTAGTTTCCAAAATGGGGTCACTTGTTGGGGGTTTCCACTGTTTAGGCCCATCAGGGGCTCTGCAAATGCAACATGGTGCCCGCAGACCATTCCATCAAAGTCTGCATTCCAAAATGGCACTCCTTCCCTTCCAAGCTCTCCCATGCGCCCAAACAGTGGTTCCCCCCCATATATGGGGTATCAGCGTACTCAGGACAAATCGCACAACAACTGTGGTGGTATGATTTCTCCCGTTACCCTTGTAAAAATAAAAATTTGGGGGCGAAAAGATCATTTTTGTGGAAAAAAAAATGGATTTTTTATTTTCATGGCTCTACATTATAAACTTCTGTGAAGCACTTGAGGGTTCAAAGTGCTCACCACACATCTAGATAAGTTCCTTAAGGGGTCTAGTTTCCAAATTGGGGTCACTTGTTGGAGGTTTCCTCTGTTTAGGCACATTAAGGGCTCTCCGAACGCAACATGGCATCCGATCTCAATTCCAGCCAATTCTGCGTTGAAAAAGTCAAATGGCGCTCCATCCCTTGCAAGCTCTGCCGTGTGCTGAAAAAGTGGTTTACCCCCACATATATCGGCGTATTCAGGAGAAATTGTACAACACATTTTGTTGTTGATTTTCTCTTTTAACACTTGTGAAAATAAAAAAAATTGGTTTTGAAGTAAATTTTTTGCTAAAAAAAAAGTTAAATGTTAATTTTTTCCTTCCACATTGCTTTAGTTCCTGTGAAGCACGTAAAGGGTTAATAAACTTCTTGAATGTGGTTTTGAGCACCTTGAGGGGTCTAGTTTTTAGAATGGTGCCATTTTTGGGTATTTCCTGTCATGTACACCCCTCAAAATGACTTTAAATATGATGTGGTCCCTAAAAAAATGGTTTTGTAAATTTTTTTGTAAAAATGAGAAATCGCTGGTCAACTTTTAACCCTTATAACGTCCTAACAAAAAAAATTTTGCTTCCAAAATTGTGCTGATGTAAATTAGACATGTGGGAAATGTTATTTATTAAGACATTTGTGTGACACATCTCTCTGATTTAAGGGCATAAAAATTTAAAGTTTTAAAATTGCAAAATTTTCAAAATTTTTGCCATATTTCCGTTTTTTTTTCATAAATAAACACAAGACTTATCGAAGAAATTTTACCACTAACATGAAGTACAATGTGTCACGAACAAATAATCTGAGAATCAGCGGGATCCATTAAAGTGTTCCAGAGTTATAACCTCATAAAGTGACAGTGGTCAGAATTGTAAAAATTGGCCTGGTCATTAAGCTGCAAACTGGCTCTGTCGCTAAGGGGTTAATAAACATCAACACTAATTCGATTTATATCAAATCGATTTGCTCTTCTCTAGTGTCCAATAAGAGACAATATTTAAGAAAAAAAATGACCATTAGTTACCAGTTTACCTAGCACTCCTACACTGCCACTCTGATTGTCCCTGCAGGTCATGACATCCCGTTCATCATTCCAGTGACTGCTGCAGCCAATCATTGGCCTTAACAATCACGTGCTGTACATGCAATAGTCACTATTAAGGCTTCTGATTGTCCTCAGTGGTTATGTTCAATGTAGTATGGCACATCATTACTGCAGGACTAGCATGGAATACAGAAGCGAAGGCGTTTGAGTGGCCGGGAATTCAACAGATAAGCACTGATTAATTCTTTACTTGATAAAAGTTCAACTCGTTATTTAATAACATTTGATAATATATCCAAATTTTTGGGAGAATAAGTTCTTGTAAAATCATAAAAAAAAACACTAATGTTTTTAAATCTTTTTTTCAATTCACTTGATTTTTCAAGTTTAGGAATTCAACCGGATTTGTTGCAGCTCTTGAACTTGTTAAGGCTGGTTTCACATTAGCGTTTTTTTGCGCAGCGCATCGTGCGCGTCCATGCGCGTGCGTCATGCGTACCTATGTTTAACATGGCGTGCACATGGTCTTGCGTTTGCATGCGTTCGTATGCATTTTCGTGAGCATGCGTTTTTTCAAGGTGTGCGCCTAGGCGCGCCAGCCGCAACCTGTTGCATTTTTGGGTCCGCCGAAAGGCATAAAAAAACGCATGCACACGCTTGAGCAAGGAATGCGACAAAATAACGCATTACAGTCTACGGGAACGTAGGCGTGCGCATGGACATGCATTCGTCTGTGTTTTTGTGCGCATGCGGTTTTTGGTGTAAAAATGTGTAGACACTGGTTTTAACCCCTAGAGAACAAATGCGCATAGAAAACGCAAACGCATGCAAAAACGCACGATGCGCTGCGCAAAAAAACGCTAATGTGAAATTAACCTAAGTAGAGTCAACAATATGTAGTTAATAGCATAAGTTTAGGTTAAATGGGAAAGGACAATAATAATCAACAAGGTTGAGATGTTTTAGATGGATTCCCAAATGTAAGCTGATGTCTTGTTTGCTGGGAACCCTTGTAATCAGATGTAATCCTTCACGAGGGCTCCAAATGATCAATTTGAATGCAGCATCACTACAAATGAAATAATGCACCACATGGTGCCCCATGAATGCGAGGTCCTCCAGAGTGAGAGAAAGCCACCAAGAGAAGAGAGAGGTCCCAAGAAGCATCTATGTTAACTGAGAATTCTCTAAACCATATGAAAATACATTTATTAGACCAGTCAGCCCAATCATTCAAAATGACACAAAATGACAGCTTTCATAAACGTTCTAATTGCAATATTAAACGTTTGCAATTTATCTATTATATATTCATATGGTAATAACATAAAGAGTTTAGTTAAAATTGCTAAAAAAATATCATTTGAAAAAGTACCATAGGCTTTAAGTCATTTTTCATGGAAGGGAAAAAAACAGCTTTTTTATTTCAATCTTTTCACTTATTCTTTTAACCTAACTTGAACCAGTTGAAAATCATAAATTATACATTTAAGATAAAAACTAAACAATTTTGGCCTTGAGCGTTTTCGGAAATAAAAGGTAAACAGACTCGAAGACAACACGCAGCAAAAAGCCCGTTACGGAAATCATAAGGTTATAAATGATTCTGCTAATTCCTCTGTAAAAAAAGAAAAAAACAACAACTCAAAAGCCGTAAATTACTAAAAATTAAAATCATTTAAAATGACCTGATCTTGTTGTGCACAGAATCCTTTCTTTTAATTATCTTTCTTCACTTCTATTATTATGAAATATTGATTATTTCTACAATTTCGAGATTACTAAAGCGGATCTGTCACCACATTTGAAAATGCAAACTGCATACATTATTAAGTAGATCTCTCACAGCTAATTAGACTGGTGTACTTACTTTGAAAATACATATCAGAATGGCTGTATTATCCTGAAATTGAAATATGCATTTCATAATATACTCATTTTATTAGTAGGCAGAGAAACTTTCAAAAATGAGTCTGATGTTGATTTTTCAAGGGAAGCACACTAGCCTCATCAGGTTAAAGAGATCTATTTAATAACATGGGCAGTTTGTACTGTGAAATCTGGTGACAGATTTACTTTAATATCAAAATGATACAAGTCTTCTAGAACCAAAAGAAAATATCAGAAACAGCAGAGAAAATTAAGTCCTAATTGACTGTTGTGAATTCTTTTTCCCCTTCACCTTTCATGTCTGATGAACTCCCTCTGCTGGTGAAGAGAGGTAGTGAAATTGATTGGGATGGGAAGAACCTGTTATCTGAACAGGCGGAGTGTGATTGGACATCTGGAATTTCTGAGTGGATATAAGGCAGCCAACGCCCTGCAGGGTTTGCTGGTGATCCTTTCTGCTCTGAGCTCTGGCTTCCAGTTTTAGTTCCTGTCTACTAAAAGCTAAGTTTTTTGCCCTGCTATTATTCCATGAGATTTTGTCTGGTTTCCTTAGTGTTTGTATTCAGCCAGTCCTGGTTGGGACTGGCTGAATTCCATTTTTGTCTCTGATCAGTTGATCTCTTTGCTCTGTTTTCAGAATATACCCGAGTGCTGATATAGTGATTTTGAAGTCTAGCGACTTCAGGGCCTTTTTTCCTATCAGACGGTTGGGACATTTTTGTAAGGTTTTTTGCGGATTGCAGCCAGCATCTTTTCTGTCCTGTCCTATCTAGTTAGTTGGGCCCCATAGTTTGCTCAGCCTGTCTTTCTGTCTGTGTTTTCATCTGTTTTTCACCGACAATACATGTTGGGGGCTGTCTATTGCTTTGGGGTCTACTCTGGGGCAGTTTAGATTTCCCCTTTCTTTCTTTAGGCTTATTTAGCTCTCCGGCTGTGACGAGGGGTCTAGGGCACCGTAGGAATCCCCCATGGCTACTGTTAGTTGTGGTGAATAGGATCAGGGGTCTGCAATCCGATAGCTACCAACCTCTCCGGTTTTCTGGACTTAGCTTGTATTTTTGTTTTCTCCTCCTCCGGTGACTCATTCATAACAGAATCACCAGCCATACCGCAGATTCTAGGGTACTCAATAGCAGGAAAGAATTGTGAAAAAAAAAAAGTGTCAGAAATTTTTTTTTGTGTATATTTTTTCCTCTATTTCTCTGAGGCCGTAGGAGGAATTTTTTCTCAATGGAGATTGAGCAATTGTCTGATCGTGTAGAGCAGCTTGCTGCTGAAGTGTGGGGAATTTCCACCTACCTTGCTCATTCACATGCTGCTGAACCAAAGATCCCTACTCCTGATGTGTTTTTTGGGGATCGGTCTAAATTTCTGAATTTTAAGAATAATTGTAAATTATTTTTTGCCTTGAAGCCTAACTCATCGGGGAGCTCTGCGCAGCAGGTTAAAATTGTCATCTCTTTGCTGCGCGGCGATCCCCAGGATTGGGCGTTTTCTTTCAAACCTGATGATCCTATTCTGACTGATGTGAATGCATTTTTTTCAGGCCTTGGGGTTGTTGTATGATGAACCTAATGCTATTGATCAGGTTGAAAAGGCCCTGTTGGCATTGAGCCAGGGTCAGGATTCTGCAGAGTTGTACTGTCAAAAATTCCAAAAGTGGGCGGTCCTTACTTCCTGGAATGATGGTGCCTTGGCAGCTCTCTTTCGGAGGGGTTTGTCAGAAACCGTAAAAGATACTATGGTGGGATTTCCTGTTCCCTCTGGTCTTGACGATTCTATGTCATAAGCCATTCAGGTTGATCGGTGTTGGCGTGAACGCAAAACTGTACGAGAGGTGTTGCCACCTGTTGAACAAATGTCTGAACCTATGCAATGTGATAGAGTTTTGTCTAGGGCACAACGTCAGGAGTTCAGAAGGCTTAATAAGCTGTGTTTTTTCTGTGGAGAAGCCTCTCATATGATTTCTGTCTGCCCTAAATGAGAGAAATGTTTTGCACACACATTTGCTGTGGGTGGTGTTCAACCTAAGTTTCTTCTGGCAATTACTCTGATCTGCTCCCTGTCCACATTTTCCGCTAAGGCTTTTGTGGATTCGGGAGCAGCTCTGAACCTGATGGACTTGGATTTTGCTAAACGTTATGGGTTTCCTATGACACCTCTGCGGATGCCTATCCCTTTGAGGGGTATTGATGCTACTCCTTTGGCGAAGAATAAACCTCAGTTTTGGACCCAGGTGGTAATGCGGGTCGCCCCAGACCATCAAGAAAATTGCAGATTTTTGGTGTTGCATAATTTGCATGATACCATCATTCTGGGGTTTCCATGGTTGGAAATCCATAATCCAGTTTTGGATTGGAAATCAGTTTCTGTGGTGAGTTGGGGTTGTCGTTGTGCCCTTAGTGACGCTCCTGTTTTCTCCACCTCTCCCCAGTCGCATGATGTTCCTGACTATTTGGCTGATTTTTATGATGTATTTAGTGAGAATGAGTCTGCGTCTTTGCCTCCTCATAGGAGTTATGACTGTGCAATTGAGCTGCGCCCTGGGTGTAAATTTCCCAAGGGTCGACTTTTCAATTTATCTGTACCCGAGCACGAGGCTATGCGATCCTATATTAAGGAGTCGTTGGAGAAGGGTCATATTAGACCATCCTCTTCACCCTTAGGTGCTGGGTTTTTTTGTGGCCAAGAAAGATGGTTCATTAAGGCCTTGTATTGACTATCGTTCCCTCAACAAAATTACTGTTAAATATCAGTATCCGTTACCCCTGATTTCTGCTCTATTCTGCAGAGTTAAAGGTGCTTGCTGGTTTACCAAGCTTGACCTCAGGGGGGCGTATAATCTTATTCGCATTAAGCATGGGGATGAATGGAAGACGGCATTTAATACTCCGGAGGGACATTTTGAGTACCTGGTGATGCCTTTTGGGCTCACTAATGCCCCTTCTGTCTTCCAGTGCTTCATGAATGATATTTTCCGAGATTTTGTGGATACATTTTTGATCATCTATCTGGATGATATTTTGATCTTTTCCAAGGATTGGGACTTGCTCCCGGTCTAAACCTTGTTCTCGCTCTAGTGGGTTGTTGATGCCTTTGCCGGTGCCCAGGAGGCCATGGACCCATATTTCAATGGATTTTATCTCTGATATGCCTGTCTCTCAGAGAATGACTGTTATTTGGGTGATTTGTGATAGATTCTCTAAGATGGTCCATCTTGTACCACTCCCTAAGTTGCCATCTTCCTCAGAGTTGATGCCCTTGTTTTTGCAACAGGTGGTTCGCTTGCACGGGATTCCTGAGAACATTGTATCTGACAGAGGAGTTCAGTTTGTTTCTAGATTTTGGAGGACTTTCTGTTCCAAGCTGGGAATTCAGTTGTCCTTCTCCTCTGCGTTTCACCCTCAGACCAATGGGCAGACGGAGAGAACAAACCAGACTTTGGAGTCGTATTTGAGATGTTTTATTTCTGCTGATCAGGATGATTGGGTTTCATTTTTGCCCTTGGCCGAATTTGCTTTAACCCCTTCACCCCCAAGGGTGGTTTGCACGTTCATGACCGAGCCAATTTTTACAATTCTGACCACTGTCCCTTTATGAGGTTATAACTCTGGAACTCTTCAACGGATCTAGGCAATTCTGAGATTGTTTTCTCGTGACATATTGTACTTCACTTTAGTGGTAAAAATTTTTCGCTATAACTTGCGTTTATTTATGAAAAAAACAGAAATATGGCAAAAATTTTGAAAATTTTGCAATTTTCAAACTTTGAATTTGAATGCCCTTAAAACAGAGAAATATGTGACACAAAATAGTTACTAAATAACATTTCCCACATGTCTACTTTACATCAGCACAATTTGGGAAACAACATTTTTTTTTTGTTAGGAAGTTATAAGGGTTAAAATTTGACAAGCAATTTCTAATTTTTACAACAAAACTTACAAAACCATTTTTTTTAGGGACCACCTCACATTTGAAGTCACTTTGAGGGGTCTATATGGCAGAAAATACCCAAAAGTGACACCATTCTAAAAACTGCACCCCTGAAGCTACTCAAAACTACATTCAAGAAGATTATTAACCCTTCAGGTGCTTCACAGGAGCAGAAGCAACGTGGAAGGAAAAAATGAACATTTAACTTTTTAGTCACAAAAATAATATTTTAGCAACAATTTTTTTTATTTTCCCAAGGGTAACAGGAGAAATTGGACCCCAAAAGTTGTTGTCAAATTTGTCCTGAGTACGCTGATACCCAATATATGGGGGGGAACCACTGTTTGGGCACATGGCAGGGCTCAGAAGGGAAGGAGCCCCGTTTGACTTTTTCAACCTAAAATTGGCTGGAATTGAGATCGGACGCCATGTCGCGTTTGACGAGCGTCTGATGTGCCTAAACAGTGGAAACCCCCCACAAGTGACCCCATTTTGGAAACTAGACCCCCTAAGGAACTTATCTAGATGTGTGGTGACCACTTTGAACCCCCAAGGGCTTCACAGAAGTTTATAACACCCGGGCGTGAAAATAAAAAATCATATTTTTTCCACAAACATGATCATTTAGTCCCCAATATTTTGTTTTCCCAAGGGTAACAGGAGAAATTGGACTCCAAAGGTTGTTGTCAAATTTGTCCTGAGTACGCTGATACCCAATATGTGGGGGGGAACCACTGTTTAGGCACATGGCAGGGCTCAGAAGGGAAGGAGCCCCGTTTGACTTTTTCAACCTAAAATTGGCTGGAATTGAGATCGGACGCCATGTCACGTTTGACGAGCGTCTGATGTGCCTAAACAGTGGAAAGCCCCCACAAGTGACCCCATTTTGGAAACTAGACCCCTAAGGAACTTATCTAGATGTGTGGTGACCACTTTGAACCCCCAAGTGTTTCACTATAGATTATAATGCCCAGGCGTGAAAATATAAAATCCTGTTTTGTTCCCACATAAATGATCATTTAGTCCCCAATTTTTAATTTTCCCAAGAGTAACAGGAGAAATTGGACCCCAAAAGTTGTTGTCCAATTTGTCCTGAGTACCCTGATACCCCACATGTGGGAGAAAACTACTGTTTGGGCACACGTCAGGGCTCAAAAGGGAAGTAATGACGTTTTGGAAAGCAGACTTTGATGGAATGGTCTGCGGGCGTTATGTTCCATTTGCAGAGCCCTTGATGTTCCTAAACAGTAGAAACCCCCCCATAAGTGACCCCATTTTGGAAACTAGACCCCCTAAGGAACTTATCTAGATGTGTGGTGACCACTTTGAACCCCCAAGTGTTTCACTAAAGATTATAATGCCCAGGCGTGAAAATATAAAATCCTGTTTTGTTCCCACATAAATGATCATTTAGTCCCCAATTTTTAATTTTCCCAAGAGTAACAGGAGAAATTGGACCCCAAAAGTCGTTGTCCAATTTGTCCTGGGTACTCTGGTACCCCACATGTGGGAAAAAACTGTTTAGGCACACGTTGGGGCTCGAAAGGGAAGTAGTGTTGTTTTGGAATGCAGACTTTGATGGTCTGCGGGCGTCATGTTCCATTTGCAGAGTCCCTGATGTGCCTAAACAGGAAAAAAACCCACATATGACATCATTTTGGATACTAGACCCCCAAAGAACAAATCTAGATGTGCCCCCAACTAATCTAATGTAAATTAGTAGTGCATGGAGGTGTGGTACAATTTGAAGCAATCCTTCATGCACAGGCCAGGTTTTTCTGGGCAGGTGTCGCACTGGTAAATGGTGTCCCTGCGTATTCCTTTTTTGTAACACACTCGACACCTTTTTTGCGGCTTACCTTTTCTTGGGGTTGGCGGGACCACCCCCGGAAAATGCTGACCTGGGACAATACGAGCACCTTCAGTTCCTGAAGTACTGGGGCCCGCTCCTTTCTGAGCGCCAAACATCATGGCCTTAACCACTACCTCCTGGAACTGAAGGTACGTCATATCGCTGGGGCATGCACATTGTGACAGCAGGAATGCGTTGAGCATTGCCATTTGGACGATGTGCACGGCCAGCTTTTTGTACCACACCTTGGCCTTCCTCAATGCATTGTACGGTTGGAGGAGTTGATCGGAGAGATCAACTCTGCCCCATTTTTTTGTTGTACCCCACTACACATGTCGGTTTGAGGACCTGTGTAGAGGTACCCCGTACAGTGCAGAGGGTACTGCCATCACCGTGTATGGTGGTCAAGAGATGGACATCTCTCTTGTCCTTGACCACCGGCAGGTGGTCGCTACATTGGGCTCGGCTCTCACCTTTTCGGAGCATCTGCCCAAGTAGCGTCTTCGGGAGGCCTCTCTGATTTTTGCGGACAGTACCGCAGGCTGTGGTACGTCGCTCAGAGAGGGATTTGTAGAGTGGGATGCTGGTATAAAAGTTATCAGTGTAGAGGTGATAACCTTTATCCAGCAGTGGGTGCACCAAATCCCACACAATTTTCCCACTCACTCCCAGGAAAGGAGGACACTCAGGGGGTTCAATCCGGGTGTCCTTCCCTTCGTAAACTCTAAACTTGTGGGTGTACCCTGAGGTACTCTCACACAACTTATAGTGTTTGATTCCGTACCTGGCCCTCTTACTGGGCAGGTATTGATGGAATCGCAGCCTTCCCTTGAAGTGAACCAAGGACTCATCCACGCAGATGTCCCTTTGGGGCACGTACACTTCAGCAAACTTTTTGTTGAAGTGTTTGATGACCAGCCGAACTTTGAACAGACGGTCAAAGTTGGGGTCATCTTGTGCGGGACACTCTGCATTATCAGTATAATGCAGAAACTTGTGGATGGCCTCAAAACACGTCCGGGCCATGACCATTCGGAACACTGGAGTGTTGTATAAAATATCAACACTCCAATATTGCCGAATTTCTGGCTTCTTCAGTATCCCCATATGGAGGACCAGGCCCCAAAACTGCGTCATTTCAACTGCGTCTACAGGAGACCAGTTTGAAAACGTTGAACGCGGGTTTTGCTCCAAAAATTGACGAGCGTACAAATTAGTTTGCTCCACCATGAGGTTAACAAAATCCTCAGAGAAAAAGACTTTGAAAAAGTCAATTTCTGTGAGGCCGGTGGTGTCAAACTTGATTCCTGATTCTGCCACAAAATCAGGAATCAGTGGCTCGTAATTTTCGGGGGGCGAGGTCCATACGGGGAGCACTGGGTCAGCTGCGGGCATGGTGGGCGCTGCCTCATCTTCTGTCCTGGAGCATCTGCATGGCGGTTCCGCAGGACCCGAGGAGGAAGATGAGGAGGGGGAAGAGGAAGAAGAAGAGGATGAAGAATCCGAAAAATAAAGAAAAGTCGGATCGTCATCCAAATCGCTATCAGTGTCGGAGGCAAGTATAGCATATGCCTCCTCCATTGTATAGCGCTGTTGGGATGAATTTGATGACATTTTTGTGTAAATATGGTGCTTGGGTGTACACTTTATTGAAAACTGTATGTGTACGTGAGGGGGGGGAGTGATTGGTGTAAACTTTCTGTAAAGAAAAAGCTGTGGAAAAAAGTCTAAAACAGCAGGCCCTAGCTGATAAGTGTCACTTATCAAAACTAGGCTGCTGGATGTGCGTATGGGGTGGCGCAAGGGGGGGGTGGAAAAAAAAAAAAAAAAGGAAAACGGCAAACTCTGATAAGTGAACTGTGTCACTTATCCAAGTTTCGCAGCTGCGGGATGTGTGTACGGAGGGGCTAAGGAAAAAAAAGCGAGCTCGAGTGTTGATCGGTGAACTGCGTCACCAATCAACGCTCGGCGGCTGCGCACGGAGGTGGCGCAAAAGTGGGGTGGAGGGGGGTAAAAATAGGGGGAAGGGGGATGGGGATTGGGGTGGATGAAGAGAGATTTGGCAGGGATCAACAGTTAGGGTTGTAGTTAGGTGGCACAAAGGGGGGTGAAAAAAATGAAAAACGGCAGGCACAAGCTTGGATAAGTGACATGTGTCACTTATCCAACTTTTGCGGCTGCGAGATGTGTGTACGGAAGTGGCGCAAAGGGGGCTAAGGAAAAAAAAGCGAGCGCGAGTGTTGATCGGTGAACTGCTTCACCGATCAACGCTCGCCGGCTGCGCACGGAGGTGGTGCAAAAGTGGGGTGGAGGGGGGTAAAAGGGGGGTGAAGGGGGTAAGAGGGGGGGATGAAGATAGATTGGGCAGGGGATCAGGGATCAATTAACACTTACAATTGTAGTTTTCATTCTTCTTCTTTCTTCTGCAGGGATTGTGATGCTACAAGCTGTGGCACCACAATACCCAGCACAGGAGCTCTTGCTGCGTCCGACCTCTCTGCAGGAATCCTCAGCTAGAGTGAGGACCCCTGCAGACAGGTCAGAGGCAGGTCAGGGGGCAGGTCACAGAGCGGTCACATCGCTGCTGTGACCTGTCATTGGTGGGATCGAATGATTACATCGATCCCACCAATCCCTGATCTGCCTGGTGACCATGGCAACTGCCTAGAATCGGAGCTCACAGCTCCTATTACTAGGCAGGTCATGCCCAGGTCACCAGCAGGGCACAGAGCGGTCACATGGTGACCGCAGCTGTGCCCTGTGGTTGGCGCGATCGCTGATCTAATTGATCGCGCCAGCCAACTCCTGCAGGCCCTGCTGGGCCTGCATCAGGCTCCAGCATGATCGGTGCTAATATAGCACCGATCCTGGCCGGTACTGGCAGGGCACAGCGGCGATATAGCGCCGCTGTGCACTGCGATTGGCGCGATCGATCAGATCGGCGATCGCGCCAATCCGGGTGCTTTTTGCCAGTGCCTGGCGTTGCCAGGCACCGGCTCTAGGATCGAGTACATCGGTACTCGATCCCAGCCTTGGACATCATTGTTTCAGCCAAGCTGATTGGCTGAAACAATGAGAAACGCTGCAATTGGCTGTTCAGAATTGAACAGCCAATCACAGCGCTCTGGATGCCGGGGGGGCGGGATCGCAGCCCGGGATGCCGACGCCATCTTTTCTAAGGTGAGATGGCGTCGGAATTTTAATGCGATCACCGCGACTTTAGTCGCAGTATCGCATTAAAGGGCCCGACGTACTATCCCGTCCACGGTCATACGGGCCCGGGTACCGTGGACGGGATAGTACGTCGGATGTCAGGAAGGGGTTAAATAATAGAGCTAATTCTGCCACTTTGATGTCACCTTTTTTTGTAACTTTGGGTTTCATCCTCGATTCTCTTCAGGGCAGGTGGAGTCTTCTGCCTGCCCAGGTGTTGACACTGTGGTGGAGAGAATGCACCAGATCTGGGACCATGTGGTGGATAAGTTGTCTCTCTCCCAGGAAAAGGCCCAGCGGTTTTCCAACCGGCATAGGACCATTGGTCCCCGGTTTAAGTTGGGTGATATGGTTTGGTTGTCATCAAGGAATATCTCTATGAAGGTGGCTTCTCCAAAGTTTAAACCTAGATTTACTGGACCTTACAAGATTTTGGAGATTCTTAATCTGGTCTCTTTTCAATTGGCTTTTCCTGTTACATTCAAAATCCATAACGTGTTTCATAAGTCTCTGTTAAAGAGGTTTATTGAGCCAGTAGTTCCTGTGGTGGCACCTCCTGACCCTGTATTGGTTGAAGGTAATGTGGAATATGAGGTTGAGAAGATACTGGATTCTCGTCTGGTTAGACGGAGACTCCAGTATTTGGTTAAATGGAAGGGTTATGGCCAGGAGGATAATTCTTGGGTCCCTGCATCCGATATTCATGCCGAAAGATTGGTTCGTGCTTTTCATCGGGCCCATCCTGATCGCCCTGGTGGCGTGGATGAGGGTTCGGTGACCCCTCCTCAAGGGGGAGGTACTGTTGTGAGTTCTTTTTCCGCTTCACCTTTCATGTCTGATGAACTCCCTCTGCTGGTGAAGAGAGGTAGAGAAATTGATTGGGATGGGAAGAACCTGTTATCTGAACAGGCGAAGTGTGATTGGACATCTGGAATTTCTGAGTGGATATAATGCAGCCGACGCCCTGCAGGGTTTGCTGGTGATCCTTTCTGCTCTGAGCTCTGGCTTTCAGTTTTAGTTCCTGTCTACTAAAAGCTAAGTTTTTTGCCCTGCTATTATTCCATGAGATTTTGCCTGGTTTCCTTAGTGTTTGTATTCAGCCAGTCCTGGTTGGGACTGGCTGAATTCCATTTTTGTCTCTGATCAGTTGATCTCTTTGCTCAGTTTTCAGAATATACCTGAGTGCTGATATAGTGATTTTGAAGTCTAGCGACTTCAGGGCCTTTTTTCCTATCAGACGGTTGGGTCATTTTTGTAGGGTCTTTTGCGGATTGCAGCCAGCATCTTTTCTGTCCTGTCCTAGCTAGTTAGTTGGGCCCCATAATTTGCTCAGCCTGTCTTTCTGTCTGCGTTTGTGTTTTCATCTGTTTTTCACCGACAATACATGTTGGGGGCTGTCTATTGCTTTGGGGTCTGCTCTGGGGCAGTTTAGATTTCCCCTTTCTTTCTTTAGGCTTATGTAGTTCTCCGGCTGTGACGAGGGGTCTAGGGCACCATAGGAACCCCCCACGGCTACTGTTAGTTGTGGTGAATAGGATCAGGGGTCTGCAATCCAATAGCTACCAACCTCTCTGGTTTTCTGGACTTAGCTTGTATTTTTGTTTTCTCCTCCTCCGGTGACTCATTCATAACAATTGACCTTTTTAGTGGAACACAAAGGACCTGATTCATCAAGACCTGTGTGCTGAAGTCAGAGAGGAACTCGTCAGTGCACTGCCCCATCATCAGTGCAAAGTGTGAGATCTGGTTTGACTGTTTGAGAGGGGTATCGTTTCTCCTTGCGGAGAGTTCTTGACATGCCACTCTCCGTAAGGAGATACGATATCCCTTGGATCACCGTCAGTCGCCTCTCACACAGCCAGACCAGATCTCATACTTTGCACTGACCACAAACAGTACCCCTAAACACAGTGTCTGCAAATGGAGATTCTGGTTTTGACTTTTATGCTAAGTCATGTAACAAGGCTAGTTAATGGGTCGACATTGACTTGTAGGATTGCTACTTCCTACAGGCAGCACAAGAGTTCTAGTCCTCTTCCTCTATGAAGAGATAATTTGCATATTTCCCACATTGCAGCATGAAGGTCTCCTTATATCGGCATGCTTGACATGTCCACAAGGAGAGCGATACCCCTTGGATCATGGTCAGGCACCTCTCACACAGCCAAACCAGATCTCACACTTTGCACTGATGAGGGGCAGTACCCCAAAACACAGTGTCTGCAAATTGAGAATCTGGTTTGGCTTTTATCCTAAGTCATGTAACAAGGCTCGTTAAAGGGTCAACATTGACTTCTAGGATTGATACGTCCTGTAGGCAGCATTAGAGTTCAAGTCCTCTTCCTCTCTGAAGAGATAATGGCAATTATGGTGTAATTATTTGGTCGTGTATTTTCAAGAAAGTCCTTGACATGGTCTCTGAATGTGATCAAGCATTCTTTTGGAGTTCTGACATTTTACCAATTAAATGTTCGTCTTTGATGAGCTGCCGAATCTGTGGACCATTAAACACACAGGCCTATATTTTTTCAAATGATAGGCTAAGAAATGCCAAAATGAGGTGCTTGAAACAGTCTCCTTCAGTTGGCAAAGCTTTAATGAATTTCTTCATGATACCCAGTTTCATGTGCAGAAGGGTTAGGGTTAGGACGCAGAATGTTTGGATCACTAGGTTTGAGGTTAGATCTTGGTGGCCAATTCCTCTCCACCTAATACTTCTCTCAAACTCTTCTGTCCCAAATCCACAGAAAACAAGGATGCTTTGTACAACTGCATTTCTGACCAATAAGTAAGCGTACCATTTTTAAGGTCAACATAGATGATCCCATTGTGTTTGTGATATTGAAACAACTCAATGATTATCTTTACGTATATCCATGTATTCTTCACAAAAAGAAACTGAATAGTCAATTGGGACTGCACCACATAATTGCCATTGTGAAGGAGATGCTTTAAGCTCCTCTTTGAGCTATCGATGAACAGTCACCATTCACTTGAGTTATAGATTGGTATTCCTAATTCCTCAATTAAACCATGTATGTTCTGGTAATACACAAAACCACTGTCACTTCTAAAGTATTGCAAAAATGGCCTTTCTCTGCATATCATTGCTCCTTTTTAAAGCAAGTTTTCCTCATGCATAGGGATGAGCGAGTAGTGAAGTATACAATAATACACGGGTATTTGGTACGAGTAGCGAGTCCAATGATAGTCAATGGAAAATGCGAGTAATTGTCGGCTGGACCCTACAAAGTGGTTTGGGGGCTGAGGAAAAGGTTAAAAAATGTGTAAATGTTAAAAAAAATGTATGCTGTGAACAAATGTATATAACATGGGGGCACCTGGTCAGGGGCTGCACGAGTGATTTTAAACTACTGCTTCACTAGAATGTACAAATACTATTTGAAGTCCTGTGGTTTTTTGCCGGCAGAGCTGGAGTCGTACGCCACTTACGCAGTGGCAGTGATATATCAGAAGTGCCGTAAGAGCGAGTGATGATGGAGGCGATCTTCTGACAGCTAAGTGTGTAAGTAGTGTAAGGAGAGCAATCTGCCCTAGGGGCTGTGTTATGGTTAACGCAGGAAGAAGCCACCCATCATCATCCTTATCACAAGGGATTCACAATTATAAAGCTTGGACTACTGTCCTTGTTGTGCCACTGGCCAATGTGTAGGCATAGACATAGTGTCTTCAAAACATTAGCCCTAAGGGCTGTATCATGGTTGATGAAGGAAGCAACCAGGGGAAGAGTCTTGAGGAGATCATTTGCATATTCCCAGTGCCTTCTGGGATAAGTGAAGAGTCTCCGCGAGCTCAACGATCACTGGGTTTTGGCCGTTGCAGCTGAAAAGAGGAAATCGGAGAAACCAGGGGAAGAGTCTTGAGGAGATCATTTGCATATTCCCAGTGCCTTCTGGGATAAGTGAAGAGTCTCCGCGAGCTCAACGATCACTGGGTTTTGGCCGTTGCAGCTGAAAAGAGGAAATCGGAGAAACCGCGCGCCGACAGGCTCATCTTTCATCTTTTTAAGAAATCTCAAGATGGAAGAGGCCAGGAGCCATTTGGTGAGCTGCATTTCTTGCTACATGTTCACAGATTTACCAGTGGAAAAGCCAAACTTCACATGCCACAAATGCAAGCTTGTGACCCTGTTGGAGGAAAAGTTGCAAAATCTCGAAGAGAGGTTAGCTACGTTGAAGATCATTAAGGAAGGTGAAGAGTTCTTGGACAGAGCAGAATTATCTCTTCATGTTACAGAAAGAGAAGAAATTCGAAGTGCACCTGAAGAAACAGAGAAATGGAGACATGTGACCCAGAGAAGCAGGAGGATCAGGAGGCAGTCAGCACCCATACTGCTCAGAAACCAGTACCAGGCTCTCACGCAGGAAAACGATGAAGAAATACATCAGGATAAGACTTTGCCAACAAACAGCAACCTTGTACGCCCTCAGAGTCCTCCTGGATGGAGAAAGAAAAATGTTGTGAAGAAGAAACGGAGAGTGGTGGTCATGGGGGATTCCCTGTTGAGAGGAACAGAGGCCGCTATCTGCAGACCGGATATAACTTCAAGAGAAATGTGCTGTCTTCCAGGTGCAAAAATTAAAGATGTGTCTGACAGGATATCCGGACTCTTCAGACCTACAGATGACTACCCATTCCTGCTACTACATGTGGGGACAAATGACACCGCAAGAAACGACCTGGAAACCATCTGCAGAGACTTTGAAGACTTAGGCAAGAAAGTGAAAGAACTGGGAGCGCAGGTGGTCTTCTCTTCCATCCTCCCAGTGGATGGCCATGGAACAAGGAGGTGGAATAAGATTCTGCAGGTGAACAACTGGCTACGTCGATGGTGCCGTCAGCAACGATTTGGATTTCTGGATCACGGAGTGAACTACTTATACGATGGACTACTTGCTAGAGATGGGGTGCACCTTACGAAGACTGGAAAGCAGGTATTTGGAAGTCGCCTTGCTACACTTGTAAGGAGAGCTTTAAACTAGAACAACATGGGAAGGGAAGCAAAAGACCAGAAAAAGCCATACACCTGACAAATGCTACTGAGAACTCTGCTATTAGAAGTGGAAAGGAAGAACAAAGACGAAAGAATCTAATTAAAAAAAATATTGGAGAAAGAGAAACCAATCACAAACTGAAATGTTTCTATACTAATGCACAAAGCATGGGCAACAAACAAGGAGAATTGGAACTACTAACACAGGAAAAGAAATATGATGTCATTGGAATCACTGAAACTTGGTGGGACAATACACATGATTGGAATACAAGACTAGAAGGATACAACTTATTTGCAAGAAACAGACTTGATAAACGAGGAGGGGGTGTCGCATTGTATGTTAGAAATGCGTATATCTGCACAGAGATTGAAGCTTCAGAGACTGGGAGTTCTGTGGAAACTGTTTGGGTAAGAATACAAGGACAGAACAATGGAAAGGACACCATTGTAGGCATTTACTACAGGCCGCCTGTGCAAGCTGAAGATATGGATGAACTCTTTATGCATCAAATGGCCAAGTTCTCCAAAAAATATGACATAGTTGTCATGGGAGATTTCAACTATCCAGACATTTGTTGGGAATCTCTCTCAGGCAAAACTAACAGGTCAAGGAAATTCTTATCCTCTCTTGCTGACAACTTTATCTTCCAAAAGGTAAAGGAGAAAACAAGGGGAACTGCTACCTTGGATCTAATCCTTATAAACAGGGAGGAAATGGTTGAGGAGGTAAAAGTGGCTGGGACCCTAGGAGGTAGCGACCATGCTATTTTAGAATTTTGGATAACTAGAGGCGGAAGACCTGTGAAGACTCAGACGTCAAGGTTAGATTTCAGAAAGGCAGATTTTAAGGGATTCAGAAAGAGAATTGGAGGGATCCAATGGCTGGATATCCTTAAAGACAAAAATGTCCAGGAAGGATGGGAAATCTTGAAAAATGAAATTCTCAAAGCACAATTGTTAACAATTCCAAAAAGAGGGAAGAATAGGAAGCATTTAAGGAAACCAGGATGGATGAACACAGAACTTAAGCACATGCTAAAAAGGAAGCAAAAAATGTTTATAAAATGGAAAGAAGGAGGCATATCTAAAGAAGAATATAATGCTGTCTGCAGAACCTGCAAGGCACAAATCAGATTAGCTAAAGCTGAAAATGAATTGAGGCTTGCAAGAGATGTCAAAAGCAATAATAAAGGATTTTGGGGATATGTCAAAAGTAAAAGAAAAGTCAAAGATGCTATAGGATTTTTACAGGATGAAAATGATGAAATGGTAAGACAGGATGTTGAGAAGGCTGAACTTTTAAATTCCTATTTTGCATCTGTTTTCTCTCAGAAAGGAAATGTAACATCAACTGTTATTCACTGTCCTATTAAGGGAATAGAAGAATCCAGGATATCTATAAACAGAAAGATAGTGAGGAAACACTTAGCTAACCTAAATGTATTCAAGTCTCCAGGTCCAGATGAATTACACCCCAGAGTACTGAAGGAGATAGCAGAAGAAATTTTTGAACCCCTCTCCATAATCTTTGAAAATTCTTGGAGAACAGGAGAAGTGCCAGAAGACTGGAGAAGAGCAAATGTTGTTCCTATCTTCAAAAAGGGGAAGAAGGTGGACCCAGGCAACTATAGGCCGGTGAGTCTGACTTCTATACCAGGAAAGATCTTTGAACAAATTATTAAACAACATGTATGTCAATACCTGGATAAGAATGAAGTGATTAAACAGAGTCAGCATGGGTTTGTAACTAATAAGTCATGTCAGACTAATTTAATTTCCTTCTACGATGGTATTACTGATTGGGTGGATCAAGGAAATGCTGTAGATATAG
This sequence comes from Dendrobates tinctorius, assembly GCF_039654945.1. NCBI lineage: Eukaryota > Metazoa > Chordata > Amphibia > Anura > Dendrobatidae > Dendrobates > Dendrobates tinctorius. Next base: position 11,690,175 of record NW_027361872.1, read on the forward strand.
TATATCTTGACTTCAGCAAAGCATTTGACAAAGTCTCTCATACAATCCTTATTGAAAAAATGACTAAGTATGGAATGGACAAGGCAACTGTTAGGTGGATTCATAACTGGCTTAGTGATCGGACCCAAAGAGTGGTCGTAAATGGCTGCACATCCAGTTGGAAGAATGTCTCAAGTGGGGTACCACAGGGCTCTGTCCTGGGCCCTGTATTGTTCAACATCTTTATCAACGATTTAGATGAAGGAATTGAGGGTAAACTGATTAAATTTGCTGATGACACAAAGCTAGGAGGGATAGCTAATACTAGAGAAGAGAGAGAGAGGATTCAAAAAGATTTAAATAAACTGGAGAAGTGGGCAGCAACTAACAGAATGGTTTTTAACAGGGAGAAATGCAAAGTACTACATCTGGGCAATAAAAATGAAAAAAGCATATATAGAATGGGAGGAATAGGGCTAAGTGACAGCACATGTGAAAAAGACTTGGGTATACTAATAGATCACAGACTGAATATGAGTCAACAGTGTGATGCAGCAGCAAAAAAGGCAAATGCAATTCTAGGATGTATTAACAGAAGCATACAGTCTAGATCACGTGAAGTAATTATTTCCCTCTACTCCTCTTTGGTCAGACCTCATCTGGAATATTGTGTCCAATTTTGGGCACCACATTTTAAAAAAGACATCAACAAACTGGAGCAAGTTCAGAAAAGAGCGACCAGAATGGTGACCGGTCTGCAAACCCTGTCTTATGAGGAAAGGTTGCAGGATTTGGGAATGTTTAGTTTGCAAAAGAGAAGACTGAGAGGAGACATAATAGCTGTCTACAAATATCTAAAGGGCTGTCACATTGTAGAAGGATCAACTTTATTCTCATTTGCACAAGGAAAGACTAGAAGCAATGGGATGAAGCTGAATGGGAGGAGACACAGATTAGATATTAGAAAAAACTTTTTGACAGTTAGAGTGATCAATGAGTGGAACAGGCTGCCACGAGAAGTGGTGAGTTCTCCTTCAATGGAAGTCTTCAAACAGAGGCTGGACAGACATCTAACTGGGATGATTTAGCGAATCCTGCTTTGAGCAGGGGGTTGGACCAGATGGCCCAGGAGGTCCCTTCCAACTCTACGATTCTATGATTCTAAGACAGGTCTGAAGACTCAGAGCCAAACAATTATGACGTAGCTAGGACTACTAGCATAGAGGTTGCAGTGCCCAGTGTCCAGGCATAGCCATAGTGTCTCCAAAAATTAGCCTAAGGGGCTGTATCATAGTTGGTGAAGGAAGCAAGACAGGCCTGAAGGGTCAAACAATTATGATGAAGCTAGGACTACTAGCATAGAGGTTGCAGTGCCCAGTGTCCAGGCATAGCCATAGTGTCTCCAAAAATTAGCCCAAGGGGCTGTATCATAGTTGATGAAGAAAGCAAAACAGGTCTGAAGGGCCAAACAATTATGATGAAGCTAGGACTACTAGCATAGAGGTGGCAGTGCCCAGTGTCCAGGCATAGCCATAGTGTCTCCAAAAATTAGCCCAAAGGGCATGATGCCATGGTTGATGAAGGAACAAGGGTCTCACTCTCATCACAAGTGCCTCCGATGGGAAATATTAATTAACGTAACATTGCTTTTAGCTTATTGACCATGAGGTACATGTGTCAGAAGAAGCAGGTTTTGAAAACATGTGTAAGAAGAAGAAAAGGGGCTTATATGGGAAGAGATGGACGTGACCAACAATTTTTAAAAAAATAAAGTTTTGGATGACTTTAGGTTGGGAAACTGTCATCTGGAGGGCTTAAATACTGTTGCAAAATCCAGTCCTTGTTAAATTTTATCAGAGTCAGCCTGTCTGCATTCTCTGTAGTCAACCGTGTGCGTGTATCTGTGATGATTGCCCCAGCGGCACTGAAAACACGCTCTGACATCACACTAGCAGCAGGGCAGACCAGCACCTCCAAGGCATAGAAGGAGAAGTCGGGCCAACTATGCAGCTTGGATACCCAGTAATTAAATGGTACAGAAGATTCAGGAAGGATGCAGGTATGGTCACTTAGATAGTTGTTGACCATCTTGTTCAACTTCTCCCTCCTTGACATTGCCACTGTTCCAGCTAGTCCTTGGTGATGAGCCGGTTTATTGAAGATGGCCCAGTTTGTGGACATTTTACCACCACCTCTTTTGGACCTGCTTGGCGTATCTCTCCCCATTAATGCATGCTGTTGCACAGAGCTGGTATCTCTGCTTGCAGTGGTGTCTGAGGGTGCTGTTGCCATTAAATGATCGACAACGGCCTTCTTGAAGGATTCCATTGTGAAAGCCCTTGGTGGCTGCAACAGTAGCAAAGGAAATTTGTCCTTGTACCGTGGGTCTAGAAAAGTGGCCAACCAGTATAGGTTGCTATTGAAAATGTGGATTACGCGTGGGTCTTGGCACAGACAGTCAGATATGAAGTATGCCATGTGTGCCAAGCTGCAAAGAGGCAAATGTTCTGTGAACCCTGAAGGAGGAACAATACCCATCCTCTCCTCACACTGACTCTCCACCTCCTCCTCTTCAGCCCACCCATGCTGGATAGACATGAAGCTGGGGTTGGGATTCCCCTCTGTAGCATGAGGTGTCCCCTCGGTACCACTGAAAAAGAACTCCTCTCCCTCCTCTTCTTCATCATCATCTTCATCCCCCAATGTTACCTGATGATATTGGCTGGGCTGGGTAGGATCACCCATTGTGAAATCTTGCTCCATACCCAGCTGCTGGGCACACAAAGATTCCATTTTTTGATTCTGCAGCGATTCTTTCAGCAGACATAGGATAGGGATGGTTACGCTGCTAATAGCCTGATCATCGCTCACAAGCTTGGTGCAGTACTCAAAGTTATCAAGCACCTCAAAAATATCAGCGATCCACACTCACCCGACAGTTGTTGTGTGTCTTGGCTGAGTCTCAGTGTGATGGGCAAGTTTAAGCTGGCATTCAAAAAGTGCCGTCTGCTGCTCACTTACCCTTGCCAACATATTATATGTTGCGTTCCACCGTGTTGGCAGGTCACAAATGAGTCTGTGGTTTGGCAAATTAAATTGCTTTTGAAGCACTGCAAGACCGGCAATAGCGGTTGAGGAGTGGTGGAAATGGGCACAAATACGGCGCACCTTCTCAAGTAGGTACGGCAAGTCAAGGTATGTTTTTATAAATTTCTGCACCACTAAGTTCAGCACGTGAGCCATGCATGGCACGTGTACCAGCTTCCCGAGCTTTAGAGCCGCCACCAGGTTACGCCCATTGTCGCAGACAACCAGACCAGGTTGGAGTTGCAGTGGGGAGAGTCATTGATCGGTCTGTTTAATTCCTTGCCACAGCTCTGCTGCAGTGTGGTGTTTCACCTAAGCAGATTAGCTTCAGCAGAGCGTTTTGCCGCTTTGCCGATGCGCTGCTGCACAGCTCCCAACTCGGGAGTGATGTGGAAGGTAATTTAGCAAAGGATGACGAGGCAGAGGGGGAGGAAGAGGGGAGACTGGATGTATATGATGGGGCGGAAACCTTGATTGAGGTTGGGCCCGCTATTCGTGGAGTGGGTAGGATATGTGTTGATGGTCCAGTTAGAGACTTTGTCCCACCCTCCACCAGGTTGAGCCAGTGTGCCGTGACAGAGATGAATCATCCCTGGCCACAAGTACTTGTCCACGTGTCTGTTGTCAGATGGACCTTCCCGGTTACGGAGTTGGTGAGAGCACACTTTAGATTGTTTAAGACGTGCTGGTGTAACGCGGGGACGGCACACCGGGAAAAATAGTGCCGGTTGGGAACCGAGTATCGTGGGGCAGCCACAGCCAAAAGATCACGGAAAGACTGTGTCCCCAACAAGCCTAAACGGCAACATCTCCACGGCTAGCAACTTGGCAATGTGCTTGTTCAGTATTTGTGCTTGTGGGTGCGTGGCTTGGTATTTACGCTTCCTTTCATACATCTGGGACACGGACAATTGGACGCTTTCCTGGGCAAACAAGTGGATGAGCTTGTTGTGGCCTGTGTCTGTGCAACCGCAGCTTGTGAGCAAGAGGTATGATGATCACCTGCTTTCTGCCCAGCAGATTGGAAAGGACGTATCACAGGCGACATGGCAGTGGTTTGACCCTCAGTCGCAGACACTGATTTGGTACCCTGTTGTTCAGCCCACCGACTAGGGTGCTTGGCTGCCATGTGTTTCTGCATACTGGTGGTGCTTTGATTACCTTTGCCCTGGCCTCTGCTCAGCTTCCTATGGCAGATGCTTCAGATGACATCTGGTTCAGAAGGACTATCGGAAAAAAATTTCCAGACAGCAGCTGAACGCACCCTTGCCTTGGCAACAGTTGACACACTTAGTACTCTGCTCAAACCAGTAGCCCTTGGTGCCTTTGTTGGTGCTATGTATCCACCTTCATCCTCTTTGCTGCTGTGCTGGCTATGCGTGCCAACGGTCCAGGTCAGATCGGTGGTCTCATCATCAACCACTTCGTCGTCCATGTCATCCTCCTTCCATGTTGATATTGGCGACTGGTCAGATGGCAACTGTGTGTCATCACCATCAGCCTTCACCTCTTCACCTGGCATATCACGTGGGTGAAAGTGGCTTTCTTCTGGCCGTGGGGTTTCAAATATTTGGCCATCAACAGACGATACCCCCTCACGTTCCTCTTCAATGTCGTGTGGTGAGAGGCCAGAGGCAATGCAAGGAAATGGATCAAACAGATCCTCGGAGTGACACAAGTTGGGGTCAAATGTTTCCTGTGACTCCTGACCAAGTGATGAACTAGGAACAGGTTGAGAATAGGATGACCCAGCATTCTCTGTATGGACAGTAGACTGTTTTGTCATGGACGAATGGGTGCTGCTAGAACATTTCGTTGAGGCCTTATCAGCCATCCAAGACAGTATCTGCGCTTGTTCTCCTGGCTTCCAGGCCTGTTTACGTTCCAGACCAGGACATTTCGCCAGGAAACTAGATGCATCAGCCTTCTTCGATCTCCCAGACTCTGTGCCTTGTTGGGCACCAACGACCCCATGTCCATGTCCCTGTCCCTTCACAACAGCCTTTTTAGGAATTTTGGATTTTTCTGCCATAGTTGCAGATGTTCAGATGCAGATATTGGGGAACAAGGAGCAGTTAGTGCTTTGTGGAAGGTAGCACTACAGCCTAGTACTGCTTTGTGTTTTACAAACAGCACCGCAGCAGCAGAAAAAAATTGCCCTGAGGTTTAAGGTGAGATTACGCACCCCAGTAACCACACAAGACAGCGGTGCTGCCACTAAAAAATTGCCCTCAGGTTTAAGGCAAGAATATGCACCCCAGACACCACACAAGACAGCGGTGCTGGCTGCGTGTCAGTTGTGCAGTACCGTGCGTGCGTACTATTCGCTGTGATTCTGTGAACACAGCACCGCAACAGCACAAAAAAAACTGCCCTGGGGTTTAAGGCAAGAATACGCACCCCAGACACCACACAAGACAGCTGTGCTGGCTGCATATCAGTTGTGCAGTACCGTGCGTGCGTACTATTCGCTGTGATTCTGTGAACACAGCACCGCAGCAGCACAAAAAAACTGCCCAGCAGGTGTAAATGTGACCCAAAAAAAGCGGGAAAAATGGTCAGTACTCAGTCACTGACCTTACACTTTCAGCTCTGAAAAGAGTTTTCGGGTTTCACAGAGGATTTCTGGATGATTTGCACCAAAAAACACAACTCTCCCTAGCAGCTGCTCACACTCTCCCTACACTAGCTGTGTTCTGCATGCAATGTGCAGAAACTGGCAGCAGCAGGGCTTAGTGCCAGGCTATGATGAGTCATAGCCTATGATGATGCTGGGCGGCCAGCCAATCATGGTAATGTCGCCCACAACAAAGAAGGGTGTGGAATTACTGTGATTGTCAACTTCTGGGCGGGAGAACCGAATATTGCGAGGCGAGTAGTGAAATACTTGCTATGTACGAGTACCGCATTACTCACGAGTACCAAATACCCACGAATATGCTCACTCATCCCTACTCATGCAGTCTTGATGATAGGAGTTCTAAAGCCTTTTTGGATAGTCCCAAATCTCATGGCAAATCGTGCAACTAATACAGGTCAATTGGAATGATCTCTTGACTCTCGCCAAAGCATAGGTATAATAAATGGCCTCTTATCACGTGTTGCCTACGTCCATATCCATAAACTCTCAACACACTGCTTACACACCTTGTGAGGTGCCCAAGCCTTATTTTCATCACCAAGTTTTACTCTCAAATATGCAAAAGAGGCTTGCTTGACTAATGTGCTGACGTTTGTCCTTTCACTGGGAATGGTGAAACTGACAGATATAACAAAAGGTATCAGGGGTGTTTAGGCAATTATGACGAGATACAGCAGAGACGGACATGATGTAAAAAAAGGAAATAAGTGTGTAAATAAAAAAAATAATTCTGCTACCTCCTTGTGCACAGACTCTCAGAATATAATTCACTATATAGAGCGGCACACAACCTCTCGCCACACTTTCCCACGTGTAAATGATAACATAAATATCTTATGAAAAACATCACACCGATCTGAATCTAAAGTCCAATAGTGATATTATAGTGTGTTTCCACATCAGTGGACAATCTAGGAACAATCACAAAAAGCTGCAACACACAAGGAAACAAGCGATCAACAAAATTCCAAAAAGATCATATAAATATGCAAAAAATAATATTTATTGAGATAAATAGATACAAGGAGAGGAGGAGTTCCACCTAATGGCACATATGGAAACAGGACGCTCAAAAGGGCCAATAAAGTAATATTACAATAGCCATGGGAATGAATATGAGCCTACAAAATGAGCATACACACACAATATATTGCACATTCCCCAAATGGCTTAATCCGATAATAGTATAGTCACTGCACCCAATATATCGTAGTAGATTAGAATAATTAGGGCTATTACCTATAAGGGTGGCAGGAGCTGGTCCAAGAGCGTCCACCCCGACGCGCGTTTTGGCGGTATGAGCCTTTCTCAAGGGGCATATTTGGAATTTTGTTGATCGCTTTTTTCCTTGTGTTCCACGTGTAACTGAGTAGACTAGACAAATAAGCTGTTGTCGGTTGCCAATGTCGTCCTTCACCATTCCCCTTTCGACGGCAGTTCACGTTCGGTTAAAAAGAGAGCACTAGTGCTACCCACGATCCAGTGTAAAGTAATCACATTACGATAAGCTGTGAAGAAAAAAACTAACATGATAGAAGAAAACTAACCACAGTTTTGAAATCAGCATGCCTATTTTAGTCTAAATCAGCAGAAAAATCAAACTCAACAAAAATTGTTCAAAATCTTTCCCCAGTGATCTGCTTTCCTGGCTGAAATCTTGTGCAAGGACCGTAGGTAAGTACTCATCTGTGTGCCAGAGCCAGTCTATCACATTGCGCATACGCCATCAAAGGAAGCTTTTAGTTTTTTTCTGACGTACCATACGGATGACAGTGTTCAAGTCTATTACTGTGGTTTTTAGTCCCCTTCAGTGATTACTGAATGTGAACAATGGTGGTTAATAATACTTGTCTTTTGAAATGCATATCAATTAATGGCTAGTATTCTCCTCCTGTACTGTGGAGACACATGACTCTACTGGTATTGTAGGTGAGTTTCTACACCCCCACTCATCATTGTGGGTATGGATATGTGTCTGTTTAAATTGTGGCTACATTGATTTAACACAGATTTGAGTAAAAGTTAAGTTCAGTGTTCAGGCTTTTTTTTTTTTAGTTCTGCATCTTCACACAGAAAATAAAGGCTCTTCTTTTTTTTAATCATGATATTTAAAAAGATGGCATTTTCATTGTCAACTGACAATGCTTTTACTCCCCTAAGGAGGCGATGACATTTAACAAGAATCAATGCAGTTCGATAGTGGTCAATTCTGAACACCACTGATCACATAAATGACACATCTTTCATTTTTTTTTTCTTGCCCAGCATTATTCCAATGCTTGTACAGCAATCAGCCTCATTTACCTAAACAGGTTTGTGTTGCAGTTGAATGTACAATGTTCCCCTTTAGGTAGCGCTGTGCAGAGTATATCCCAAAACGGCCTGTAATGTCCTATGGTTGGTGACCACAAATATAATAAATTCAAATGCCTTAACCAAGGACTACTCAGAAGCAGGAAGCGCTGGTGAAGAATCAAGGAAGATATGGGAGATATGGTCAGGTATAAAGACCACAGGAGACCTGGAGGAGACAGTGAAGGACAAGGCAGAGAGCAGTGGAACCCGTGAACAGCAAGGTGGATTTACAGTTTTTTTTATTTTGTAACCCCTTTCCTGGCCCTATACCATACAGCAAAATGGCACCAAAAGAAACACACAAAATTTGAACTTGGGCAAATCCAATTTTTTGTGGAAAATTTGAGGACACTTCAAACAGTTTTGCTCATCTCTACTTACCAATTCTTTGCATGAAAATAAGCCCTGCCCCAGAAATGCACCAAAATGAACATTCTTTTGAGAGTGGTTTTGCTACGCGATTTCCCTTTCAGATACCAGTTTGTGGGCAAAATCTGTCATGTTGTAGCCATCATATGTGTATATACTGTACATATATTTATAAGCTAAATTTTTGAATATCAATAAAGGAATATGTTCTAAATTAAGGCATAAGGGCCATAACGAGAGTACTCCCTTATTTAAAAGGATTTTCCAATTTTTTAATCATTTTTTTCTAAGTTAAAGGGATTACCCAGGACTTTTTCTTCTTTTATGGGGCTAAGCACTTATAAGCAGGTAATTACTATCTGCCTATTCTGCCCTGCGACGATCTCTCCTGGCTCAGAGTGGTCATGGATCAATTCTGGCAGAGATTCCCTTACTTCCTGGGATGTTTTGCCAATAGAGTCCTTCTGTTCTGCTCTGTTGATAGGGTATCACTGCTGACATCATATTGATTGACAGTCGGCTCCCTACTGCGTTAGGCTGAGTAGGCTATCAACAGGATGACAGCAGTGTCACCCTGTCAATAAAGCAGAGTGGAAGAGAAGGACATGCTCTGTCGACATGACATCACAGGAAGTAGAATTGGTGTCACGAACGGTTTGTGGCCACTCTGAGCCGGGAAAGATTGTCACACGGCAGAACAGGCACGTCATTAGCAACTTCCTGCTGATATTTTTTTATTCTATGTGGGATTAAACACTTAAATCCTAGATAAACTCTAAAAATGCTTGTATTTGAGGTTAAAAATCATTTTTGCAAATGGTTTCATCTAAATTTTCTCCCCGTTCGGCTTTTATAAGCTTTTTATTTCTTGTCTCTTTCGACTTTGAAGTGATCTGTCATCTGTGGTCATAATAATGTAAGAGGAGCTAAGAAAAAGACATTAAAGAGCTACAAACTCCCCATCAGACTGTACTAGAGGGATGAATGATGGATTTTCACTCATTCTCTAGCCAACAATAGAAAACACAGCTGCGGCACAAAATCATGAATGAAACCCAATTGTAAAAATTATTATTTTTTTTAACCCCAATTACTTGCATTTAAATAAGAAAAATAAATTGTTTCCTAAGGTCGGCACAACAAAACAAAGAGCTTCAACTAAAAGAGCTGTACTGCCATTCATTTGAATAGTCAACATATACTACGACCCTTTTCCGCTGTAAAATGCGAGAAATCTGGACCTACGGCGATCATCCTAAATCTGAAAAGCGGTTGTCATGGCAAGAAAATGCCTTTAAATACCTTTGTGTATAAAGTGAATTAATATTTCTATAGAAGTTAAATTAACAGCAGAGAACAGCATAACATGCTACGTCTGTACACAGTGACAAATAGAGATTAAGAATTGACGTTTACATTGAAATCAGCGCAACGGTTCCAAGGCGATATTATAAAACATTAATTTATTCAGAATTGGAGTTTGATTGTAGGCTGCCTTGAATCAATTTACTTCACTTTACATTTTCTCTATGTGCAAATATTCTCCTTTATATGGTATATCATAAAGTCATGCTTCACCGCTTTACTGGAATACGTCAACCGCATTTGTGGTAATAATACAAAAATAACAATAACCTTGGCACAGCGGATTGCCTGGGCTGTTGTCACACTTTATAAATGCCATTTTATTTGATGTACTAGTTGAAATTTAAACATAAAAGTATAAGAGTTTACAGATTATTCACATATTTTTGGATTTAGATGGAAAATAAACCCTTGTTGTTTGTGTTTTCTATGGTATTTAGGGCCTTTATAGGGTATTTATCTAATGTTACAGTTGTGGCCAAAAGTATTGACACCCCTGCAATTTTGTCAGATAATACTCAGTTTCTTCCTGAAAATGATTGCAAACACAAATTCTTTGGTATTATTATCTTCATTTAATTTGTCTTAAATGAAAAAACACAAAAGAGAATGAAGCAAAAAGCAAAACATTGATCATTTCACACAAAACTCCAAAAATGGGCTAGACAAAAGTATTGGCACCCTCAGCCTAATACCTGGTTGCATAACCTTTAGCCAAAATAACTGCGACCAACCGCCTCCGGTAACCATCAATGAGTTTCTTACAATGCTCTGCTGGAATTTTAGACCATTCTTCTTTGGCAAACTGCTCCAGGTCCCTTATATTTGAAGGGTGCCTTCTCCAAACTGCCATTTTTAGATCTCTCCACAGGTATTCAATGGGATTCAGGTCTGGACTCATTGCTGGCCACCTTAGAAGTCTCCAGTGCTTTCTCTCAAACCATTTTCTAGTGCTTTTTGAAGTGTGTTTTGGGTCATTGTCCTGCTGGAAGACCCATGACCTCTGAGGGAGACTCAGCTTTCTCACACTGGGCCCTACATTATGCTGCAAAATTTGTTGGTAGTCTTCAGACTTCATAATGCCATGCACACGGTCAATAAGAGACTGCGCTGCTGTGGTAGAATTCAAGGTATCTTTATTGCCAACGCGTTTCCTGAGCCAGTCCCAGCTCACTTCATCAGGGCATCAGTGAGCTGGGACTGGCTCAGGAAACGCGTTGGCAATAAAGATACCTTGAATTCTACCACAGCAGCGCAGTCTTTTATTGCACTACCAGCTTTCTCTTTGTACCAAGTCCTTGGACCTCGTGCAGACTGCTGCAGCTGTTTTATGCGATTATAGGTGTTGTGACTCTCACAACCCTATCAGGTGAGCCAAACACTTGCTGTGCACTCATCTACTTTCCATACAGACCTACGCATTGGAAGCACCCTGTCTCCCCCTTTTCTATGCACACGGTCAAGCAGTCCAGTGCCAGAGGCAGCAAAGCAACCCCAAAACATCAGGGAACCTCCGCCATGTTTGACTGTAGGGACCGTGTTTTTTTCTTTGAATGCCTCTTTTTTCTCCTGTAAACTCTATGTTGACGCCTTTGCCCAAAAAGCTCTACTTTTGTCTCATCTGACCAGAGAACATTTTTCCAAAACGTTTTAGGCTTTTTCAGGTAAGTTTTGGCAAACTCCAGCCTGGCTTTTTTATGTCTCGGGGTAGGAAGTGGGGTCTTCCTTGGTCTCCTACCATACAGTCCCTTTTCAATCAGATGCCGACGGATAGTACGGGTTGACACTGTTGTACCCTCGGACTGCAGGGCAGCTTGAACTTGTTTGGATGTTAGTCGAGGTTCTTTATCCAACATCCGCACAATCTTGCGTTGAAATCTCTTGTCAATTTTTCTTTTCCGTCCACATGTAGGGAGGTTAGCCACAGTGCCATGGGCTTTAAACTTCTTGATGACACTGCGCACGGTAGACACAGGAACATTCAGGTCTTTGGAGATGGACTTGTAGCCTTGAGATTGCTCATGCTTCCTCACAATTTGGTTTCTCAAGTCCTCAGACAGTTCTTTGGTCTTCTTTCTTTTCTCCATGCTCAATGTGGTACACACAAGGACACAGGACAGAGGTTGAGTCAACTTTAATCCATGTCAACTGGCTGCAAGTGTGATTTAGTTATTGCCAACACCTGTTAGGTGCCACAGGTAAGTTACAGGTGCTGTTAATTACACAAATTAGAGAAGCATCACATGATTTTTCAAACAGTGCCAATACTTTTGCCCACCCTCTTTTTTATGTTTGATGTGGAATTATATCCAATTTGGCTTTAGGACAATTCTTTTTGTGTTTTTTCATTTAAGACAAATTAAATGAAGATAATAATACCAAAGAATTTGTGTTTGCAATCATTTTCAGGAAGAAACTGAGTATTATCTGACAGAATTGCAGGGGTGTCAATACTTTTGGCCACAACTGTACATTTTGCTTTTTATTCATTTAGATTCAGTGAGTATGTTGGAGATAGGGAACTTACAATGTGAGTTCCTCAGGTACAGAGACTGTTGTCAGAGATGTATTCTTTGTACTGTGGGCATGTAAAGTGTAACTGTCATTTTATTTTATTTTCACATGAAAATATGGATCTTTGTAATAGGTCTTATCAGAGAAAATCAACTTTTTCCCCCCTCCTGGACTGATCTTTCTTTCTCAATATTTTCAATTCACAGACTATATGAAAAATTCATACAAATGTTCACTTGTTGTACAGCTATCGCAACTACCAGGGCCGGACTGGCCATCTGGCAATTTTGACAAATGCCAGATGGGCTGGTCCAGTTGTGGGTCGCATTGTCTGCTATGCTGTTAACAGTATCAGCGTACTCAGGGTGCAGTTGAGACAGAGCATCATGCGGGAGGAACAACATGGGCGTATGTGTTTTCAATTTCCAGGACTGAATTTCACTCCAAGTCTGTCCCTGGCATCTACAGTACTTCAATGTGCAAATGATCAGAATGTAACCACATGTACACGCATGTAAGGACACCCTAAATAAGTTTTCACATTCTTTTATGTATCTTTTTTTTATTTGATCATTCACATGGTATAGTGCATCTAAACAGAAAAAAAAACCTTTCCAAAATTGACATGTGAAATATAAAGAACCTCCAGCAGATGTTCCTTACAACTGTCTACGCTTACATCAACGACGTCTTCATTATTTGGCAGGGTTCCGAGTCTGGTTTCCTCAGCTTCATCCGTGATTTGAATAAAAATAATCGCAATATCAGGTTGACTCACAGGGTGGCCACAAATGAGATTGATTTTTTGGATATCAAGATCATTTTGTGTGCAGATGGCATGATTCAAACGGATGTATTCCGTAAGGAGACATCGGTTAATTCCTTGCTTCATGCATCATCTGCACACACATCATCGACGATCCGTGCCATTCCTGTGGGCCAATTTCTAAGAATGAAACGAATTTGTTCCACGGATGAGGTTTTTGAGAGCCAGGCTCGGGACCTTACCCAGCGGTTCCAGGATCGTGGGTACAGCATGAGAAATATCAGGTCGGGCTATTCTCGGGCCAGGAGGACTCCACGCCAACAACTCCTCGACACCAAACAACGTACCAGACCCTCCAGAGAACAACCTTTGAGATGTAATATGACGTACAACAATCAGTGGAGGAAGATTAGGGACATTATGAATAAACACTGGTCTGTATTAAAAACAGATGTCACACTTAAGGGGATTTTACCTGAGAAACCTCTCATTACAGCAAGGAGAGGGAAAAATGTAAAAGATATATTGGTGCGGAGCCACTATGTGGCTAAATCCATCAATCCCTTCGGTGCGAGGCCCCAAAGGTGGGGTTGTTTCCCATGTGGTTCATGTTTGGCCTGTCATAATATCAGTAGGGCAACCACATTCAAAACAGCCGATGGGAGTAGTGAGTATCGCACTACAAGTTATATTTCTTGTAGTACCACATATGTGGTTTACTATGTGGTCTGCACTTGGAATTTAATTTATGTAGGCCTTACTTCTAGGGAACTTCGGACTCGAGTTAGGGAACACGTAAGGGATATTAGGGCGGCAAGGGAGATTACAGATGTCATCTGCCTCAAGACTATCCCGCGGCATTTCAAGCAGTCCCATAATTGTGACCCACGGGTGATCAAAGTCAGAGGCATCGATCGTGTGCACTCTGGCATTAGGGGCGGGGATATAAAAAAAACACTGGCCCAGCTTGAGTGCCGCTGGATAGTCACTCTAGGTTCCATGGCACCTCATGGACTTAATGAGAAACTCTCCTTCGCCCCCTTTCTCTAGCTCCAGTATTCCATGCATATGGGTTTTTTCCTGTTTTTTTGTCCAAATCTGTTTTTCTGTCTTTTGGGCTTCATGTTTATTTAGTTTTTGTGTTTTTCTTTTGTTTTTTTGTTATTTTTCTCGCTTTTAATTTTTACTGTTTTTATTTTTTCAGTGCACAATTAGCATAACATGTTCAGATGTATATGGCGGGTTGGTATCTATGGAACAGGAGGTGGAAAGCACGTTTGAATGATTTCATCATGCTCGGGCTGTGGACTTCTAACATATCCTTACTTTCCGTGCAAAAGTTTGGAGCGGTCTTATCTTCTGTTTATTCATATTTAATGATTATTATTGTATTGAACGAGGTTTATACTAAGACAGTATGGGACAATGTCCCTATGATATATATATATAAGAAAATTATTTTCTCTCCTTGCATGATAATATATGCACTCACTTTATAAGAAATGCAGATGTATAGTGATTGTTTCTATTTTTGACAGGACGCTACGTGTATTTACAAACTTTTACAAATTCCGCATATGCATAACGATTTGGCATTCTTTATGGCTACAGGAATATAATTTGGCATGGTGTTTACACCCCTTGTATGACGTTATATCTCCTCTTTTGTTGCTTGTTTTTAACACTAACCGCGGTTGTCCCGTGTTTTTTGTGCATTTTGTGAGGTGTTAATACAATTACACGGGGTGTGATCATGCCTTTGCCATCATGCCTTCTTGTTACAGCAGCTCCCACTTGATCATGTTGGTAGGGAGCGTATACCATGTAGGCGTAATTTTTCTGTTCGCCACTATCTCCGGGCTTCCCTTACTTGAGCTAGCAGTTAAGATGGCCGCTGTGGTGCGCGCATGTGCGGTAGTTCCTATGGGCATTCTGAAAGGCGTCAACGGAGCCTGGGGCGGGACAGTGACGTCAGGAGAACAGTGTTTCTCCTTGTCCCTTCCGCAGGCTTTGACGGCCAGACATGACGCGCCAGTGGCCGGGACCCGCCTCCCATGCGCCCCGGAAGACAGTGGCGCTAATTAACAATCAGCTGTGCCTTGTAGATTTAAACCCTGCACTTTTAACAGTAACACACAAGCCCCCGACGAAGACCAGCGAAAAACGTGCGTAGGGGCTTGGGACCTAACATGCAGTAGACACACGCCCCACATGGGTAAGCATGGTTCACCTGGGTACTCTCTCCCTACATTCTTTGTTGCACATTATCACTTTACGTTTGATTTTTATGGCCATATATGAGATTTATGAGGAACTTTATTCCATTAACCTCAGTGATAGTGAGATATAATATTTTGGCGCAACTTTATTGCGTCTGCCATATGTGTGTAGGGTCTTTGTATAACCCGGTTGCATACCATTGCATCTAGCGTTATATATGCTGCTGTTTTCTCCCTATTTTTTGTGTCATATCTGATTCCTGATTGTATTGTTGCATTTTGATATACTGAAAATTTTTTATCTATTTTGTATCAATAAAGATTATACCTTTTTTATAATTTTTGAATTTTGTCTTCAATATTTTGGGCGTTACACTCCGATTTTTCTATGTAAGTGTTCATATTGCCAATTGGGAGTTGTCCTAGCACCAGGTTTTTTTTAACTTCTTTTCCCCTGATTAGGGAATATATTGAGGTTCTTAATAATGTTGGATTGTGTTAAACTGTCTACACTCTATGCCTAAAACTAGAGGTGATATTTTCCCACTCCTCTAGGGAATATTTTTTGCAGCTGTGAAACGTTTGAGGGGTTTCTTGCATGCACAGCTCAATCGCTATTTTCTGAAACTAGCTTGATGAAATTTCAGAATTTTAGTTCCATTTTACAGTCATTCTGTGCTGGATTTTCTGACATGTTTAGAATCGTTGTCATATTAAAAGGACAGTTTATATTAGAGTTTCAATCTTTTGACAAATACTCTCACATTGTCCTTAAAGGGAATGTGTCACCAGATTTTTGCTATCCCATATGAGAGCAGCATGATGTTAAGGGAAATGATCCTGACTCCAGCGATGTATCATTTACTAGGCTACATGTTCTATTTTTTTATAAAATCCCTGTTTTATCTGCTGCAGATCTACCAGTTCTGTGAATGCTGATCTATGTATAGCCCCACCCACATCACTGATTGGCAGCTTTCTCTGTATACTGTGCATAGGCAGAAATAAATCAATCAGTGATGGAGCAGGACTATTTAGAGCTAATGAATATGGCAACAGGTTTACTGATAATCTCCTGCTATTAAAACAGTGATTTTATTAAAATTGCAGCAAGCAGCTCAGTAAGTGACACACTGCTACAATCTGGGGCTCTGTCTCTCTGATAAAGTGGCAAAAACATGCTGACAGATGTAAGGGGGTTGCAAAGACGGTATCATTTTCCCCACGCTCGTCCCGGTAAACCATTGGTTCATGTTGAACTGTGTTTATGTTTTATGTCAAATTCCTGCTAAATATATATTAATGCTATGTTGTAGATTAGGGAAAGTGTAGTACCCCGAATTGGACACTAGATGGGGCACATCACTGTACATAGCTATTTAGGAGGGGACAACTGGATAAGACAGAGGGTTTTTCCTGTTTAGGAGGAGTAGGGCCTTAGACCCCGTAAAGTGCGGTTGTCTCTGCAACTTAGAAGCTCAGAACCCAGTCATCCAGGGCCTATGGTGGCCAGAAGTTACAGCAGAGGTGCAGCAGTACAGAGACGCAGGTCGCTCAAGATGTGGCAGTTTACTTCATGGGCAGATGCTCTCTTGTCTGGGGCGAAATGGACGAGGAAACTCCTGAACGTAGTAAAGCTGAACAGGGAGGACGCTGCGGTACCAGATGAGATGGTACGACCAGGGCACCCACTGAAAGACATAGGGAAGAGTACAGGGAAAGTGAAGATTGAAAACTGTATGGAACCCTATGCTGATGATGTATCTTATAAGGATGTGTTACGAAAGAAACGAAGTAAAGTTATTCCTTTACAGTTGAATTTGGACTGTGTTCCTGTTTGTGCACCATTGTCTGGAGAGGGTCTTCCACAACCCAGAAGACCCCTGGAGATACAGAGAGCAGAGAGGCAAGTACACTGACAAAGTGACATTGTTTGTATGTGATGGGAGACCAG
This sequence comes from Dendrobates tinctorius, assembly GCF_039654945.1. Lineage (NCBI taxonomy): Eukaryota > Metazoa > Chordata > Amphibia > Anura > Dendrobatidae > Dendrobates > Dendrobates tinctorius. Next base: position 11,707,424 of record NW_027361872.1, read on the forward strand.
AGTGCACAAAAACCATAAGTCTCAGCCACGACTGCAGCCCTGGCGCTCTCTCACATAGATTCTCTTTAAAGAGTATCTGAAACCATGAAGAATCGGGGGTTATACTTTCTTAAGATTTCAAACTTTATTTAAATAAAACTATACCGATTCGAATATCTATTCATGAGTGTTAAAGCACCACTCCAGCATTTTCTTTATATCAGCGCTAAAGTGGTGCTACTATTCTAAGTTCCGTGACTCTAGTCTTATACATACCAGCAGCTGTCTTCAGCTCTTCCTGGTCCCGCTCCGCCATCTTGTGACGGCTACTTCTGACTGATCGAAAGTCAGAGGTAACAGTCACAACCTCTCAATGCAAGTATATGAGATCATAGTTCTGGCCTCTCAAGGACTTTCATTGAGTTGTGACTTTCGGTGACCGGAGCCACGAATGGTAAGTATAATACTAGGGGCAGGGAAGTTAGATTGGTGGCACCACTCCAGCGCTGTAATAAAAAAACATAATGCTGGAGTGGTGCTTTAGCGACCATTCTCTCCAATTTAAGACACACATTACAACTAACATGTAGTGCTGTCCTCGAAAAGAGTATTCTGCTGACTGTGATCTGGTGCTAACTTATGAGCATGTACAATATACCAATTATGGCCAAGTTGTGTGCAAAGCGTCTCATTTTTTTCTAGTATTCAGAAGCCGTACTACTAGTCATATTTCATATTGACATGCTTTAGCACGATAGAGTGCAACCTTTTTTGTATATTGTACATGGAGGTAGCTGCTTCTAAGCTAGCACCTATTCACACTAGCTTGGATGTGCCAGTCAATTTTTTGTTATTATAATGACAAACTTTTTGACAGTGAGGGTGATCAATGAGTGAAACAGGCTGCCACGAGGAGTGGCAAGCTCTCCTTCAATGGAAGTCTTCAAACAGAGGCTGGACAGACATCTGTCTGGGATGATTTAGCGAATCCTGCATTGAGCACGGGGGTTGGACACAATGACCCTGGAGGTCCCTTCCAATTCTAACATTCTATGATTCTATGATATGGGAGTAGAACTAAGATTAGGACATCTATAAGAGAACAGAAAAAAACTTACTACTACAAAGATATGGGAGCCAAGCCTAGTTTATTACATAAATTCCAGAACAGAACTGAGCTTAGTACATAAAAACAGGAACAGAACCAAGCTTACTGCAGTATGGTAACACACCCAAGCTAAGCACAGTATATAAACACCATAACACAACAAAATTAAGTACATACCATATTTTTATGACCATAAGACGCACTTTTTTCCCCCAAAATTTTGGGGTAAAGTGGGGGGTGCGTCTTATGGTCACAATATACTCACTCCTGTGCTGGTGGTATGTGCGCCGGGGCTCTGTTGTGTGGTGGTGGCAGCATGCTGTGCTCCGGTGCAGGGACAGAGGCTTTCTGTGCTGTGGGGGGCTCCGCCAGCATTTCCTCAAAGCCCGAAGGCCCCCGCACATCCATTGCTGTCATGTTGCGGTGGCCTACGGGAACATGGATGCCGGGAAGATGGCCGCCAGTCCGGGGACAGCGCATGCTCAGGTTCAGATCTCGTCCCGAGACCTCGTTGCCGAGATTTGAATCTCGTCTCCCGAGATCTCGGGATGAGATCTGAACCTGAGCATGCGCCGTCCCCGGACCGGCGGCCATCTTCCCGGTGTCCATGTTCTCGGAGGCCACCGCAACATGGCAGCAACGGATGTGCGGGGGCCTCTGGGCTTTGAGGAAATGCCGGCGGAGCCGCTGCTCCTGCATCGGAGCTGGTGCCCCTGCACCTGAGAACAGTGCCCCAGCACAGCCCACCTACCCCAGCACAGCCCACTCCACCTGCCCCAGCACAACCCACCTGCCCCAGCATAGCCCACCCCACCTGCCCCAGCACAACCTACCTGCCCCAGCACAACCTACCCCACCTGCCCCAGCACAGCCCACCTGCCCCAGCACAGTCCACCCCACCTGCCCCAGCACAGACCACCTTCCCTAGCACAGCCCACCCCACCTGCCCCAGCACAGCACAGTCCACCCCACCTGCCCCAGCACAGTCCACCCCACCTGCCCCAGGACAGACCACTTGCCCCAGCACAGACCACCTGCCCCAGCACAGCACACCTGCCCCAGAACAGCACCCCAGCACAACCAACCTGCCCCAGCACAGAGCCACCGCCACCGCACCAGCCTGGACCACCGAATGACCCCTATGACCACTCCTCCACCTGTGCCAGATCCCTTCCCTGGTAAGCTGAATTTGGACTAAGACGGACCCCCATTTGACACATTATTATTTTTTTCCCTATTTTCCTTCTGAAAATTTGGGGTGCGTCTTATGGTCCGGTGCGTCTTATAGTCTGAAAAATACGGTAAATATGGGAACACAACCACGCTTTCTACATATTACTGATCATAACAGAGATTACTACACAGATACAAGAACAGAATCGGTGATCAGAAACATAAGTTTGTGGCCTGAAAGTTGAATTTTATCCTCATAATTTTTCCATATTTAAATGGCATATTTTCTCCCTGCATTTGTCATGTGAACACTCCCTACGTGATGCATACGCAAGTATGACCTGACCTCTTTTACTTAAGGTTCTCTCAATTGTTACCACAACGGTTGCTCGTGATAAGCTATGTGCAAACTGAATGAAAACATGGGAGGAGCACGGAGAAAGTGAAAATAATGGTAAAATTCTACATGTAAGGCCGGGTTCACACGAGTGTATAAAAAAAAAAATTATTGAGAGCGTTTTATCCAGAAAAGAGGGATGATTTTTTTCTCACTTGTCATCTGTGTGCAATCCCTTTTTTTACAGCACCTATTAGTCATTTGCAAGAACATTTAGTTTCCTATGTTTTAGGATTGTAGTGTATGGCTGGAGTCACACTGCCGCATTTCTCCTGCGATAATTGCATCACACTGCACGGACTGGACCGGCATCTCTCCTGACCTGAGCATGACAGCGTGATGGATTACTATGCAACTATCAAGCTCAGGTCAGGAGAGGTGACAGTCAGGACGCGGTTTACAATGCGATTCTCGCACGAGAAACACGGCAGTGTGTCTCTGCCCTATCGGTAAAAATCGAGTGCAATACTGTCACATCTGATTTGGGCGAGTCTCATCCAATTTCCGGAAGAAACCAGTGTATGTTGCGATTTTTGTTTCACATGCAGAGTCTGTTAGTGAAAAAAGTAGTTAATCTGCACTGACCCATTGAATAACTTTAGTCCGAGTGCGATCCGTTTTTTTTTTAATGGGCAGTACTCGGACCGAAACTACGTTGGTGTGCAGGACCCCTTAGAATCAGTGTCAAATCCAATAAATGCCCCAGACAGCCAATTTCAGAGGCAACATTGCACAGTCAAGAGAAAAATATGCATCCACTACCACTGGAAAACACAACAAAAACAGTCATCTGAAACATCCTATAGTTTATATAAAGTGCAGATCCTTGTTTGTAAGGAACTTGGATACATTTAAAAATGTGGTACGAATCTAGAATAAGGGGTTATCCACATTACAATTGTAACATCAGTCAAGTGAATACATTGAGAAAAATGCACAAAAAAGTATTTAAAGGGAATCTGTTAGCAGCGAACAAAACATTGTATCTACTCCAAAACGGTATCAATAAAAACGTCAGCTCAGCGAGAAAAAAATAAGCTATCACCCAGCCTCAAATTCCCGAAAAATTAAAGGCTATGGGTCTAGGAAAATGGTTACAAATGCAAAAAAAAAAATTTCTGACAAATTTTTGAAATTGTTTTTACCACTTAAATGAAAAATAAACTTTGGGATCTGCATACTCAAAATAAACTGGGGAATCATATTGCCAGATCAATTTTACCATATACAGTCATATGTAAAAGTTTGGGCACCCCTATCAATGTTAACCTTTTTTCTTTATAACAATTTTGGTTTTTACAACAGCTATTTCAGTTTCATATATCTAATTACTGATGGACTCAGTTATATTTCTGGATTCAAATGAGGCTTATTGTACTAACAGAAAATGTGCAATCTGCATTTAAAAAAAATTTGTCCGGTGCAAAAGTATGGGCACCCTTATCATTTTCTTGATTTGAACACTCCTAACTACTTTTTACTGACTTCCTGAAGCACTAAATTAGTTTTGTAACCTCATTGAGCTTTGAACTTCATAGCCAGGTGTATCAAATCATGAGAAAAGGTATTTAAGGTGGCCACTTGCAAGTAGTTCTCCTATTTGATTCTCCTATGAAGAGTGGCATCATGGGCTCCTCAAAACAACTCCCAAATGATCTGAAAACAAAGATTATTCAACATAGCTTTTCAGGGGAAGGATACAAAAAGTTGTCTCAGAGATTTAACCTGTCAGTTTCCACTGTGAGGAACATAGTAAGGAAATGGAAGAACACAGGTACAGTTCTTGTTAAGCCCAGAAGTGGCAGGCCAAGAAAAATATCAGAAAGGCAGAGAAGAAGAATGGTGAGAACAGTCAAGGACAATCCACAGACCACCTCCAAAGACCTGCAGCATCATCTTGCTGCAGATGGTGTCACTGTGCATCGGTCAACAATACAGCGCACTTTGCACAAGGAGAAGCTGTATGGGAGAGTGATGCGAAAGAAGTCGTTTCTGCAAGCACGCCACAAACAGAGTCGCCTGAGGTATGCAAAAGCACATTTGGACAAGCCAGTTACATTTTGGAAGAAGGTCCTGTGGACTGATGAAACAAAGATTGAGTTGTTTAGTCATACAAAAAGGCGTTATTCATGGAGGCTAAAAAACACAGCATTCCAAGAAAAACACTTGCTACCCACAGTGAAATTTGGTGGAGGTTCCATCATGCTTTGGGGCTGTGTGGCCAATGCCGGCACCGGGAATCTTGTTAAAGTTGAGGGTCGCATGGATTCAACTCAGTATCAGCAGATTCTCGACAATAATGTGCAAGAATCAGTGACGAAGTTGAAGTTACGCAGGGGATGGATATTTCAGCAAGACAATGATCCAAAACACCGCTCCAAATCTACTCAGGCATTCATGCAGAGGAACAATTACAATGTTCTGGAATGGCCATCCCAGTCCCCAGACCTGAATATCATTGAACATCTGTGGGATGATTTGAAGCGGGCTGTCCATGCTCCGCGCCCATCAAACTTAACTGAACAGGAATTGTTTTGAAAACAGGAATGGTCACAAATGCCTTCATCCAGGATCCAGGAACTCATTAATAGCTACAGGAAGCGACTAGAGGCAGTTCTTTTTGCAAACGGAGGATCTACGAAATATTAATGTCACTTTTATGTTGAGGTGCCCATACTTTTGCACTGGTCAAATTTTGTTTAAATGCAGATTGCACATTTTCTGTTAGTACAATAAACCTCATTTGAATCCATAAATATAACTGAGTCCATCGGTTATTAGATATATGAAACTGAAATAGCTGTTGCAAAAACCAAAATTGTTATAAAGAAAAAAGGTTAACATTAATAGGGGTGCCCAAACTTTTACATATGACTGTAGTGAACATGGTAAATAAAAAACTCAATAAATAATTGTGGAGCTGCATTTTTTTTTAATTTCACCGCACTTGGAAATTTATCTTCCTTGCAAGTTTGAGGCTGTATACTTCAGAGGGATTTGGTCAAGATAAGTGGCGTCCTCAATGCTGAGAAATAAAGGCAGGACAAAAAAACACAGGTTTTGATGCTGTCATTGGGAGAATTTTGTGTACTTGATCTGTATTGCAGACGCTGAACCCACAGGAAGATTTTACTGATACATCGTACATAGCAGTGTATTTCTATGTCCCTGGATTCTAGAGGGAGAATAACAGATTTATTTCTTCCTATAAAATTCCTGAAAAATAATTAAAAACAATTACAATAGTGTCATTTTTCATGTGCTTTTTTTAGAAAATAATAAACATCACAAATGAGAAGTGAGATGAGATTCCGCATCTTTAACACTTTTTTAATAATACAGAAAAGCTTTGATTCTGCGCTTAAAAATGCAACACCGTTTTTTATTTCTTTGCATTTTCATGAAAACTACATCCCCTGTGCGTCGAAAGGCACAACTGAACTGTGCGGTTTTGGTGCTGTCCCCCCCCAGAGGCTTCTATGTAGAGCCTATAAATATGCATAAAAAAAAAAAGTAACTGCAGTTTTTACTATAAACAATACATAAAAAATGCAGCCTCACATCTGCACCAAAAATGCATGAAATAAAAAGGAAACGGCCTAAAAAAATGCAGCAAAGCTGCAATAACCAGAGAATATTGTTATTCATAGAATCATAGAATCGTCGAGTTGGAAGGGACCTCCTGGGCCATCTGGTCCAACCCCCTGCTCAAAGCAGGATTCGCTAAATCATCCCAGTCAGATGTCTGTCCAGCCTCTGTTTGAAGACTTCCATTGAAGGAGAACTCACCACTTCTCGTGGCAGCCTGTTCCACTCATTGATCACTCTAACTGTCAAAAAGTTTTTTCTAATATCTAATCTGTGTCTCTTCCCATTCAGTTTCATCCCATTGCTTCTAGTCTTTCCTTGTGCAAATGAGAATAAAGTTGATCCTTCTACAATGTGACAGCCCTTTAGATATTTGTAGACAGCTATTAAGTCTCCTCTCAGTCTTCTCTTTTGCAAACTAAACATTCCCAAATCCTGCAACCTTTCCTCATAAGACAGGGTTTGCAGACCGGTCACCATTCTGGTCGCTCTTTTCTGAACTTGCTCCAGTTTGTTGATGTCTTTTTTAAAATGTGGTGCCCAAAACTGGACACAATATACCAGATGAGGTCTGACAAAAGAGGAGTAGAGGGAAATAATGACTTCACGTGATCTAGACTGTATGCTTCTGTTAATACATCCTAGAATTGCATTTGCCTTTTTTGCTGCTGCATCACACTGTTGACTCATATTCAGTCTGTGATCTATTAGTATACCCAAGTCTTTTTCACATGTGCTGTCACTTAGCCCTATTCCTCCCATTCTATATATGCTTTTTTCATTTTTATTGCCCAGATGTAGTACTTTGCATTTCTCCCTGTTAAAAACCATTCTGTTAGTTGCTGCCCACTTCTCCAGTTTATTTAAATCTTTTTGAATCCTCTCTCTCTCTTCTCTAGTATTAGCTATCCCTCCTAGCTTTGTGTCATCAGCAAATTTAATCAGTTTACCCTCAATTCCTTCATCTAAATCGTTGATAAAGATGTTGAACAATACAGGGCCCAGGACAGAGCCCTGTGGTACCCCACTTGAGACATTCTTCCAACTGGATGTGCAGCCATTTACGACCACTCTTTGGGTCCGATCACTAAGCCAGTTATGAATCCACCTAACAGTTGCCTTGTCCATTCCATACTTAGTCATTTTATCAATAAGGATTGTATGAGAGACTTTGTCAAATGCTTTGCTGAAGTCAAGATATACTATATCTACAGCATTTCCTTGATCCACCCAATCAGTGATACCGTCATAGAAGGAAATTAAGTTAGTCTGACATGACTTATTAGTTAGAAACCCATGCTGACTCTGTTTAATCACTTCATTCTTATCCAGGTATTGACATACATGTTGTTTAATAATTTGTTCAAAGATCTTTCCTGGTATAGAAGTCAGACTCACCGGCCTATAGTTGCCTGGGTCCACCTTCTTCCCCTTTTTGAAGATAGGAACAACATTTGCTCTTCTCCAGTCTTCTGGCACTTCTCCTGTTCTCCAAGAATTTTCAAAGATTATGGAGAGGGGTTCAAAAATTTCTTCTGCTATCTCCTTCAGTACTCTGGGGTGTAATTCATCTGGACCTGGAGATTTGAATTCATTTAGGTTAGCTAAGTGTTTCCTCACTATCTTTCTGTTTATAGATATCCTGGATTCTTCTATTCCCTTAATAGGACAGTGAATAACAGTTGATGTTGCATTTCCTTTCTGAGAGAAAACAGATGCAAAATAGGAATTTAAAAGTTCAGCCTTCTCAACATCCTGTCTTACCATTTCATCATTTTCATCCTGTAAAAATCCTATAGCATCTTTGACTTTTCTTTTACTTTTGACATATCCCCAAAATCCTTTATTATTGCTTTTGACATCTCTTGCAAGCCTCAGTTCATTTTCAGCTTTAGCTAATCTGATTTGTGCCCTGCAGGTTCTGCAGACAGCATTATATTCTTCTTTAGATATGCCTCCCTCTTTCCATTTTATAAACATTTTTTTCTTCCTTTTTAGCATGTGCTTAAGTTCTGTGTTCATCCATCCTGGTTTCCTTAAATGCTTCCTATTCTTCCCTCTTTTCGGAATTGTTAACAACTGTGCTTTGAGAATTTCATTTTTCAAGATTTCCCATCCTTCCTGGACATTTTTGTCTTTAAGGATATCCAGCCATTGGATCCCTCCAATTCTCTTTCTGAATCCCTTAAAATCTGCCTTTCTGAAATCTAACCTTGACGTCTGAGTCTTCACAGGTCTTCCACCTCTAGTAATCCAAAATTCTAAAATAGCATGGTCGCTACCTCCTAGGGTCCCAGCCACTTTTACCTCCTCAACCATTTCCTCCCTGTTTATAAGGATTAGATCCAAGGTAGCAGTTCCCCTTGTTTTCTCCCTTACCTTTTGGAAGATAAAGTTGTCAGCAAGAGAGGATAAGAATTTCCTTGACCTGTTAGTTTTGCCTGAGAGAGATTCCCAACAAATGTCTGGATAGTTGAAATCTCCCATGACAACTATGTCATATTTTTTGGAGAACTTGGCCATCTGATGCATAAAGAGTTCATCTATATCTTCGGCTTGCACAGGCGGCCTGTAGTAAATGCCTACAATGGTGTCCTTTCCATTGTTCTGTCCTTGTATTCTTACCCAAACAGTTTCCACAGAACTCCCAGTCTCTGAAGCTTCAATCTCTGTGCAGATATACGCGTTTCGAACATACAATGCGACACCCCCTCCTCGTTTATCACGTCTGTTTCTTGCAAATAAGTTGTATCCTTCTAGTCTTGTATTCCAATCATGTGTATTGTCCCACCAAGTTTCAGTGATTCCAATTACATCATATTTCTGTTCCTGTGTTAGTAGTTCCAATTCTCCTTGTTTGTTGCCCATGCTTTGTGCATTAGTATAGAAACATTTTAGTTTGTGATTGGTTCCTCTTTCTCCAATATTTTTATTAATTAGATTCTTTCGTCTTTGTTCTTCCTTTCCACTTCTAATAGCAGAGTTCTCAATAGCATTTGTCAGGTGTATGGCTTTTTCTGGTCTTTTGCTTCCCTTCCCATGTTGTTCTAGTTTAAAGCTCTCCTTACAAGTGTAGCAAGGCGACTTCCAAATACATGCTTTCCAGTCTTCGTAAGGTGCACCCCATCTCTAGCAAGTAGTCCATCGTATAAGTAGTTCACTCCGTGATCCAGAAATCCAAATCGTTGCTGACGGCACCATCGACGTAGCCAGTTGTTCACCTGCAGAATCTTATTCCACCTCCTTGTTCCATGGCCATCCACTGGGAGGATGGAAGAGAAGACCACCTGCGCTCCCAGTTCTTTCACTTTCTTGCCTAAGTCTTCAAAGTCTCTGCAGATGATTTCCAGGTCGTTTCTTGCGGTGTCATTTGTCCCCACATGTAGTAGCAGGAATGGGTAGTCATCTGTAGGTCTGAAGAGTCCTGATATCCTGTCAGACACATCTTTAATTTTTGCACCTGGAAGACAGCACATTTCTCTTGTAGTTATATCCGGTTATTGTGTAGTTTAGTGTGGAAAACAAAAAAACACAGTATTTCTGCAAAGTGTGGACATGGCCTTGCATTCTCGTGCGCATGCTGAATTTCTCGCACTGCCACTCCAACATCTCCTGCCAGGGTAGAAAGAAATTGTAAAGGAGCGTGGTTTGGGTGTGGTCAGGGGGGTAACCAAAATTTGTTGCTACGAGCACTACATACTTTATTCCTCTTTCTGCTTTTCAAAAGTTGGGAGGTAAACATGTGAACCGATCCAAAATGTTCTGTAACCCAAGTGCCACCAATAAAAGCTTCTACTTAATCCAGAAAAAACAAGTGCTTACTCAGGTTCATCATCTGTTAACAGAAATGGGGGTTGTTGACATTACTGGTAGCACAAAGGCTCTGGAAAAGTGACTTGGCTCCCACCAAAAGAAATCAATCAAAATATCTGCTCCCAAATCCAAATGCCCCCTCCTCCTAAGCCCCACAGTGTGCCTAAACCACAGTAAGCATCCACATGTTTGACAACACAGTAGCGATGTGAGCCCACTTAATTTACGGGGTACATATCTCTAGAAGCAAAAACTGGGCACACCATACTGGGCACTACAATGGCATATTTGCATTTTCGCTGAGCAACATCATTCCGGCTCGTTTCTAGAAAACACCCATGGAGTGAAAATCATCACTACACCTGTAGATAAATTCCCAGAGGGGTGGTAGTTTCCAAATTGGAATCAATTGAGGGAAGTTTATGATCTTCTGGCACTTAGGGGCTCAGTAGATGGAGTTAGCAAATGATAATTTGCTCTCCAAAACACAAATAGGGCTCCTTAACTTCCACCTCTCGCTGTGTAGCTAAGCAGTACTGTATAGACACATATGGGGTATTGAAATTGTGTAATAAATTAAGTGGTCATTTTTACCTATTTACCTTTATGAAAATGTAAAATCTGGGGCTGAAACAACATTATAGTGATGAAAATGTATTTTTTTTCACCGCTCAATGGTATAAAATTTTGTGAAACACATGTCTGTCAATATGACCACTGAACCCCTAAATGACTTCATTAAAAGGTGTAGTTTGTAAAACAGGATTAGTTATGGGGTAAAATGGGGTCACTTATGGGGGTACTGCTGTCCTGACACCTCAGCGGCTCTGCCAATGTGACATTACACCCACTAACCATTCTAAGCAAATCTGCACTCCAATATGGTGTGCCTTTCCTTCTGAACTTTGCACTGTTCCTAAAAAGGAGTTGTTAACAACATATGAGTAGTGATGGGCAGACCCCTGGATTTTCACATCTGGGTGGTTTGGCCGAACAGATAAAAAAAAAAGTTTGGTTCGGGTATCAGAACAGTACCCAAACCCGGATCCCTTTCACATGAATGGGGCGACTGAACATCCATTGTTTGGCACGCTGTCATCTGCGTCAAAGCTCGGCAACCACTGCCTCCAATCGGCGGTAGGATGATTAGAGCCGCGGCTCCCATGCTGTCAGACGACAGCGTGAGCCGGCAGTTGTGACCAGAGGTAAAACGTTTACCTCCAGTCACAGGTGTCGGGCTGATGGGACAAGTACTCCCATCAGCCTATGCCTGCTGTCACCAATAACAGCGAGAGTAAGCATGGACTGATGGGATTATTCATCAGCCGACGGCTGCACTATAAATGAATACATTTAAAAAAATGACGTGGGTTTCCCTGTATGTTCCCCTTTTGATATCCAGCATGGTAAAAGACAGCTTTAACATGGCTTTTTCTCAAGAATAGAGGGGTCCCCATGCCTTTTTTAAAAATTCTTTAGATGAATAATTTTAAAAAATGGTGTGGGGTTCCCCCATAAAAACTACCCCCCATAGCCTAAAATAGCAGCCCCAATTATTTCACTTTGCCCGGCTCTTCCCAATTGCCCTGTAGCAATGGGGTTGATGTCTCTTTTGTGCTTCGTGTTGTCAGGTCTCATCAAGCCCATGGGTTAGTAATCAATACAAATTGGCTAGGTCCTTAGGATAGGTAATCAATGTCTGATCGGTTGGCATCCAACACCCCCGCCGATCAGTTGTTAATAGGCGGCGGATGTGTAATACTCTGCAGCGGCCATTATCAGAAGACAACAAGCTCCACTTCTGTACTGCTGGTCGGCAGCACCGATAACTGATCAGCGGGTGTGTCGGTCATCAATGCTAAAGTCATGGACAACCACTCTAAAGGGTTAATGATTGCTCCCTAGCATTTCTGTAAAGTTGTATAATCTCTGTAATAAAACATATTGTCTTGAGAATGAAGTATATGGCTTCAATGTTAAGACTTTCCACAAAGCCTACATCAACATTGCTCCCTAGGCGAGGAAGAACTAGATGTCAACACTTCTTCATCTTCTACATTACATGCTACTCTAGCTCTGCTGACGGATGCATCTCACCTTGACAGATGCACGGCAGGATATCACAATGTAAATCAACATGCCCTTGCCACAGAGCCCTGGTTTTACAGCCAATGTCACAAAACTTTTTTTCTTTGCCTACAACAGTAAATATATGCAAAAAAATTTGACAATATGTAGAACTCTATTTCGTAGATAGTAACGTGTACATCCCAGCTCGTTAGATGGCACTGCCTAATTTCAGAGTTCTGAAGTTTAATTGAGCTCTAGCTCCAGATCAGTCTAGAGAAATGGTTGCATCTCGCAATTTTTCTCTATTTTTTTTACTTCTTGTTCTTCCTTAATTGCTTCAGCTGAAATGACCCATACCCTCACATTCACCATCATGAAAGATTACAACGCATTGATAATCTACCAAAGCGACTCGCAGACAAACATTTGGACTGTAAATCATTTTTAACACTCCCGGCTCTTCATAAAAGTCACACAGCTGTGTCTGTGAAAGCCGGTAACTGATGGGATAAGGTAAATGTGTAGCTTTACAGAATTGTGCCTAAGAACGTGGAACATGGTAGTAAATGCTTCCTGCTCAACGAGGACTAAATAACTATTAAAATTAATGGGCGGTTATTTACCCTTAACCCAAAAGTTGGTCATGGATACTGTGATTAATCTTTTCTGAGCTCTTCTACATATAAGTAGGGAAGTGCCTAGCTTCGTCCTTGAATATACTTAAATTGTGATGAAGAGCTCAGCTTTGACTTAAGACCTTTTCTTAGACATTCATCAACTGAATTTGCCGAGTTAACGGGTTGTTTTAAAGTATTACACAATAATTCAGTAAAACATATATACATTTCTCTTTGACCGAGAGTAAAAACAACCATATTTTATCCTTGGTAGAATTAATCTAAACTTGACCATATATGTTAGACAAAAGTTGAAGAAAATGGAGGATGTCAATCATAATTATAGGTTGTTGGGTGAAATTTAAAGCATTATTTCACAAAAAGCCTAAAGAAAAACCTAGTCTTACTACATCCCCCCCCACAACACTTTTAACATTTTTTTTAGTGCATATACCAGTCTAATATAATTAGAAAATGTATCAGTTCTTATGCTCTGCAACTTATAACTTCCCAGCCACTTTTTTTTGTCGAGTGGTTCCTTTTTATATTCTACCAGCATTATAGGTACTGGAACTTCCTTTCCTTTTCCTTGCTTCTAAATGTAATGTCTAACCAAGGCCACGGGTTCAAAAGGCTGCCTTAAGCAGATTTGGAGCAAGCCACTCCATCTGGCAGACTCCAGAGAAATACCAATACCCTTTAATCCCTGAACTGGGATCTGGTTTTACAATAGGAAGGGGTAGGACTGGTCGCCAAGCAGGGTCAGAGACGAGAGATCACGTCAAGGACAAAATCGGGAGAATAGTGGTAAGAATAGTTAGAAACAAGCGGGGCCAAAACTGGAGTACACCAAACAAAACAAGAGCAGAAGAAGCACACCTAACCAGGGGAACACTAAGCTATAACTGGCAGCTTCCAACAGCAACCTGGAAGCCATAGTAGGGTGTGGTGCTCTCCATCTGGCTGGGGCAGGGAGCTCATCACTTCAACTGGAAAGCACACACTCCCATACTGTCAGACAGAACAGCAGATGTGACACCAAGCATCCTTTGCGTCTGTTATTCAATGACTTGCTGAAGAGTAAAGGGCAGACAAAATGTTAAAATGAAAAAAAAAACACCTTACCTCACCGCTCACCTGTCTAGCCGCCATGGTTGCTTCATGCGCTATGTTTGATCCTCCGATGTATGGCATCTCTGGCCTTTTTACAGGAGTAATAATTATTCTAATTGTGACTTTTTTTATTGGCGCTTTATTCATTATTAAACATGTACCTTTTTTTACGTTCTCTAACCTTAATTTGGTCTGGGGTTTTTTTATTCGGAATTATGGGCGTGATTTTTTGTATCCAAATGTTTTATCCTAATTCATCATTTGAGACTTTTCCAAATGTAAAAAAATTTGGTGTCAAATTTGTGTAATTTGTTTTTCTGCACATTTGAAGATTAACGGACAATATTTTACAAGATTATTAAATGGAAAGTGCCGCCGTTTATAACGTTACAATAATGCAAATTAATTTTTTTTTTTTTTAATTTTGAATTAGCGCCAATTCATCAAACATTGTGCCCCCCATTATTAATTGGGAGCAAAATCTGACAACACAAAAAAATCAGACAAAAAAATTACTTAAAAAACTGCAAAATGTCAAATTGGCATTCTGGTTTTTACTATTGAGTCATTGCGCTTTCATATACACTTAGAATGCAGCTCTGCAAACATTTGTGAACGAACGCAGCCAATGCAGACTGTGCCCCCACAATGTCACTTATTCTGCCTTGTCCATACTATTTTAACTATTTAGAAAGCAATCACTTGTTCCACTATAGTAATGGAAAAATTTATTATCCCTTTATATAGATATTACATATAAAGTGATAGAAAACAGTTAATTGAAGGACGAGCAAGAAATTCTATTAAATGTATCTATTGCATGTGGTTTGCAAACAGGAATGGGTTAAATGGAGTTATGTTTTTCCTTTAAGCTGCAATCATCAAAACCAGCTCCGATAATGAAGACGGCTGCATCTATGAGATAAATTACCATTAGTGTTATTATTGATTAAACCATTTCAGAAATAATAATTAGTGTCATTTGTAATCATTAAACTTCCATTGACAAAAATATAAATGAAATTCAGCCTCTGCATACATAATAATATAAGGAGTGCACTATAATTTCTGCATTTAAAGGTTTATAACTCTTTTGAGATTAACTCTATGGCCCATATTCGTCATTTGCATTTTTTTATTTTTCTTATTGTCTTCTGGTATTTGTTGCCATTTTTAATTCAAGTTCTTAAAAATATCACACTAAAATCAAAGATGCTTATATATATTTTTCGGCTTTTTCAAGCAAAAAGTCTTATGTTCCTCGAAAATGTTGCACTTTAGTCTTTAACTGCGCAAAAATTTAATCAGACAAGATGTTTTCACTCCAGCTTGAGTACAATTCCAGAAAAATGTTGTGATTTTTTCCAAAAATTCTCAAATGATTATTTAGGTTAAAACATCTAGACCAAGAATAAATCATAAACCATGCCAAAATTGTCAATCAAGCACACAAAAAAGACAAAAAAGACAGAAAAAAATGCAAAGTTACATTAATAAAGGTACAACTTAATGAATAAGGTGAAAATAATAGAAAAAAAAAATTTAGAGCTATTTTTACTCCAGAAAAAAAGGCACAAAGACATTGCTCATCCGTGCCTATATGTTATTAGGATTGTACAATTTACCATCAGACCAGATTTACTGTATTTGCAAGTAGCTCTGTAGGGAGTGCAATAACTAAGGGCATATTGCATGAGAGCAATTATACTTAAAGGGAATCTGCCAGCAGGTTTTCGCTACCTCATCTAAGAGCAGCATGACATAGAGAAAGAAATCCTGAATCCAACAATGTATCACTTAGTTTACTGGGTGCAGACCTTCTGTTTTTAGATTTAGCATGAAGCAGAGCAGAAAACGTTAACCCCATCAGCACCAGGCTTTCAATGTACAAAGTCCATAGACAGTGAGCTGACTATCACAGGAGGGGGCTTATTGGACCATGGCTCATGGGACCAGCTAGTCACAGCGATGATTAGCTACTGATGTGAAAACAATGATTGTAAGCAAACAAAGCATCAGAGCTTGATGAGAGGCATCACGAATATCTGTGTTTAACCCCTGAGGCCTGTTGTCTCAAGCTTATATAGCAAAAACCTGCTGACAGATTCCCTTTAATAGGGTTGTTGATCACAGACAACTTATCACCTCTGGCAGACCCCATCCGTCCATATATTACAGGGCAGTTGTTCATTTGAATGGCTGATTTGTGCTGTTTTCCATTTATTAATTAGTATTTATTATTCCATTTCTACAAAAGTTTTTCATTTCAAGAACTAGAAAAAAAACAAGATGGAAGCACTGATTGTACTTGATGTCCGATTGTACATTCTTTTTATTAGATGATATGTCGTAGTTTCTACATAGTAGCAGTTATTAGTTGTTATTTCCATGACATTTTCTTTCCCAAATAAGAATCATAAATTCATAACTGCATGCAGTCAGGTTCCATCCAAGCTCCAACCAAGTCTTGAGCAGTTCTTAACCCCTTTACCCCCAAAAATAGTTTGCACGTTTGTGACCGGGCCAATTTTTACAATTCTGACCACTGTCCCTTTATGAGGTAATAACTCTGAAACGCTTCCATGGATCCTGGTGATTCTGACAATCTTTTCTCATGACATATTGTACTTCATGCTAGTGGTAAAATTTCTTTCAAATAACTTGCGTTTATTTGTGAAAAAAGCGGAAATTTGGTGAAAATTTTGCAATTTTCCAACTTTGAAATTTGTATGCCCTTAAATCACAGAGATATGGCACACAAAAAACTTAATAAGTAACATTTCACATATGTTTACTTTACATCAGCACAATTTTGGAACCAAAATTTTTTTTTGCTAGGAAGTTATTGTGCAATTTCACCTGAGTACGCTTATATGTGGGGGGGAACCACTGTTTTGGCGCATGGCAGAGCTCAGAAGGGAAGGAGTGCCGTTTGACTTTTTCAATGCAAAATTGGCTGGAATTCAGATCGGACGCCACGTCACGTTTGGAGAGCCCCTGATGTGCCTAAACAGTGGAAACCCCCCACAAGTGACCCCATTTTGGAAACTAGACCCCCCAAGGAACTTATCTAGATATGTGGTGAGAACTTTGAACCCACAAGAGCTTCACCGAAGTTTATAATGTACAGCCGTATAATTAAAAAATCATATTTTTTTCCACAAAAATGATCTTTTCACCCTCAATTTTTATTTTCCCAAGGGTAACAGGACCCTAAAAGTTATTGTTCAATTTGTCCTGAGTACGCTGATACCCCATATGTGGGTGTAAATGACTATTTGGGTGCATGGCAGAGCTCGGAAGGGAAGCAGCGTCATTTGACTTTTTTGGCTTTTTTCGCGTTTGGAAAGCCCCTGATGTGTCAAAACAGTGGAAACCCCCCACAAATGACACAATTTTGGAAACTAGACCCCCCAAGGAACTTATCTAGATGTGTGGTGAGCACTTTGAACCCCCAAGGGCTTCACAGAAGTTTATAACGCCCGAGCGTGAAAATAAAAAAATCATATTTTTTACACAAACATGATCTTTTAGTCCTCAATTTTTTTATTTTCCCAAGGGTAACGGGAGAAATTGGACCCCAAAAGTTGTTGTCCAATTTGTCCTGAGCACGCTGATACCCTATATGTGAGAGAAAACTACTGTATGGGCACACATCGGGGCTCGGAAGGGAAGTAGTGACGTTTTGGAATGCAGACTTTGATGGAATGGTGCCTAAACTGTTGAAACTCATCACAAGTGACCCCATTTTGGAAACTAGACCCCCCACGGAACTTATCTAGATGTGTGGTGAGCACTTTGAACCCCCAAGTGCTTCACAGAAGTTTATAACGCCCGGGCGTGAAAATAAAAAAATCATTTTTTTTTCATAAAAATGATATTTTTGCCCCCAATTTTTTATTTTCCTAAGGGTAACAGGAGAAATTGGACCTCAAAAGTTGTTTTGCAATTTGTCCTGAGTAGGCTGATACCCCATATATGGGGGTAAAACACTGTTTGGGCGCATGGCAGAGCTTGGAAGGGAAGGAGCACCGTTTGACTTTTTCAACGCAGAATTGGCTGGAGTTGAGATCAGACGCCATGTTGCGTTTGGAGAGCACCTGATGTGCCCAAACAGTGGAAACCCCCAATTCTAACTCCAACCCTAACCCCAACACACCCGTAACCCTAATCTCAGCCCTAACCCTAGGCCAAACCCCAACACACCCCTAACCGTAATCTTAGCCCTAACCCTAGCCCTAACCCTAATGGGAAAATGGAAATAAATACATTTTTTTTAATTTTATTATTTTTCCCTAACTAAGGGGGTGATAACGGGGGGGTTGACTTACTATTTATGGTGGGTCTTTATATTTGGCAGCTGTCGCACGCCAAAAGACGCTTTTATTGTAAAAAGTTTTTGCATCACCACATTTTGAGAGCTATAATTATTCCATATTTTGACCCACCGAGTCAAGTGAGGTCTTATTTTTTGCGGGACGAGTTGACGTTTTTATTGGTACCATTTTTGGGCCCGTGACATTTTTTGATCACTTTTTATTCCTATTTTTGGGACGCAGAATGAACAAAAACCAGCATTTCAAGAATTTATTTTGGGGGGGTGCGTTTACACTGTTCCGCGTGCGGTAAAATTGATAGTGGTTGTATTCTTCGGGTCAGTACGATTACAGCGATACCTAATTTATGTTTTTTTATGTTTTGGCGCTTTTATGCAATGAAAACAATTTTATATAAAAAATAATTATTTTTGCATTGCTTTATTGTGCGAGCTATAACTTTTTTATTTTTTCACTGTTGAAGCTGTGTGGTGGCTCGTTTTTTGCGGGACAATATGACGTTTTCAGCGGTACCATGGTTATTTATATCCGTCTTTTTGATCACGCGTTATTGTACTTTTTGTTCGACGGTATGATAATAAAGCATTATTTTTTTGCTTTGTTTTTATTTTTTATTTTTAAGGGGTTTGCTAAAGGGGTTAACTAATAGGACAGTTTTATAGGGCGGGTCGTTACGGACGCGGCGATGCTAAATATGTGTACTTTTATTGTTTTGTGGTTTTTTTTATTTCCAAAAACTGAATTTATTAGGGAACATTTGTTTTTTATTTATTTATTTTGCGATTTTTTTATAAATTATTCTTACACTTTTTTTTTTAAACTTTATTATACTGTCCCAGGGGGTGACATCACTGTCATGTGACAGTGTCATGATCCATGCTGGATCAGGACTGATAAAAAGCACAGGTAACCTTTTTTTTTCCCTAAGCTGTGCTTAAGGTTGTTTTTTGCCCCCGGTGGCCATTAGGATTATTGCACTGTGGTGTCGTTTGTTCTAAGCTTGCCTCCGGTGGTGGTGAGCGTCATTGCACTCTAGTTTCTTTAGTTAAGTGCACCTGATTATAATTCAGGTGTTATTGCTGGCTCTGCTATAAAAGAGTCACAGGTGTTGCAATCAGTGTTGGTGATAGTGTTCATTTCAACCATCCTTGGTGGAGGAAGGAGCTGGAGAGCATTCCTTGCAGCAGTGTCTTAGCCCTGGTGTGGAAGGAATCATAGGGGAATTCCTTGTAGCTCTGACAGAGCTTGGTGGCAGCGATTCAGGAGGAGAGCTGCATGCTGGTGGTCGACTCTGTTGCCAGGAGCAAGTGCAACAGAGAAAAGCTAAGTTGTGTTTCCCGGTTTGTGTTTTTCCTTAGTGTGTATTATTACAGTGGTGGGGCCAGTGCCTGCGCCACCCAGCTCCCTAGCAAGGGATAGGTGTAGGGTGTGCTAGGGCGACAGGTTCCTGATCGGCGCCCGGTGCGGAACTGGCATAGGGAACGCTAG
Source organism: Dendrobates tinctorius (assembly GCF_039654945.1). Classification (NCBI taxonomy): domain Eukaryota; kingdom Metazoa; phylum Chordata; class Amphibia; order Anura; family Dendrobatidae; genus Dendrobates; species Dendrobates tinctorius. The sequence goes on from NW_027361872.1 coordinate 11,727,107, forward strand.
GAGCGTTAGGGACACTGACTCAGGGGAGTGCAGGAAGTCTCCATGTCCCCTTTCCCTATAACAGGGCCCACCATTGTAACTGTTTCCCTACCCTTTGTCTTGTTGTTTTAGTTACCGGCCTTGCGAGCCGCGTCACACAGGACAGTATCACGTGCCGCATCTTGTTACCGGCCTGCTGGTCGCGTCACACAGGACGGGTCCACGTGACAGATTGCTGATCTGTCACATCACAGATCGCTGTGACAGATCAGCGATCTGTCACAGGCTGTGCTGGAGGCTTCCTCATGCCGGCGCTTTGCAGGCATGAGGAAGCCGGCTCCCTGCATGTCCCCGAAGGTCCCCGCCGCCATTTTGGATCCGGAGACCTGCAGAGAAGGAGGCCCCCGCAGCAGCGCTGCACATCACGCTGCTGCGGGGGTCTCAGGGAAGCACGGAGGGATCCTCCCTTCCGATGTTTCCCTAAACCCCAGGTACACTGCAATCATGTTTGATCGCACTGTGGCAGGGGTTAACATGTCGGGGGCAGTCCGTGACCACCCCTGCCTGACACATAGTGCCAGGTGTCAGCTGAGATAGTCAGCTGACACCCGGCCACTATCAGCGGCGCTCCCCTCGTGAGCGCCGCTGATCGCGCTAGACGTACTATCCCGTCCATGGGCATAGGGGCCCGGGACCCATGGACAGGATAGTACGTCTCATGTCAGAAAGGGGTTAACCTAAAAAGGTTTTGGTAGCTGCCAAGTTCAGGCAAGTGGAGAGACAGGCATCGCTGCTGCACAACTTTTCTTAAAGAAGTTGTCCACTACTTGAACATCTTGATTTCATACCCTTTGCTTGGGCCCCATAAAATAATAAACCTTATACTCACCTCTCGTTCCAGCGCCGTTCCCATGGTGTCGGCATTCGATCTCCCGTGCGGTTGTTGTGGCACGTGATGCTGGTGCCCAATCAGCGCCAGCATTACTGTCCCCGCTTCCTGTTGAATTGAGCAGTAAGAAGACCGAGAACAGCTGTAGCCCAGACTTCTGCTTCATGTTCGATTTCTCTGAAAACGGGGACAATGAGGCCAGCGCTGATTGGGCGCCACAGTCACGTCGACCACACTGGAGCCATGAGACCGCGAGTGCTGACACCACAGTAACAGCACTGACCATGGGAGGTCAGCATAAGCTTTATTATTTTATTGGGGACAAACATATGATCAAGAACGGGTTGTACTAGTAGTGAACAACCCCTTTAATTTCTAATGTTAACTCAAAATAGATAAATTGTATTGTTGGTTACATTGTGGCAAGAATACATTTGGAGCCAGCCTTAGAGTGATTGATTCTCTGTGCAATACATTCTAATGATGTACGAAGGAAGTTCAATAAATTATCTACCCCAGCGTGTTAGAGAACAGAGCTTTTCTGTGTTTGTTGAGATGTGTGGACATGCAAAAGACAGTAGACGTTCAGTCTTAAGAAAGCACTAGAAGTGAAAGGATGGCAAGTGCAGTACACTGTAGCTCTAAAAAAGAAAGTACGGGATTTGGAGCTTTGTTACGTGATTAAATACCTTATAAATGAAGAAAAGAATCCTAGAGAAATCCATGAAAGGCTGATTGCTGTATATAATAAGGATACACCTTCCTAGTACCAGTTGAAGTTTTGGGCCAAGCAGTTTAATGGGGTAGGAAATCAACTGAAGATGACACCTGTACAGGGCAACCTGTCAAAGCATCTTCAGAGGAAATGTTCCGTAGTGGAGGCCATGCTTTGGAAGATTGAGGAGTCAAAGTCAGTGCTATAGCTCATGATTTAGGTCAGTTCCCAGTGGGTGCCACAAATCATAGAATCATAGAATCGTAGAGTTGGAAGGGACCTCCTGGGCCATCTGGTCCAACCCCCTGCTCAAAGCTCAAGTTGACACCTTAGCAAAAAAACATGTCACCAGCAATTTAGACAAGATAATTTAGACATACTTAGAGAAAATCCAGGAGCATTCTATTCTCAAACTATTACGGGTGATGAAATATTGACCCGCCACCATGATCCTGAGACCAAGCAAGAGTCCATGCAATGGAATCACCAACTCGAAAAAAAATGTTGTGTCCAGCAGTCAGCTAGAAAGATCATGGAAATAGTTTTTTGGGATACAGAAGGCTTTTTATTACTAGAATTCATATTACACAAGGCAATATTTACTGGAGACAATCAAAGAAAAACACTGGGAGATTGTTGGCAGGTGTGCAGCTGCAATACGATAATGCACCAGCTCACAAGTCTCGCAAATCACAAGCTTCTATATGTGAATGTGGCTTCTTGGAGCTTAGCCATCCACTCTACAGTCCTTACCTGGCTCCCAGTGATTACTTCTAATTTCGCACCCTGAAGAAATTTCTCTCTGGGCAACAATTTTCTGAAGATAATGCAGACAGAGGCAGTAACAGGGGTCTTGGAGCAGCAAGACATCTCCTTCTATTCTGAGGACAGCTGATCACTGGAGCCAAAGTGGAATAAACATGTTGAAGTCAAGGGGGATTAGACTAAAAGGTAATTTTGTTTTCATATTCAGGTAGATAACTTATTAAACAACACTCATTATCATATAGACCCTAAATATTACAATAATATTTTCCAAATTTAATATTTCCATAAAGTTCCCCTATAAAACTGCCATACACTGATCATTTAACACTGCCATGCAAAGGAAAATGTATTTGCTTTCTGTACAGTTACCTTTCCATAGGTTGGGGTACCAAGTGATAAGGGATGAAAGTTCTGGGCCTTGTAGTGTATATTAAGCCCAGAGGTTACAAACTTGCTTTGCTGTCGAGCTCTGCAGTAAAGTGACTGAGTCACACCCAGCAGGTTGGGTCATAAGTAAAGATGGGAGGACACCTGGATGTTTGGGTCCAGCGGGTACGGCCGAACAGTTCCAAAAAGTTCAGGTTCGGGTACCAGAACAGTACCCGGACCCTATTCACTTGAATGGGGGCTCAAACATCCAGTCTTTGCCACATTATCATGTACATGACATAGCAGCAAACACTGATTATGATCGACGGTAAAATCAGCACCGCCGCTCAGACACCTGCGGTTCCCACGCTGTCAAAAGACAGCTGTGATTGGAGGTATAAAGTTTACCTCCTGTCACTGGTGTCGGCTGTTGCTCCCTTCAACCAACGTCTGTTGCCACTGATAAACAGTAGGTTTTCGGTTCAGACGCCGAACTTTACTGTTTGGGTTTGCCCATCTCTAGTCATAAGATATATAATATTTGTATTATGTACAGCCAGTAAATTAATACATTACTGCCCAAGATACTAGAGGCGCTAAGGCTATCGAGACACCTGAATGATTAAGTGACTACAGATAAGCAAAGTGAATCAAGGTAATGCAAAATTCAATTTAAATTGTAAAGAAAAATTGGTATTAATTACAATTTGAATTTTTTTGCAATTAAAATAAAAAAAAGGGGCAGAAAGGGGTTAGAAAAATAAAAAAAATACTTATCTGCCTTCTTCAGTCAAGTCACCAACTTCCAGCACATGGCACCTTTGGCATCTCCTACAATGACTAGACCATAATATTATTATGCCAGTGCAGAAGACACTACAGTTGATAGGAGCTGGAATACGCCATAGATGCCGCGTGGAGGAAGATGCCAATGATGGCGCAATAATGACCCCAACAATCGTACTGGATTGCGGCTGAGGGATGGCACAGGTGAGGGCCGGGTATTATTGTTTTGTTTAACAATACTGTATGTTTATTATACTCTGGGGTCTGGAAACAACATAGAGCATAAGGCTAGGGTCACATTGCGTTAAAGCAGCCCGTTTAACACATAGCGTTGACAGGCTGCGTTAACACTATAGCATAACGCGATCGCGTTATGCTATACCGCTAGCGCAGATGATTCATCTGCGCTAGCGGTGACGGAGCCTCAGATGCTGCAGCCCACGTCCAAGGCTCCGTCACTGAATGACGGCACATCACGAGCGCATGCCAAATATGGCATGTATTGGCGATGCGCCCGACAATGGGGGCTAATAGCAGCGTTAACGGACTGCCTGAACGCAATGTGACCCCGGCCTAATAATGAATGCTCGATTCGCATCAGACATTCAAGGCAAATAGAATTTTCTGATCAGATTCAAGTGAACTGACGAATTTGAAATTCTGCAGATTCAATAAATAATGATAAGTCTGACATGCTGCGACTGCTGAGGTTACACACTCCTACACTCCCTAAGGGCTTGTTCACAGGATGCGTTTTTGTCACATTTTTCAAGGGTAAAAAAAAGCAGTTTAGAGCAGCAGCGAAGTGAATGAGGTCTCGTAAATCTCCTGCATATGCTACTTATTTTTTCTTTGTGGATTTGAACCATCAAAGCGTTTTGTTTTTTTGTTTTATATTAAATATGCAGCACTGTCAATTCTTTCATCTTCTTTCACCTAATAAAAGCAATTAGAAAAAAAAACACAAGTAAAAACGAAGTCTGGAGAAGAAATTGCAGTGAAATGTTTTATAATAATCTTTATAATAATGATCTTTATTTTTATAGAGCCCTAACATATTCCGCAGCGCTTTACAGTTTGCACACATTATCACCACTGTCCCCGATGGAGCTCACAATCTAAATTCCCTATCAGTATGTCTTGGGGCTCCATCCTTGGGGTAGCAGATCCTTATAGATTGGGGCATTTGTCCAGTTTCCCTCCGCACAGCCAGCCCCACTACTAATAAGACAATTTGTGTAATATTTCCTGGACTAAAAGGGCAAAATCTACCCCAAATCTAAGCTAGTGAATTTTAATCTGCTTTCATTCACTGCCATTAATAAAATTACTATTTAAAGTCCAATGAAATTGAGCAATACTAAGGCAGGTTATGTAACCAATATTATTAGAATAAATGCATTTACATAATATGCTGGGTTTATAAATGTATATATACATATATAAAAAAAAAAAGAAAAGAAAAATAATACAAAGTAAGCATTCTCTGGCAGTAATTATTTTTTCATTACACATTTAATTTTGGAGAAAGTAATGATTTATGTTCTGAGATTGTAATGGTGGAACAGCGTGAGTCCACTAATAGGGGAACGCTTCAGTGTACAGCAGCAATTACGTATATACAAACCACTCCAGCAGTCAGGTACAGTTCTAGTAATGAGGGACAAATGCAACCAATGCTGAGATTTTAATTATGGGCATTGTGATTAGAACAAGAACGCTGAATTCCCTGTTACTGTATCTAATGAACAGAGCAGGAAACACAATGTTATTACTTCCCGTAAGACAATAGTTTTGATTTGTGGAAGAAAAAAAACACAATATACTAAAAATAAATTCCAATGAAATTGATAAATATCTCGGAAGACAAAAATTACTGAGGCTCTGATCGTATCTGCAAGGTTATGTAACAGACACCAGTAGCACCACACGGACCTCACTGATGGCACAGGATCTGATAGGTGTCCATCATGGTATCCATCATTTTACTTGACGAAATAGTATAATTTATTTTATTAAAAAAAAGGGTTTTAGTGTAAAAACTATTAAATCATGAAAAAGATTTTAAAAATTCTGCATCGCTGTAATTACATCAACCCATAGAATAAAGTTATCGTGTTATTTATAACACATGGTAAAAGGCACAAAAACAAAACCAAAGCACTGTATACAAATTATACAATACATTAGATATACCCTAAAATACTGCCATATTACAAATACCACCTGTGCCATTAAAAGTAAAACTAATAGTTTTACTTTTTGTGGAACAGATGGTATTTTCTTTAATATAGCAGTATTTTAGGATATATCTACTGTAATGTTTTGTATAACTTGTATACATTGCTTTGGTTATGGCTTTTGGAATGCAACAATAAAGAAAACATGACATGATGACTCTTGCCAAGTCACGCAAAGCGCAGCCTGACTGGGAAATACCTATGAAGCTTTTTTCTCAGAATGAGGCTCCATAGATTGTACTACAAGATCGTTGGATCACCCTAGACTACGTCGGAGCTGCAGGGTTAATATATTGGTGAATGAGGGACTGTCTCTTGTCTTTATTGAATACTCTCTTTTTATGTCTTTTAGGTTGCCATTTGTGGACTACACCGGAATCCTTAGAGTACTTTGAACCAGAATGGCTTTTTTTAAGGAGACAGTGTGCACTCTCCTAATGTGTCTCCAGCCAATAGCTGGGAGACATTCATTACTTAAGGCACCACCACCTGTTGGGAGGTGCCTGAGCAACATTTGTGTTAGTTACCTTCCTGCCTGCTGTTAGGTCCCCTTTGTCTGCTTTGTGTGATCTTCATTTGACTTTGTCTAAACCTGTACCCTGCTGCCATACCTGCCCAGTCTGCTATCCAGAGCCGCACTGTCTGTACCAGTAGTCATCCAGTCTGCTATCCAGAACCGCAGTCTGTACCAGTATCAGTGGCTGTCCTCTCTGCTATCCATAGCTGCACAGACTGTACCAGTACCAGTGGCCATCCTGTCTGCTATGCATAACAGCACAATGGCCATCCTATCCTGCCTGGGACTCTCTATCCAAACCAAAGTCTCTGACCCTTGGGGTCAGCTGCTATTGTTCCGGACACTGTCCAGGAGTGGTACCTGCTAGCGGCCTACAGTGCTAGCCTGATTTCACCATCAGAGGATCCAGTGAAAACAAGTTAGCTGCTTTGTTACGCCCCTCCAGGGTAAGCCCGACCCTTGGTGCAGTGGGTCCATGATCTATAAGTCTTACAGATTGCAAGCAGTTTATCACAATTATTATGTTATTTAACACAGATGCTCAGTATAGCAGAGAATAGCCCAGCCTATGAAAGGGTCACCCCCGATTACAATCCATTTTATGGTGGTTACAGTGCCAGCCCCGATGGCATCTTGTTTGAGAATTCCCAGTGAATACTGGGAGATGCAAAGGAACATGACCGGAAGTTAGAAAATTAAAACCTCAGATAGGAAGTTATGAGAAAAGAGGGAAAGTTAGGGAATTTTTAATTGTTTTGATTAGAAAAGTGCTTAGTGTTACATGAAATAGTGAATCATACTAAATTTAGCGCCTCACCTGGAGTGATATATGAAGCTTCGTTCTCAGAATGAGGCTCTATAGGTTGTACTAGAGTACTAGAGAATTGTTGGACATAGTGGGAACACCATGGACTATTGCAAAGCTGCGGGGTTACTACACTGGTGAATAAGGGACTGTTTCTTGTCTTTAATTACCTCTTTTTATGTCTTTCAGGTTTCCATTTGTGGATTACGCTGCAATCCTTGGACTACGTTGGACCAGCATGTTTTTTTTATTAATACATTGGTGAACCAAGGAGTCGGGGAGTGTTTAACTCCTTCACGACATTCCCCGTATATTCACGGCGCATATCAGAAGGGGGTGTATGGCGCGCCCAAGACCTGCCCCTAACAATCGCAGGTGGAGCAGTGCTCAGCCTATGATTGTTAACTTGTTAAATGCCGCTGTCAATTATCTAATGGATGCGCCAATTCTGGGGTGGCTGCAGGCTGGTACTTTTAGGCTTTGAAGGGGCCAATATTCATGGCTCTTCCCAGCCTGATAATGTCAACCCCCGACTGTCTGATTTACCATGGCTGGTTATCAAAAATGGAGGGGGACCACATGTAATTTTTTTTAAATTATTTATTAAGTTCCCAACAAATACCTGGGAGTCAAAGATGCATTCAGGCATCTTCCCCCATTCCGTTTGAGAGCTGTTTCCATCCATTTGAGTGATTTTCCTGCCCGCCAGCCCTCCTGTTAGGGTGTTCTGGAAAAATGCACGAGTTTCCCTGTGAATTCCATTATACTCGTTACTCGAGTCGAACAGGTCCGACCTGTTCGATTCGAGTACAGAGCACTCGAGCATTTCAGTGCTCGCTCATCACTAGTGAGTGCTTTTTTTAAATCGCTTTTTGTGCATAAGCATCAAAACATAAGAAAAAATGTAAGATTGTCGTGATTGTATTTGATGTGTTTTTTTTTTTTCATTTTGCCACCCAAAGAGCATAATAAAAAGTGATCTAAATGTTAAATGTACCACAAAATGGTGTTAATGAAATCTACTTTTGCTTGTCTGGCAAAAATAAGCCCTCACACAGCTCCGCTCAAGAAAACTGTGAAACTTTTGGCAAAACCATTTTTTTTCCCAGAGTGACCTAAGGTGCAAAATTAATATAACATAGATAAAACTACATTAATTTTGCATTAGCAAAATAGTACTGATTTACAGTTAACACTTTATTTGTGCAGCACGGGGGAATAGTGTAATGTTTAATCAGATAACAACCAATCTAACAACCAATCACCATTAATTTACAGCGCTTGATCCTGAGCTTTAATCCATGCCACTGTAAATTTAAGTCACAGCGGTTAAATCGCTCTTGCTCAAGCAATGAAGCAAGAATGGCTACAGTCACTGGCTGTCAAGACACTGTCGTGGACCCTCGAGAGAACACAAACGTGGTTTATTACCACTTCTGTCTTCTCCTTTGCTGGCTACATAGAGCTCAGTGAGCGCTATGCAGAATATAGATGCATTTGCATTACCTATGCTTTTACCGGACCTGGTAAATCCTTACCATGATCGCCAGATCTCTTGTGTCGTAATATTTTCGATTTGTAGTTATTAGTGATGAGCGAGTATACTCGTTGCTTGGGATTTCCCAAGCATGCTCGGGTGTCCTCTGAGTATTTTGGCGTGCTCGGAGATTTAGTTTTCGTCGTCTCATCTGTATGATTTGCGACTTGTAGACAGGCTGAATACATGTGGGAATTCCCTAACAAACGGGCATTCCACACATGTATTCAGCCTGTCTACAAGTCGCAAATCATGCAGATGAGAGGACGAAAACTAAATCTTCGAGCACGCCAAAATACTCGGAGGACACCCGAGCAACGAGTATACTCGCTCATCACTAGTAGCTATTCAACTCAACGCAAATCGAATGAGTTGAATCTCGCAAATTCAAATTTCAAAAGATTCGTTCATCTCTACTATCTATAATCAACACACTGTATATGTTTAAGGGACAGATAAAATATATGACTTTTTAAGTAGAGCAATAGAAAAGCAACATAAAATAATTGTTCACTGTAACAAGTGGCAATTTACACGTGCATTAATTAGTTGCTTACGTACCATGAAATTCCTTTGAAAGCATATACTGCATCAACATTAATGCCTCATTACTTCATCATGACTAATGGTATTGTAATGAACAACAAATTAATTAGGCTTGTGTCCTATATTAAATTGGTACCTTTCTCTTCAATAAAACAAATTAACACTAGATTTCATGTGGAGAATTTTAATTAGTTCTATTCCAGATATGCATGTTTTAGTTCACCGCTGATATAATATTTCATTCTCCATAGAAGATGAAGATACATCTATGAAATGACAGTTGCAGTATACATTCAGCAATATGGGGTATTGCTGATGTTCCTCCTTTAATCTATTAAAGAGGGAAATCTGTGTTTGGTTCTGTTCACATTTTGTTTCAGGTTGCAGTATACATTTTTTTAATAGATGCCTCCACGTGGAATTGTGTAGTCTAAATAACTGCTTTAATAAAGCTGAAATATAGAGCAGCAATAAGCATATGTTGTATTAAGGATGTCCACCAGGACTGGTGTATTGATGGCCTTTCTTTGGGAAAGGGCTAGGTGTTTCAGAAATCCCACGATTACCATTTTAGTTGTGCTGCCTGTTATCAATTTGTAAAAATGGCTGCCACAAAAACAGTAATATATTAACATGTCTAAAATGAATAAACCTCCAAACAACACACAACAAACTCACAATAGGGCCAAGCACACACCACCGTGTTTTCCATCCTACAAAAATCACATCACACTTGGATCAATGTTGGCCTATGGCTCAATGCACCTGTCCAATTTTTTTCCTTGGACTGAGTTACTCCGAGGAAAAAGTCGCAGCACGTCCAAGTTTGTTCTGATACTCGAATCGCCATGCAAGTCAGTAAGTGCGTGGAAATCATTGGACAGCACTCGGATGACATCTGTGTGTAGTCTGATATCCATGCACGGATACAATGGAGAAGATGGAAAAATGTTGTTCTCCATCTTCTCACAGTATGCTCAATCTCTGATCAGAGTTTGATCAGAGTGTAATTTGCATAATTGGCCAGATTCGGCAACATTCTCTTAGATGAGAAAATCTATGGTCTTCTGACCCTAGCCTATAAGTAATTCAACTTTAAAAGAAGCTTGTTACTCAAATCATACTGCCTGAATCACGAGCAGCATGAATCTGAGCTTGGCAACATGATTGCAGCCAGTACGATTTTCTAAAACATCAGTCAAACATAGAAGGAAGAGATTTCTCCATGCTCCACTTCAGGTGATTGACCAGTTTCTCTCTTTGTAAACATATGTAAGAGATCTAACAATCAACTAGAGCCAAGCGGGGAAAAATCAACTGACAGTGGTGCCAGTCTAGTCTAGTCTGTCTTTATTGTGTCTGACCAGCTCTTCAAAGAAGACTTCCTATGAAATGCCAGAGCGTTTCAGTGAAGAACTTGCCTAGCTGCAATCGCGGTGTGTGCAAGATGAATCTATTGATAGGTGTATTTAGAAAAAAAAACACTAAAATGCATATACAGCAGGTGAAATAAGTATTGAACATGTCGCCAATTTTCAAAGTAAATATATTCTAAAGGTGCTATTGATATGAAATTCTCATCCAGGTGTCGGTAACAATAATAAAATCCACACGGGCAAAGAAATCAAACCATAGATGTCCCAAAATTAAGCTATGTGTAATAATAAGAAATGTCACAGGGAAAAAGCATTGAACAAACTTACTGAAATATAATTAATACTTCGTATAAAAGTCTTTGTTGGTGATGACAGCTTCAAGATGCCTCGAGTATGGAGAAACTAGTCACATGCATTGCTCAGGTATGATTTTGATCCATTCTTCCACACAAACACTCTTCAACTCCTGTAGGTTTCATGGCTATGTCTGTGACCTCTGAGCTTTAGTTATTTTCATAAATTTTCATTTGAATTCAGGTCAGGTAATTGGTGGAGCCATTCTAGCAGCTTTATTTTCTTTCTATGAAAACAACTGTCAGTTTAATTGACTGTGTGTTTAGGATCATTGTCTTTCTGAAATGTTCATGCTGGTAAATGGCAACAGATTTTTTTTTATCAAGAATGTCTAGGTACATTTGTCCATTCATCTTTCCTTCAAGTATATGATGTTTTTACAGTGCTGCATACTGAAAAACAGCCTCACACCATGATGTTTCCATCTCCAAACTTCACTGTTGGTACGCTATTTTGGGTGACATGCAATGGCTTTTGGCCTCCAAATATAGTGTGTATTATGGCATCCAAATAGTTCAATTTTGGTTTTATCTGACAAGACTATATTCTTCCAGCATTTCACAGGCTTGTCTAAAGGTTGTTGAGCAAAGTTTTAAAGCCCTTTAATATGCTTTTTGTTTAGCAATGGAGTCTTGCATGGTGAGCTTGTATAAAGGCAATGGAGGTTGAGTGAATTAATTAAAGCTTTCTTTGAAACAATTCTACCTGCCGATTCCAGGTCTTTCCATATCTCTACACAAGTCCACAGGAGGTCCTTGGCTCTTGGACAACTTTTCTGATAATTTTTTTCACACTGCCTGAAATATTGTGAGGAGCACATAGTCATGGTTGGTTTATGGTCAAATGATGTTCTTTCCACTTATGGGTTATGGTCCCAACAGTGCTTACTGTCACTTTTAGTAGTTTAGAAATTCTTCTATAACCAATGCAGTCATTATGGTTTGCAATAAGGTTGCGAAGGTCTTGAGGCAGTTCACTGGTTTTACCCATCATGAGATGCTTCTTTTGTGGCACCTTGGTAATGTGACACCTTTTTATAGGCCATCAGTTGAAGCAGCTGATATTATTTATCACTAAGTAGCATGACTGCTTTCAATTAATGATAGATTTCAGCTGGTATTACGACCTTCCATTGCTTTTTGCGTCTCTCTTTCTTCATGTGTTCAATACTTTTTCCCTGTGTCATTTTTTATTATTACACATAACTTAATTTATGAACATCTATGGTTTGATTTATTTGCCTGTGTGAATTGGATGGGTTGTTACCAAACTCAGGTGAGTGTTTCAAGTCTATGGCACTCTTAGAAATACCATATATAATCGTGTATAAGCCGAGTTTTTCAGCACATTTTTTTGTGTTGAAAACACCCCCCCTCAGCTTATACATGAGTTATTGTCCCAGAAAGATGGCGGGAGAGGGGGAGTGGCGGAGCAATGGGTCACAGAGGCAGGAGCCAGTGACTGCTGCTAAGGCCTGTGCACACTGCTAAAGAGAAATGAATATTCACTGTGCTGGCAGTGAATATTCATTTCTCTTATAGCGTGCACAGTTATAGCCGTAGCCGCCGGCTTCCAGCACACATCCTACTTACCTTCCCTGAGTGCCCTCGCTGCATCTCATTCTGGTGCCAGAAGCTGTTCCGGCCATGTGATCACGTGTCCCCTGCTCATTAAGGTAATGAATATTCACTTCTCTCCACTCCCATAGGCGTGGAGTAAATACTCATTACCTTAATGAGTGGGGACATGTGATCGCTCGATTGGAAGAGCTGTTGGCACGGAATGAGATGCAGCGAGGGTGCACAGGGAAGGTAAGTAGGATGTGTTTTTTTATAGGAACCATGCATACAAGGACAGGGATGGGGAGCCATACATACAAGGACAGGGATGGGGAGCCATGCATACAAGGACAAGGAAGGGGAGCCATGCATACAAGGACAGGGATGGGGAGCCATGCATACAAGGATAGGGATGGGGAGTCATGCATACCAGGAAAGGGATGGGGAGCCATGCAAACAAGAACAGGGATGGGGGAGGCAGGCATACAAGGACAGGGATGGGGAGTCATGCATACAAGAATTGGGATTGGGGAGTCATGCATACCAGGATAGGGATGGGGAACCATGCATACACAGACAAGGACAGGGATGGGGAGCCATGCATACAAGGATAGGGAAGAGGAGCCATGCATACCAGGACAGGGATGAGGGGACAATGCATGCCTGGCTTATACTCGAGTCAATAAGTGTTCCCAGATTTTTTTGTGGCAAAATTATGTGTCTCGGCTTATACTCGGGTTGACTTATACATGAATATATACGGTACATTTAGGCTAGTTTCACACTTGCTTTTTTTTGCAGCGCGTTTTTCCCGCAAAAAAACGCATTGAAAAAACGCATACATAAGCATACAACTGCTGCGTTTTTTTCAAGCATTTTTATGAGCATGCATGAAAAAAACGCAGCGTTTTTATGCGTTTGTATGCGTTTTTAGTGCGTTTTTACCGCGTTTGCGTTTTTTTCCAACATTTTTAGGTGGCCCCTCACACTACCCAAACCATGACTTTACTAACCCTGACCCTAACCCTAACCCTGACCCTAACCCTAACCCTGACCCTAACCCTTAACCAAATCATACTTAACCCTAACCCAAACCCTAAACCCTAACTAACCCTAACCCTGACCCTAACCCTAACCCTGACCCTAACCCTAACCCTGACCCTAACCCTGACCCTGACCCTAACCCTTAACAAAACCATACTTAACCCTAACCCTGACCCTAACCCTAACCCTGACCCTAACCCTGACCCTAACCCTAACCCTAACCCTTAACAAAACCATACTTAACCCTAATCCTGACCCTAACCCTGACCCTAATCCTTAACAAAACCATACTTAACCCTAACCCTGACCCTAACCCTAACCCTGACCCTAACCCTAACCCTGACCCTAACCCTAACCCTAACCCTGACCCTTAACAAAACCATACTTAACCCTAATCCTGACCCTAACCCTGACCCTAATCCTTAACAAAACCATACTTAACCCTAACCCTGACCCTAACCCTGACCCTAACCCTAACCCTGACCCTAACCCTTAAAAAAACCATACTTAACCCTAATCCTGACCCTAACCCTGACCCTAACCCTTAACAAAACCATACTTAACCCTAACCCTGACCCTAACCCTAACCCTGACCCCAACCCTAACCCTAACCCTGACCCTAACCCTAACCCTAACCCTGACCCTAACCCTTAACAAAACCATACTTAACCCTAATCCTGACCCTAACCCTGACCCTAACCCTTAACCAAACCATACTTAACCCTAACCCTGACCCAAACCCCAACCCTAACCCTGACCCTAACCCTAACCCTAAACCCCCTTAACTAACCCTAACTCTAACCCAAACCCCTAAATTCCATGGTTAAAAAAAAAAACGCATATGCAAAAAAACGCATACATGAGCATGCCAGTGCGCACATATGCGCATCCATAGGCTATAATGGCCATTTTTAGCGCAAAACGTGCGCATATGTGCGCATGCGCTTTTTTGCAGGGCCAAAAAATGCAACATGCTGCGTCTGGAAAATACCAACGCACACCCCAAAAAAACGCAGCGCATGAAAATCGCATACATGCGCTTACAAGCGCGCAGGTATGCGCACCCATGTTAAATATAGGGGAAAAACGCATGTGCAGGTATGCGTTTTTTTCCAGCGCTAAAAAACGCAAATGTGAAACCAGCCTTACTTTGAAAATTGTTGACAAATTCAATACTCATTTAACCTGCTATATAAAGATATGGTTGAAAACAACTGACAAAAGACTGTTATACTATTCATACAATAATGCAAATGATCCTTAAAGTGCATAGCATAGTCATGGCAAAAGTATATAGTATTATATATATTAAAAAGTATATAATATTGTATAATATGTAAATTATTAGCAGAGATAGAGAGACTTGCAATTACTACCCCGAACATGTGAATATCATTGCTAAAAACTCTAACAATAAATAAGAGTCCTAAAGAGGATACGCTAACAGGTGGTTACAATATCAGCAAAGCTAATGCCGATATACTGTATTTCACAGGTGCAAACCAAAGTAAATTTGCCAAATGACTTCCTTTGTGGGTATACAAACAATTACACCAAGTGAAGTAAGGTATGTTCCTAAGAAGTAAAAATGTTTTACAACAGCAGGTCAGTGTAAGAAATTGTAAGACATCTCATGAAAATGCATAACATTTGAGATATTCAACATGTCAATGTATGTGGCAGATGTCAGTGAGAATTTCACCAATGCAATGTAAATGGTAAAATGTCCAACTAACCAGTATCACATTCACAGCACCAGAAATGCTTGAGTGAATGTGTCAACAAAGTTCCTTTACTAAAAAACTACTGAAAAACAGGATGTAAGTAATTACCTAATAACATAGAAGAGAATCCCTGAAGACCTGGGGAAGGCGAAGCTATACATCACATGTATATTGAAGGGAATTTAAAAAGCATAATCAGTGCGTGTTCCAGAATGCGCATCACTGTATAATTCATACTGGAAGCGGCACCAGGATGTACAGTTAGGTCCAGAAATATCTGGATAGTGACAAGTTTTGGCATCTTAGCTATTTACCAAAACATATTCAAGATCTAGTTATATACTCAATATGGGCTTAATGTGTAGACTCACAGCTTTAATTTGAGGGTATTTACATACTAATTGGAGTAAGGGATTACGAATTACAACTCTTTAATATGTAGGTGCCTCTTTTTCAAAGGACCAAAGGTAATTGGACAATTGTCTCAAAAGCTCTTTAATTGGCTGCATGGACTTTTACCTCCTTAATAAATAATCAATTAAGCAGGAAAAAGGTCTGGAGCTGATTCAAGGTGTGGCATTTGCATTTGAAGGCTGTTAATGTGGAGCTTTCAATTAAAGTGTAACAAAAAATCATGAGGCTGAAATACAAATAAATCCATCAGAAAGATAGCAGATATGTTAGGAGTGGCCAAGAAAAAAAGGAGAGCACCTAGAGTTTGGAAATTGAAAAAGACCAGGTCATCCAAAGAAGACAACGATGGTGGAAGATCACATAATCCTTTCCATGTTGAAGAAAAACCTCTTCACAACATCCACCCAAGTGAAGAAAACTCTACAGGGAGTAGGTGTTTCAGTATAAAAGTCTACCATAAATACAAAACGTCATGATAATAAATACACAGGGTTTACCATAAGGTGCAAACCATTTCTCAGCCTTAAAAGTTTAAATGCCATGAGAAGGATGGGGGGATTTATCGACAGCTTACAATCCCCCTGAAAATGTGCAGCTGTAACAAGACACCTGGTTCAGCAGGGGCGGGCAGCTTTTCGGCTTCAAAGAAGGAATTCACATCCCCCACTAACTAACTAGTACAGGAACACCCCTTGTGATTTCATAAGAAGAATATGGACTTATCATATGTCCTGGCCACACATCGTTTATATTTTCGAGATCTCTTGGAATGGACCACTACAGGGAGGGGAGATGGGTAGAATGGCTAGTGGAAGTAAGTTAGCAATGATATGTCTAATATTACCGTGTAGCCCGGCCAGATCCGATGGCGCTGAAACCGCCTCCCTAAGACCTTTCATTAAGAAGTTATGACTGATTTAAGGTTTTGGAAATTTTAACTGTTAGAGGCAAGGGGATGAGATTTAGGTTGAGTCCAGAGGGCAGGAGCAGAGTGACCTAAAGTGGTTAAATGCTTGTGTAAAGCATGGCCAATTACTTTTTTCTCTAGGGAGGCCGCAATGACAAATCGAGTGGGGAGAAGTCAAGGCGCACAGGGGACCACAAGCCTCCTATGTGGCAGCCCCATCCCTTGTAAGCTAGGCCTTTCATCTGACTGGTAACTGATACAGATGGGCGGACACCTGGATGTTCAGGACCAGCGAGTTCGGGTACCAGAACAGTACCCAGACCCGGACCCCATTCACATGAATGGGGGACCCGAAAATTCAGTGTTTGCCACGCACGTCAAATGACAGAGTGAGCGTGCAGTTGTGATCAGAGGTATAAAGTTTATACCTATAGGATTAGTAATGGATAGGTGTCTTGTAGACGTCTCTCCATTACTAATCCGTGGGCTTGATGTCACCTGACAATACAAAGGTGACATCAACCCCGCAAATATGAACCCCATTTGCCACCGCTACAGGGCAAGTTGGAAGAGCCGGGCAAAGCACCAGAACTGGCACCTCTAATAGATGCATCTTTTCTCGGCAGCTGCAGGCTGTTATTTTTAGGCTGGGGGGCAATATCCATGGTTACCTTAGCAGCCTGAGATTCAATCCAGAAAAATGTTTCAACGGTTTTTGGAGTGTTATATGCCACAGAAAAGTGCAACAAAGAATGTAATACTGTATGGGTAAGAAATTAAACCATGCAAAATTTGGAAAATCTTTTTTGGAGTCTTATGTATCATAGAAACGTACCACGGAACATGTGAAACTGTATGGCTGAAAAATGTAAGCGTCCAAAAATTTTGAATGCTTTTTTTCAGTTTTATAGATCACATGAAATATCCCCCAGACCATGGAATAGTGTATGGATGAGAACTGTAATCTAGCCAAAGTTTTTAATGCTTTTTTGTAGTGTTAGATATCACAGAAATTTATCCCAGACCACGGAATAGAGTATGGGTGAGAAATGTAATCCAGCTAATTATTTAACTTTTTTAGTGTTATATATAACCCAGAAATGTACCACAAAACACATGAAACTGTATGGCTTGAGAAATTTAAGACTGCAAAATTTTTTAATGACATTTTCCAGTTTTATGGATCACAGGAAATGTCCCGCAGACCACAGAATTGCTACGGGCTGGCGGAATGCACCAAATAATAAAGATGGTATTTAGGTGCGTTCGCAGCCCAGGGTCCACCGTGCAGAGGTGTTAACTGCTGCTCGGTAATGGCGGACGCGATATAGCGGTATAACGGAACACACTGGGTTAACCTCACCCAATGTGTACATAGGCGGACTCTGTTATCTCACAGAGCCGCACAACAGCCAAATAATAAATGCCGTAGCCTGTTATTACTCACAGAGCTCGGCAGTGTGAGCTCTAGCGTATAGTCACAGAACTCAGCCCTTAGGACTTAGGACTGAAGCCCCTCTAGACCGCTAGCGCTCAGCACAGCGACTGCAATGCCAGCAAGGGTTAAATAAATTATGCGTGCAAGTGTGCACAATGACGCTCAGGTGGACGCCACTAATCACCCTGGGTTGGGTCAGATAAGCGCACAGGTTGCGCAAGGCTTTGCACTGGCGTGGCTGTCACTTGCCGCGGTTCGATAGTGCCCTGCAGTGGGCGACACCATCGGACGCTAGTGTGCAGACGGCTGGTATGCACTGTGGCCTATAGACTAGCCACTGACAGGCGCTGACTCGGACCCTAAACCCTACCAACATACGTATCAAAAGGGAAGGGGTTTCATAATGAGTCAGTCACCAGATACATGCATCCATCATCATACACTCCAAACTATTTGAGCGGCCATGCGACCCTTTTATAGCAGCGTCCTTCCAGGACCTTCCTGATGGTCCAATCTGAGCTGGAGAAGGACCTGAGCATGTGACCTCCGATCTCCAATGAGAGATCATCCCACGGGCATGCTCAGTGGACCAAAAGGAGGACTTAGTCCCTGGAGTAGCTCGCTGCTGACCAGCCTGCGTTGCTATAGTTGGACCAGAGGTGGCAGCAGCAACTAAACCTACAGAGCTGGTCTGAGCAGAGCGCCTGGATCGACAAGTCTGCTGAGCAGCCTCCTGTGCGGTCGGAGAGGAATGGGAGACTGCCGAATGCAAGGCTCGGGATTCCTGCTGTGCAGCGACCGGAACCCGTTGCCTAACAACAATAGTGTATGGTCAGAACTGTAATCCAATTTTTTTAAAGCTTTTTTGCAGTGTTAGATAATATCACATAAATTTACCCCTGATAACTAGTGTTGAGCATTCCGATACCGCAAGTATCGGGTATCGGCCGATATTAGCTGTATCGGAATTCCGATACTTACTTCCGATACTTTTTTCATATCGAATACCGGAATCGGAAGTTCCCATAATGCTAGGAGCCCGCTCGATTTGATTCAGCCAATGGGGATCCTCAGAAGTGTGGGCACATCCTGTTAGGCATGTAGGCATGTTAACTACTGGCATGGCTGTGATTGGCTGCTGAAATGATGTCATGATGCACTATAAAAACCGCTGCAGCCGCCATTTCTGGTCACTCTGCTGTGAATTCAGTTAGGGACAGGCTGCTGTTGAAGACTGTGAGGGACAGTTAGAAATAGCGATCATCGAACATATCTATTGCTCTACCCAGGCTACATAATCCACCACTGTAGCATTTTTGTAGCTCAGCAGCGCTGTTTTAATAGCTGTCTGCAAGGGCTGTGTGAGTGCAGACCCACGCTGTGTAGTGTGTCCTGCAGGCACGTCTGCTTGTAGGCCGCCCAGCGTGTGTCTCTGCCTCATACACATTTTTATTTTATTGCTGCTTTTTTTTCTCCTCTATAGTGTGCTTCCATACGTATCCATATATGTTGGTTGCAAACACTAATGGAGTGGACAGCGGAGCCTTTCAGCAGCCTTTCAGTGCTATAGCCCATTTCTCTGCACTGTTTTTGGCTGTCTGATAGGTCTCTCTGTGTGTGAGTGCAGCTCACGTTGCAGTGTGTTCTACAGCCACCGCTAGCTGTAGTCCGCTCAGCGTGCGTCACTGCCTCATACATAGTCCTTTTTTTGCAGCTAATTTATCCAGATTTTTGCTCCTATATTAGTGTGCTTCCATCCGCATCCATTGTCATTGGTTGGTTGCAAACACTATATAGGATTAGATAGAGGAGCCTTTTTGCTGGCTTGTGCCCTTCAGGGCCAGCCAGACTAGTATCACCCTATTTTTTGGAGCCTCATCAATTGCATTGTCGTTTAGCTTCCTGCATTGTAATCGCTCCAAAAAGTTTGCGATACTATAGCTTTCAAACTTTGGTCACATCTTTTCTTTCCCCCCCCAAAAAAAAATAAGGAAATAAAGTTCACCAAACACTCCACTTTACAGTTGTGTAGGCCACATTAGACCATATTAAAGTGTAGTCCACACACTCTTAGCCAAACTAGTGTTTCTTATACTGGTTAGCTGGTGTTCAGGAATAAGAACACTAAGCCACCCCTTTTTTACTTTTCTGCCTATCTTTATCAATCTACCAAGATGAAGAAGGCAGGGAGTAAGGCACGTGGTCGTGGCCGTGGAGTTTCAGCAGGGAGAGGACGGGGAGATTCAGCAGGGAGAGGACGTGGGGATTCGGTGTCTGCTGCGGCCACTAGTGACCCGGCATCCCCCGCTTTTACCAGGCAACAGTCCTTCATGCGCAGCTTTGTAGGACCTCGCCGTACCCCACTGCTGCGTGACGAACAAATTGAAGCCGTTGTCGGATGGATGGCAGCTAACGCATCCACTTCAATGACTTCCGCATCCTCCCAGGGCCATAGCACTGAAGAGCAACCATCTGTCTCTTCACCACCTGCCAAATTGCCCAGGCAGTCTGAGAGCCCTGGACAGGAGCCATCTCAATCTTTACTTCTGTTCTCAGAATCTGTTGGCTTGGAAAGAGATGGCCAGCCAAGCAGCATTCTAGAGCGTGAAGAAGAGGGAGTATGCAGTGATGCGCAACTGCTTTGTCCCTCTGAATCTGAAGAGGCGGGTGGGCCAGTGCCTATTGTCAGCACACCTCAGTGCTCATCTGATGATGAAACTCAGTTGCCAATTTCTGGTGCGTACGGTGCTGGCGAGACAACCCAGGACCAGCCGGTGCTTGAAGAGGGGAGTGGAGATGATGAGGTCCTTGACCCATCATGGCGTCAGCTCCAGGAAGGTGGTGGGAGCAGCTCTGAGGAAGAGATTCCCTGAACGGCCAAAAGAGGAGGGAGAGGGCGGGGGCAGACTTGGTTGCCTGTAGCCTCCACTTTGGCACCCGTGAGGAGCAATCCTCTTGCAAAACAGAAAACGGGCGCTCCCAGGACTTGCAGTGCGTGGTCTTTTTGACACAGTTGCAGATGACATTTGCTTTGTCAAATGCAAGCTGTGTCATCAGAAAGTTAAACGAGGGAAAAATGTGAGCAACCTCAATACCACAAATATGTGGAAACATGTGCGTACCAAGCACGAGGTAGAGTTACACAGACACACTGAAGATGTAGGCCAACCTTCAGCAGCACCTACCACCTCTTCAGCTCGTGTTGGGGCCTCTTCCTCCAGCTCAGACACAGCTGGTTCGGCTTCCTCACTGGAACACCATGGAAGAACCACTGCCACTGTTGTCCAGAGACCCAGTGAAATTCCACCCACTGAACCACGTTCTCAGCCATCAGCACACTCCCAGGCCACTCACCAGCCATCGGTAGCACAGGCATGGGAGAAAAAGCGGCCATACTCGGCAAACCATCCCTGAGCACTGGCTCTGAATGCCGGCATTGCCAAACTACTGGCCCTTGAGATGCTGTCATTCAGGCTGGTGGAGACTGACACCTTCCGGAACTTGATGTCATTGGCAGTTCCACAATACAATGTGCCCAGCCGCTTTTATTTCAGCAGGCAAGCCGTCCCTGCCCTGCAAAAGCATGTGGAGGGAAAAATTAAAAATGCGCTACTAAACGCCGTCAGTAGCAAGGTCCACCTGACCACCGATGCGTGGACCAGTAGCCATGGACAGGGACGATACCTTTCCCTCACTGCCCATTGGGTCAATGTTGTGGAGCCGGGTACAGATCTGGAGAGTGGCTCTGTACGTATTCTGCCAACTCCAAGGATTGCAGGAATGCAGTCTGTACATATTGAGTCCTCCTCCTACTCTAGTTCCTCGGAATCAGCACTGCATGAGCCTGTTAGGCCAGATATGAGCACAGGTGTGGCCAAACGTCAACAGGCCATCCTTAAATTAATTTCTTTGGGGAATCGGAGCCACACAGCACAGGAGCTCTGGAATGCCATCAAGCAGGAGAGCGATGTGTGGTTTGTGCCAGCGAATCTCCGGCCAGGTTTGGTAGTGAGTGACAATGGCCGAAATCTAGTGGCAACTCTGGGCCTAGGCAACCTCACTCACATACCATGTCTGGCACACGTGCTCAATTTGGTCGAGCAGAGCTTTCTGAGGGACTATCCGGATCTTGATGCACTGCTGCACAAGGTTCGCCTAGAGTGTGCTCACTTGCGGCGTTCCAGCATGGCAAGATCGCGCATTGCATCTCTGCAACGCCGATTCCGCCTGCCAGAACATCGCATCATATGTGACCTCCCCACCAGGTGGAATTCAACGTTACATATGTTGGAGCGGTTGTGTGAGCAGCAGGCAGCAGTAATGGAGTACCAGCTGCATCAGGCGCAAACAAGTCGCACTGTGCACCGGACACACTTCACCACCACTGAGTGGGCCACTATGAGGGACATCTGCCAAGTTTTGCGTGCCTTCGATGACTCCACGCGGATGGCCAGTGCAGATGATGCACTAATCAGCATGACTGTCCCCCTTATCTGTCTGCTTCAAAAAACCTTACAAGCACTAAGTGAGGAGGTTTTTGAAGAGGTAGAGGATGATGAGTCAAAAATGCCATCTGCTTCTGGCAAGTCTGCGCAACGTGCCTCCACACAAAGGCCCAGGCAGGGGACAGTTAGTGAGGAGGATGACAAGGAGTCAATGGAGGAGGAGGAACACATCTCTCCAGAGGAGGGAGGTACACAAGGCTCTAGTTGTCACGCTGTGCTCACCTGGGGGCGGGACCTCGGTTCTGATGTCATCTCTTCCGGAGCCGCGGTCACTCCGGGGGTCCCGTCGGGTGCGCACATGCAGCTCTCGTCCCCGGGTCTCCTCCTACATGTCACGTTTGCGCTTGCGCACTCCTGTCAGTGCTGTATAGGGCTCGGTCCTCTCTATGGTAATGGAGGACCTGACCCGGAACCTGTAGTGGTCATGTGCTTTCTGGCTAGGTCCTGACCCGGAACCAGTAGTAGTCATGTGCTATATCAGACGACCTCCCCCTAGGGGAGGTGCCTGATTATTGTTGTGCTTCCTGGCTTGGTCTGCCGTGTCCCTGCCTGGCTGTGCGCTGTATTCAGGTCCCCTTGCACTCTGTTGTGCCTCTTGGCACACGCTCTGAATCTGCACTCTGCTTTGTACTTGGTTGTGCCTCCTGGCACACACTCTGACCCTGTGCTCTGTCTCGTACTCGGTTGTGCCTCCTGGCACATGCTCTGACCCTGTACTCTGTCTCATACTCGGTTGTGCCTCCTGGCACATGCTCTGATCCTGTACTCAGTCTCTTACTCTGTTGTGCCTCCTGGCACACGTACCAATCCTGCACTCTGTCTTATGCTCAGTTGTGCTCTCTGGCACACACCCTGCTCCTGTACTCTGTTACACCTCCTGGCACACCTGCTGCCTGACTCAGTGCTCTGACGTGCTCTTTCCACACATCCTGCTTCACTCACACCGGGACGAACGAAGTCTCTGTATACCACGTGTTCCCGTGTCCACGCTTTACACGTTCCTGCAGACACACTCACCCACTCGTGTCTCCTGTGAGCCGGCCGCCTGGTGCCAGCAGTCGTGGTGCCTCACCCCCTGGGGCTTGCCCCTGACACTCCCTGTATAGGGGGTGGTCTTCACTAGGTCAGCTCGCCCTGGGAGGGTTGGTGTCACGACCCAGAGGGTCCACTCCAGGAGTCGTCACAGTATAATCAGGCCATGGACCCCGCTGGTACCACCACCTCCATCCAAAAGGAACTGGTGTTCCTACGGGAGAGTCAGACCAGGATTATGGCCTTTTTGAAATCCATGGAGTCCCGATTGTTGGCCATACAATCCGTTTCTGCCCAGTCCTCGGCCCCGCACCCGATGCCGCGCCTCGGCAAGCCACCCTGATATAGCGGGGACCCAAAGTTTTGTCGAGGATTTCTGAACCAATGCCGGTTACATTTTGAGCTTTTGCCGCAGCACTATCCCACTGAGCGCGCCCAAATTGCCTTTATTGTTTCACACTTAGAGGGGGAGGCGTTAGCATGGGTGAACCCCCTCTGGGAGCGCAATGACCCACTCGTCTCTCAGCTTTCCACCTTTTTGGACACCTTCCGCAAGGTGTTCGACGAGCCGGGTCGGCTGGCCTCTATCACCGAGTCACTCTTTAACCTCCATCAGGGTACGCTACCGGTGGGACAGTATGCCATCCGTTTTCGTACCTTGGCCTCCGAACTCGGTTGGAACAACGAGGCTCTCGTAGGGATCTTTTGGCGTGGCCTGTCCGGTCGGATCAAAGACGTACTGGCAGGTCGGGATACCCCCACCTCTTTAGAGGATCTGATCTCTCTGGCAACACGCATTGACCTGCGGTTTCAGGAACGTGCCCGTGAATTAGCCAGAGAGAGGAGCTCCTCTCACCTCCTCCGTTCCTACTTCAAGAAGCCGGGAAACTTCTCCGCCTAGGGTTGATAGGAAAGGCCTCCCTAGGTGTACGTGATTCCTCTCCTCCCCTGCTCGTGTCCGTATTATTGAATTTCGGTGCCAAGCGTTATTCTGAGGAGGCTTTTCTGGATTCTGGCGCGGAGGGGAATTTTATCACACTCGAGGCGGTTAAAAAATACCGGATTCCTGTCAGATCCCTGGAGACTCCTCGGTCGATTGTTTCGGTCAATGGTACGTCCGTGCAGGAAACCGTTACCCAGGCCACCGAAGAGATCGAGCTGCAGATCGGAGCCCTGCACCTGGAGAAGATCTCCTTCCTCGTCTTGTCTACCATGTCTTACACACTTCTTCTAGGCCTCCCTTGGCTACGGACTCATGAGCCAACCCTGGACTGGCGGTCGGGCGAGATACTCCGGTGGGGACCGTTCTGTCAGGAGAAGTGCCTGTTGCCCGTCCGTCCGATGAACTCTGCCGGTTCATCCCCGGCACCTACAGGTCTGCCGTCGGCTTACTGGTCCTTTGCAGATGTCTTCGACAAGAAGGAGGCCGAGACTCTGCCCCTCCATCGGCCATATGACTGTCCGATTGACGTCATTCCTGGTTCTACGCCACCCAGGGGTAGGATATACCCGCTATCCCCTGCTGAGACCCAAGCTATGTCTGACTATATCCAGGAGAACCTTGCAAGAGGTTTTATCCGTAAGTCCTCCTCGCCCGCGGGAGCGGGATTTTTCTTTGTAAAAAAGAAGGACGGCTCCCTCCGTCCTTGCATAGACTACCGAGGCCTGAACAATATCACGATCAAGAACAAGTACCCATTGCCATTGATCCCGGAGCTCTTTGACCGACTTAGAGGAGCTCGAATTTTCACCAAACTGGATCTTCGTGGGGCCTACAACTTGATCCGCATTCATTCCGGGGATGAGTGGAAGACCGCCTTTAACACCAAAGACGGTCACTATGAGTACTTGGTCATGCCCTTCGGCCTCTGCAATGCCCCAGCGGTGTTCCAGGAGTTCGTAAATGACGTCTTCCGGGATATGCTGTACTCCTGCGTGGTAGTCTATCTGGATGACATCCTCGTTTTTTCACCAGACCTCTCCGCCCACAGAAAGAACGTGCGTCAAGTCCTCCAGCGCTTGAGGGAGAACCGCCTTTATGCCAAGCTCGAGAAATGTGCCTTCGAGCAAACGTCCCTGCCATTCTTGGGGTACATTATCTCAGAATCAGGTCTACGCATGGATCCGGCAAAGGTGTCCGCCATCCTCGATTGGCCACAACCCCATGGGGTGAAGGCAATCCAACGCTTCCTTGGGTTTGCGAACTACTACCGACAGTTCGTTCCTCATTTCTCCTCGTTGGTTCGCCCCATCTCGTCCCTTATCTGCAAGGGAGCTAACCCAAAGGCTTGGCCCTCTGAGGCTGAAGAGGCCTTCCAGTCGTTGAAACAAGCCTTCGCCGCTGCTCCGTTGCTTCACCGACCTGAGGTTAGTAGACCTTTCACTCTCGAGGTGGATGCATCCTCTACTGGGGCTGGCGCAGTCCTTCTGCAGAAATCGTCTTCTGGACATTTTGTCACCTGTGGCTTCTTTTCTAAAGTATTTTCCTCCACTGAGCAGAACTACTCCATTGGCGACAAAGAGCTATTGGCCATTAAGTTGGCCTTGGAGGAGTGGAGGTACTTACTGGAAGGTGCCATACATCCATTCAAGATCTTCACGGACCATAAGATCCTGGCGTACATCCAGTCCGCACAGAGGCTCAATCCTCGGCAAGCCAGGTGGTCCCTATTCTTCGCCCGCTTTGAGCTACATTTTCGGCCCGGCAATAAGAACGTTAGAGCGGATGCGTTGTCAAGATCATTCCTGTCGTCTGATGCAGAGGAAGAACCCTCTCATATCATAGATATATCCAAAGTAATTACTGTGGCTCCTGTCAAGTTAACCACGTTACCTCCGGGAAGAACCTTTGTGGCTGAGAATAACCGAAAACGAGTGCTAAATTGGGGACATTCGTCCAAGATTGCCGGCCACGTTGGTGTCAAAAAGACTTTGGACTTAATCTCTCGCCATTATTGGTGGCCTTCACTCTCCCAGGATGTTAAAGACTTTGTAGCATCTTGCCCGTCCTGTGCCCAGAACAAGATACCCAGACAACCACCCTCCGGTCTTCTGTTCCCGCTTCCCATTCCGTCGGCTCCATGGCAGCACATAGCCATGGATTTCATTAATGATCTGCCTTGTTCTTCCGGTTGTACTGTGGTCTTGGTGGTTGTAGACCGATTTTCAAAGATGGCCCACTTCATTCCTCTTCCCGGACTACCCTCTGCTCCTGACTTGGCGAAGATCTTCATTTCCCATATCTTCAGGATTCACGGCTTCCCCCAGCACATCGTGTCAGACAGAGGGGTCCAATTCACCTCCCGATTCTGGAGAGCTCTATGCGGACTCATGAAAGTGTCATTGGATTTCTCTTCTGCCTATCACCCCCAAACCAATGGGCAGGTGGAATGTACCAACCAGATCCTTACATCCTACCTCCGGCATTTTTCTAATGCTCATCAGAATGACTGGGTTGGTCTACTTCCTTGGGCTGAGTTCGCCTACAATAATCACTCCAGTGAATCATCAACCAAGTCTCTTTTCTTCGTCTTTGGACAGCATCCCAATGTGCCTCTACCGGTACTTCCTGTCTCGGGGGTACCTGCTGCCGATTCTCTGTCTGTGGAGTTCTCCAGGGTATAGCAGGAGACCAAAACCGCTCTCGAGAAAGCACGGGACAGAATGAAATTACACGCTGACAAGAGGCGCCTGGACGTTCCTCCATTTCTCCCTGGTGACAAGGTGTGGCTCTCCACCAAATACGTCCGCCTTAAGGTACCATCTTACAAACTGGGTCCCCGTTACATTGGTCCTTTTGAGGTCCTCAGGCGGATTAATGATGTTGCTTACAAATTGAAGCTGCCTCCTTCACTCCGTATTCCCAATTCCTTCCATGTATCTCTCCTAAAACCTGTGGTTCTTAACGGATTTCATCCTTCTCCAGGCCACACACCCCAGCCTGTTGGCTTGGGGGATGAGTTTGAGGTGAATGACATTTTGGCCATGAAGAAGGTAAGAGGGAGAACCATGTTCTTGGTCGATTGGAAGGGTTTTGGCCCCGAGGAGAGGTCATGGGAACCAGGGAGAATATCCACGCACCCCAGATTTTGTCTAAGTTCCTCTCCAGTTTTAGAAAGAGGGGGCGTAAAGGGGGGGGTACTGTCACGCTGTGCTCACCTGGGGGCGGGACCTCGGTCCCCATGTCATCTCTTCCGGAGCCACGGTCACTCCGGGGGTCCCGTCGGGTGCGCACGCGCAGCTCTCGTCCCCGGGTCTCCTCCTACATGTCACGTTTGCGCTTGCGCACTCCTGTCAGTGCTGTATAGGGCTCGGTCTTCTCTATGGTAATGGAGGACCTGACCCGGAACCTGTAGTGGTCATGTGCTTTCTGGCTAGGTCCTGACCCGGAACCAGTAGCAGTCATGTGCTATATCAGACGACCTCCCCCTTGGGGAGGTGCCTGATTATTCTTGTGCTTCCTGGCTTGGTCTGCCGTGTCCCTGCCTGGCTGTGCGCTGTATTCAGGTCCCCTTGCACTCTGTTATGTCTCTTGGCACACGCTCTGAATCTGCACTCTGCTTTGTACTTGGTTGTGCCTCCTGGCACACACTCTGACCCTGTGCTCTCTCGTACTCGGTTGTGCCTCCTGGCACATGCTCTGAAACTGTACTCTGTCTCATACTCGGTTGTGCCTCCTGGCACATGCTCTGATCCTGTACTCAGTCTCTTACTCTGTTGTGCCTCCTGGCACACGTACCAATCCTGCACTCTGTCTTATGCTCAGTTGTGCTCTCTGGCACACACCCTGCTCCTGTACTCTGTTACACCTCCTGGCACACCTGCTGCCTGACTCAGTGCTCTGACGTGCTCTTTCCACGCATCCTGCTTCACTCACACCGGGACGAACGAAGTCTCTGTATACCACGTGTTCCCGTGTCCACGCTTTACACGTTCCTGCAGACACACTCACCCACTCGTGTCTCCTGTGAGCCGGCCGCCTGGTGCCAGCAGTCGTGGTGTCTCACCCCCTGGGGCTTGCCCCTGACACTCCCTGTATAGGGGATGGTCTTCACTAGGTCAGCTCGCCCTGGGAGGGTTGGTGTCACGACCCAGAGGGTCCACTCCAGGAGTCGTCAAACTAGTAGTCAGTGTGTACAGCGAGGGTGGGGTGATGCTGAGCAGGCTGAGATGCTGCCTCAAGCTGGGAACAGCGTTTCCGGTCCAGTTGGCAGTCTGCAGCACATGGTTAATTTCATGCTGCAGTTCTTGTTAAATGACCGCCGCATCGCCAACATTCTCCACACGGCTGATTATTGGGTGTACACCCTCCTAGATCCTCGCTACCGGGACAACTTACAAAGCCTCATACCACAGTTGAACCGGGAGCGAAAAATGCGGGAGTACCAAGAAACACTTGTGCAGGCCATCATGTTCTCCATTCCCCCCGCAAGTGTTGCTGGTAGTGCTTTTCAAAGCAGCCATGTGGGTAGAGGCAGTGGAGGAAGCTCTGCACAAAGAGGTAGCAGAGGCAGTGCCGCAGGACAAGGCAAGGCCAGTATGGCCCAAATGTGGAAAAGTTTTGTGGGACCGCCACAAACGGCTACACCATCACAGACGGCTCCAGTCAGCAGGAGGCAACGTTTCCGTCAGATGGTGACAGACTACTTGTCTTGCCCTGTTAGTGTACTCCCAGGCGGCTCTTCCCCGTTCAAGTATTGGGTCTCTAAGCTGGATACATGGCCAGAGCTTAGCCAGTATGCATTGGAGGTGCTGGCTTGCCCTGCTGCCAGTGTATTATCGGAACGTGTCTTTAGTGCTGCAGGTGGTGTGGTAACAGACCGTCGCACGCGACTATCCGCCGATAATGTTGACCGGCTTACTTTTCTGAAAATGAACAAGGCCTGGATCTCACCTGAATTTGCCAGTCCTCTTCCAGAATAAATAATTGGCTGGCAACAGGATCCAGGTCTCCTGTTGTGTTCATGTTTTTATGACCTGAACTTTATTTCCTGGGCTACAGCAACGCCCATTGTTTCTCAGAAGTGCTGTCCACACAGACAAAACACTCGCTCATGTGTAAGTGGGGTTCAGTAACGTCAGCTGATCCCCTGCTGTGTGGAGGGCAAACTCTACTGCTGCCTACAACTACGGACTACCTCTGATTTAATATGTTCTCTGATTTGCCCTCTGTCTCCACTCTGTTTTGAGTATTTCCTCCGGCCTACAACACCGCCTGTTTCTGCTCTCAAGTGCCGTCTGCACAATCCACACTTGTTCCTGTGTTACCTGGGTCCTGTAACATCTGCTCATCTCCAGAGGTGAGTCCGGCAATGTCTCCTGCTTTGTCTACATTCCCACTACTTGTAGTGGAAAAGTGGACAGAGCAGGAGACATTGCCTGACTCACCTCTAGGGAGAAGCTGCTGTTATAGAACCCTAGTAACACAGGAACAAGTGTGGGTTGTGCAGACGGCATTTCAGAGCAGCAACTGGCGTGGTTGGAAGCCAGAGGAAATACTCGAAACAGAGTGAAGACAGAGGCCTAATTGGAGTACGTTGACAGTTAGTAGTAGTCTAGAAACAAACAATCGAAAACTGCCACCAAGTAGGCCTCGGCCTACTACCTGATTTTCCCTGGGCTCCGACTCCGCCAGTTGGTGCTCAGAAGTGCTGTACGCACAGACAAAACGCTCGCTCATGTGTAAGTGGGGTTCGGTAACGTCAGCTGATCCCCTGCTGTGTGTATGGCAAAGTGTCCTGCTCCCTCCACAGTCAAACAACCTCAGATTTACACCTGACTCCAAGTAGGCCTCGGCCTACTACCTGATTTTCCCTGGGCTCCGACACCGCTAGTTGGTGCTCAGAAGTGCTGTCCGCACAGACAAAACACTCGCTCATGTGTAAGTGGGGTTTCGGTAACGTCAGCTGATCCCCTGCTGTGTGGAGGGCAAACTCTACTGCTGCCTACAACTTCTGACTACCTCTGATTTAATATGTTCTCTGATTTGCCCTCTGTCTCCACTCTGTTTTGAGTATTTCCTCCGGCCTACAACACCGCCTGTTTCTGCTCTCAAGTGCCGTCTGCACATTCCACACTTGTTCCTGTGTTACCTGGGTCCTGTAACATCTGTTCATCTCCAGAGGTGAGTCCGGCAATGTCTCCTGCTTTGTCTACATTCCCACTACTTGTAGTGGAAAAGTGGACAGAGCAGGAGACATTGCCTGACTCACCTCTAGGGAGAAGCTGCTGTTACAGAACCCTAGTAACACAGGAACAAGTGTGGGTTGTGCAGACGGCATTTCAGAGCAGCAACTGGCGTGGTTGGAAGCCAGAGGAAATACTCGAAACAGAGTGAAGACAGAGGCCTAATTGGAGTACGTTGACAGTTAGTAGTAGTCTAGAAACAATCGAAAACTGCCACCAAGTAGGCCTCGGCCTACTACCTGATTTTCCCTGGGCTCCGACACCGCCAGTTGGTGCTCAGAAGTGCTGTCCACACAGAAAAACACACTTGTTCATGTGAAAGTGGTGTTCGGTAACGTCAGCTGATCCCCTGCTGTGTGGAGGGCAAAGTGCTGCTGCCTCCAAAATGTAACTACTTCAGATTTAAAACATTCTCTGATTTGGCTTCTGTCTCCACTCTGTCTCTAGCATTTCCCCTGACCTCCAACACCGCCAGTTCCTGCTCACAGTTGCCGTCCACGCATTCCACACATGTTCCTGTATTCCTGGTGTTCTGTTACGTGAGCAGATCCCCCAATGTGTGTCCGACACTGTTTCCTGCGCTGTCCACCTTCCCACTGCAAGCAGTGGGAAAGTGGACAGAGCAAGAGACAGTGGCAGACACACATCAGGGGATCTGCTGACATTACAGAACCCCAGTAACACAGGAACACGTGTGGATTGGGCAGACGACTGCTGTACGCATAAACTGGCGGTGTTGGTGGTCACGTGAAATCCTGGAAACAGAGTGGAGACAGATGCCTAATTGGAGCATGTTGACAGTCTGTTGTAGCCTACAAACAATCTAAAACTGCCACCAAGTAGGCCTCGGCCTGCACCCTGATTGTCCCTGGGCTCCAACAACGCTAGTTGGTGCTCGGAAGTGCTGTCCACACAGAAAAACACACTTTTTCATGTGAAAGTGGTGGTCGGTAACGTCAGCTGATCCCCTGCTGTGTGGAGGGCAAAGTGTCCTGCTCCCTCCAAAGTCAAAATACCTCCGCTTTACACCTGGCTCCTAGTAGGCCTCGGCCTGCACCCTGATTGTCCCTGGGCTCCAACAACGCTAGTTGGTGCTCGGAAGTGCTGTCCACACACAGAAAAACACACTTGTTCATGTGAAAGTGGGGGTCGGTAACGTCAGCTGATCCCCTGCTGTGTGGAGGGCAAACTGCTGCTGCCTTCAAATTGTAACTACTTCAGATTTAAACATTCTCTGATTTGGCTTCTGTCTCCACTCTGTCTCTAGTATTTCCCCTGACCTCCAACACCGCCAGTTCCTGCTCACAGTTGCCGTCCACGCATTCCACACGTGTTCCTGGTGTTCTGTTACGTGAGCAGATCCCCCAATGTGTGTCCGACACTGTTTCCTGCGCTGTCCACCTTCCCACTGCAAGCAGTGGGAAAGTGGACAGAGCAGGAGACAGTGGCAGACATACATCAGGGGATCTGCTGACATTACAGAACCCCAGTAACACAGGAACACGTGTGGATTGGGCAGACGACTGCTGTACGCATAAACTGGCGGTGTTGGTGGTCACGTGAAATCCTGGAAACAGAGTGGAGACAGATGCCTAATTGGAGCACGTTGACAGTCTGTTGTAGCCTACAAACAATCTAAAACTGCCACCAAGTAGGCCTCGGCCTGCACCCTGATTGTCCCTGGGCTTCAACAACGCTAGTTGGTGCTCGGAAGTGCTGTCCACACAGAAAAACACACTTGTTCATGTGAAAGTGGGGTTCGGTAACGTCAGCTGATCCCCTGCTGTGTATAGGGTAAAGTGCTGCTGCCTCCAAATTGTAACTACTTCAGATTTAAACATTCTCTGATTTGGCCTCTGTCTCCACTCTGTCTCTAGTATTTCCCCTGACCTCCAGTACCGCCATTTCCTGCTCACAGTTGCCGTCCGCGCATTCCAAACGTGACCTCTTTTCATGGTCTGTTACTAGGCATTGCCCCTACTAGCCAGTTTCCTACTCCACACTGATGAGGGGCAATACCCCGAAACAGCTGTCTGTGGATGGATACCATGTTTTGGCATAGGTGGTTTCCTTCATTGGAGACTGCCCTTCCCGTGGTTGTTCCTTCCCGGTGAAAGACCTGGCTAGTCACTGCCTGCGTTGAGAAACATGTGATGGTGTCTCCGCGGCTTATATATTTGCATGTTTTACATATTTCCCATAAGGGATGGGAGCAGTGCTCTAGAATGACTGCGTTGAGAAACACGTGATGGTGTCTCCGCAGTGTCGGATGTTGATCTCCATGAGGTCATTCATCCTCCTCTTTTCATATTCAAATCACATGGCATAGCATTAATTCCAATTTTTTTTTTAAGACGTTCGGAGTTAAAAAGATATTGACTTTGTTAACTTTTTTATATTTTGTCAGATATGTATGTTTCACAACTTCCATGCTCTTCACCTTCTTTTGTACTTCTCCCAAACTTTCTCCTTCATGATCCGCAGCAGTAGCATTTTTTTCATCAACTTTTTCTTCACCTTATTCATCTTCTTCTTCACCTTCTTCCCATTAGTTTTTTTTTTCCATTCTTCATATTCTTCTTATTCGGCTATTATTAATTTTAATATGCTATTTCTTCATCTTCTTCCTATTCTTCTTTTTCTTCATTTTCTTATGGTGACAGGCATTCCTATAGTACTTATCTATAAAAGTTATAAGATTACACCTTACGTTCTGCCTGTCACAAAAGATTTACAACAGGATTTGTCCGCGTTCAGTTTGGCCTGCAGCAGCAGGCATTTTCCAGCGGCACCACGAGGAAGAACAGACTCACCCCCATTTACTGCTTAGTCTTCTTCTGCTTATAATTTTGATTTCTTCTATGCTGATTTTTAGTCTTATGCTTAATGTTCTTCAGCTTTCTGTTCTTCTGCTTTTGCTTCTTCTGCTTCTTGTTCTTCTGTCTTTTGTTCTGTATCTTCGTGGTTGTCGTCATGTTCTTTGTCCTCTTGGTCTTCTTATTTAGGGTCATATTTCTGGTCTTCTTTGGTGTGGTCTTCAGGGTCGTCGTCATCAGGGTCGTCGTCATGGAGATCAATAAGGATTACCAAAGACAATTTCAAAAAGCTTGATCTTGGAAATGTAGCGGAAGGTACAAGAAGGCTGAGAAACTGGCGAGAACCAGCTGACAGTACTGGAACCCGTAGTGGCAGCAGAAGGAACAATAGCCAATGGCACTACTGAGGAACAGCTGACGGTGCTGGACCCCGGTTACTATGCAGGAGGTACCTGTGCTAGAAACCACTACCAAGGACCAGCTGACGTTGCTGGACCTCGGATACCGAGATGGAGGCACCTAGGCCAAAGGCTCTGGCGAGAACCAGCAGACAGTGCTGGAACCCGGATGGGTAGCAGAAGGAACAAGAGCCAATGGCACTACCGAGGACCAACTGACGGTGCTGGACCACGGTTACTAAGCAGAAGGTACCTGTGCTAAAAAGCACTACCAAGGACCAGCTGACGGTGCTGGACCTCGGATACCGAGATGGAGGCACCTAGGCCAAAGGTTCTGGCGAGAACCAGCTGACAGTGCTGGAACCCGGGTGGGTAGCAGAAGGAACAAGAGCCAATGGCACTACCGAGGACCAACTGACGGTGCTGGACCACGGTTACTAAGCAGAAGGTACCTGTGCTAAAAAGCACTACCAAGGACCAGCTGACGGTGCTGGACCTCGGATACCGAGATGGAGGCATCTAGGCCAAAGGCTCTGGCGAGAACCAGCTGACAGTGCTGGAACCCGGGTGGGTAGCAGAAGGAACAAGAGCCAATGGCACTACCGAGGACCAACTGACGGTGCTGGACCACGGTTACTAAGCAGAAGGTATCTGTGCTAAAAAGCACTACCAAGGACCAGCTGACGGTGCTGGACCTCGGATACCGAGATAGAGGCACCTAGGCCAAAGGCTCTGGCGAGAACCAGCTGACAGTGCTGGAACCCTGGTGGGTAGCAGAAGGAACAAGAGCCAATGGCACTACCGAGGACCAACTGACGGTGCTGGACCACGGTTACTAAGCAGAAGGTACCTGTGCTAAAAAGCACTACCAAGGACCAGCTGACGGTGCTGGACCTCGGATACCGAGATGGAGGCACCTAGGCCAAAGGCTCTGGCGAGAACCAGCTGACAGTGCTGGAACCGGGTGGGTAGCAGAAGCTACCCATCCAAAGCAAAGTAGCCATGCCGCAAGCCGGCCGCAGTTACCGAAACCCACAGTCCTACAGGGGGTCCATGTCCCATTGGCACTACGAATCCAGCCTTCAGTGCCAGTTCCCGCAGCCCACATAGGAGTCACCTAAACTGCAGGCACCGTAGAGTCGGCTAACCCGGCCGCAAGAAGACAGGACAACGGATTGGTGGCATAGTGACCTTGACACTACCCGGAAACAGCTGGCGTGCTGGAACCAGGCTGGGCAACAGGGAGTACCCGTGCCAAAGACACTGCCGAGAACCAGCTGGCAGTGCTGGAACCCAGATGGGTAGCAAAAGCTACAAGAGCCAATGGCACTACCGAGGAACAGCTGACGTTGCTGGACCACGGTTACTAGGCAGGAGGTACCTGTGCTAAAAAGCACTACCAAGGACCAGCTGACGGTGCTGGACCTCGGATACCGAGATGGAGGCACCTAGGCCAAAGGCTCTGGCGAGAACCAGCTGACAGTGCTAGAACCCGGGTGGGTAGCAGAAGCTACCCATCCAAAGCAAAGTAGCCATGCCGCAAGCCGGCCGCAGTTACCGAAACCCACTGACCTACAGGGGGTCCATGTCCCATTGGCACTACGGATCCAGCCTTCAGTGCCAGTTCCCGCAGCCCACATAGGAGTCACCTAAACTGCAGGCACCGTAGAGTCGGCTAACCCGGCCGCAAGACGACAGGACAACGGATTGGTGGCATAGTGACCTTGACACTACCCGGAAACAGCTGGCGTGCTGGAACCAGGCTGGGCAACAGGGAGTACCCATGCCAAAGACACTGCCTAGAACCAGCTGACGGTGCTGGAACCCAGATGGGTAGCAAAAGCTACAAGAGCCAATGGCACTACCGAGGAAGAGCTGACGTTGCTGGACCACAGTTACTAGGCAGGAGGTACCTGTGCTAGAAAGCACTACCAAGGACCAGCTGACGGTGCTGGACCTTCGGATACCGAGATGGAGGCAACTAGGCCAAAGGCTCCGGCGAGAACCAGCTGACAGTTCTGGAACCCGGGTGGGTAGCAGAAGGTACCCATCCAAAGCAAAGTAGCCAGGCCGCAAGCCGGCCGCAGTTACCGAAACCCACAGCCCTACAGGGGGTCCATGTCCCATTGGCACTACGGATCCAGCCTTCAGTGCCAGTTCCCGCAGCCCACATAGGAGTCACCTAAACTGCAGGCACCGTAGAGTCGGCTAACCCGGCTGTCTTGTCTACCATGTCTTACACACTTCTTCTAGGCCTCCCTTGGCTACGGACTCATGAGCCAACCCTGGACTGGCGGTCGGGCGAGATACTCCGGTGGGGACCGTTCTGTCAGGAGAAGTGCCTGTTGCCCGTCCGTCCGATGAACTCTGCCGGTTCATCCCCGGCACCTACAGGTCTGCCGTCGGCTTACTGGTCCTTTGCAGATGTCTTCAACAAGAAGGAGGCCGAGACTCTGCCCCTCCATCGGCCATATGACTGTCCGATTGACCTCATTCCTGGTTCTACGCCACCCAGGGGTAGGATATACCCGCTATCCCCTGCTGAGACCCAAGCTATGTCTGACTATATCCAGGAGAACCTTGCAAGAGGTTTTATCCGTAAGTCCTCCTCGCCCGCGGGAACGGGATTTTTCTTTGTAAAAAAGAAGGACGGCTCCCTCCGTCCTTGCATAGACTACCGAGGCCTGAACAATATCACGATCAAGAACAAGTACCCATTGCCATTGATCCCGGAGCTCTTTGACCGACTTAGAGGAGCTCGAATTTTCACCAAACTGGATCTTCGTGGGGCCTACAACTTGATCCGCATTCATTCCGGGGATGAGTGGAAGACCGCCTTTAACACCAGAGACGGTCACTATGAGTACTTGGTCATGCCCTTCGGCCTCTGCAATGCCCCAGCGGTGTTCCAGGAGTTCGTAAATGACGTCTTCCGAGATATGCTGTACTCCTGCGTGGTAGTCTATCTGGATGACATCCTCGTTTTTTCTCCAGACCTCTCCGCCCACAGAAAGAACGTGCGTCAAGTCCTCCAGCGCTTGAGGGAGAACCGCCTTTATGCCAAGCTCGAGAAATGTGCCTTCGAGCAAACGTCCCTGCCATTCTTGGGGTACATTATCTCAGAATCAGGTCTACGCATGGATCCGGCAAAGGTGTCCGCCGTCCTCGATTGGCCACAACCCCATGGGGTGAAGGCAATCCAACGCTTCCTTGGTTTTGCGAACTACTACCGACAGTTCGTTCCTCATTTCTCCTCGTTGGTTCGCCCCATCTCGTCCCTTATCTGCAAGGGAGCTAACCCAAAGGCTTGGCCCTCTGAGGCTGAAGAGGCCTTCCAGTCGTTGAAACAAGCCTTCGCCGCTGCTCCGGCGCTTCACCGACCTGAGGTTAGTAGACCTTTCACTCTCGAGGTGGATGCATCCTCTACTGGGGCTGGCGCAGTCCTTCTGCAGAAATCGTCTTCTGGACGTTTTGTCACCTGTGGCTTCTTTTCTAAAGTATTTTCCTCCACTGAGCAGAACTACTCCATTGGCGACAAAGAGCTATTGGCCATTAAGTTGGCCTTGGAGGAGTGGAGGTACTTACTGGAAGGTGCCATACATCCATTCAAGATCTTCACGGACCATAAGATCCTGGCGTACATCCAGTCCGCACAGAGGCTCAATCCTCGGCAAGCCAGGTGGTCCCTATTTTTCGCCCGCTTTGAGCTACATTTTCGGCCCGGCAATAAGAACGTTAGAGCGGATGCGTTGTCAAGATCATTCCTGTCGTCTGATGCAGAGGAAGAACACTCTCATATCATTGATATATCCAAAGTAATTACTGTGGCTCCTGTCAAGTTAACCACGTTACCTCCGGGAAGAACCTTTGTGGCTGAGAATAACCGAAAACGAGTGCTAAATTGGGTACATTCGTCCAAAATTGCCGGCCACGTTGGTGTCAAAAAGACTTTGGACTTAATCTCTCGCCATTATTGGTGGCCTTCACTCTCCCAGGATGTTAAAGACTTTGTAGCATCTTGCCCGTCCTGTGCCCAGAACAAGATACCCAGACAACCACCCTCCGGTCTTCTGTTCCCGCTTCCCGTTCCGTCGGCTCCATGGCAGCACATAGCCATGGATTTCATTACTGATCTGCCTTGTTCTTCCGGTTGTACTGTGGTCTTGGTGGTTGTAGACCGATTTTCAAAGATGGCCCACTTCATTCCTCTTCCCGGACTACCCTCTGCTCCTGACTTGGCGAAGATCTTCATTTCCCATATCTTCAGGATTCACGGCTTCCCCCAGCACATCGTGTCAGACAGAGGGGTCCAATTCACCTCCCGATTCTGGAGAGCTCTATGCGGACTCATGAAAGTGTCATTGGATTTCTCTTCTGCCTATCACCCCCAAACCAATGGGCAGGTGGAACGTACCAACCAGATCCTTACATCCTACCTCCGGCATTTTTCTAATGCTCATCAGAATGACTGGGTTGGTCTACTTCCTTGGGCTGAGTTCGCCTACAATAATCACTCCAGTGAATCGTCAACCAAGTCTCTTTTCTTCGTCTTTGGACAGCATCCCAATGTGCCTCTACCGGTACTTCCTGTCTCGGGGGTACCTGCTGCCGATTCTCTGTCTGTGGAGTTCTCCAGGGTATGGCAGGAGACAAAAACCGCTCTCGAGAAAGCACGGGACAGAATGAAATTACACGCTGACAAGAGGCGCCTGGACATTCCTCCATTTCTCCCTGGTGACAAGGTGTGGCTCTCCACCAAATACGTCCGCCTTAAGGTACCATCTTACAAACTAGGTCCCCGTTACATTGGTCCTTTTGAGGTCCTCAGGCGGATTAATGATGTTGCTTACAAATTGAAGCTGCCTCCTTCACTCCGTATTCCCAATTCCTTCCATGTATCTCTCCTAAAACCTGTGGTTCTTAACGGATTTCATCCTTCTCCAGGCCACACACCCCAGCCTGTTGGCTTGGGGGATGAGTTTGAGGTGAATGACATTTTGGCCATGAAGAAGGTAAGAGGGAGAACCATGTTCTTGGTCGATTGGAAGGGTTTTGGCCCCGAGGAGAGGTCATGGGAACCAGGGAGAATATCCACGCACCCCAGATTTTGTCTAAGTTCCTCTCCAGTTTTAGAAAGAGGGGGCGTAAAGGGGGGGTACTGTCACGCTGTGCTCACCTGGGGGCGGGACCTCGGTCTTGACGTCATCTCTTCCGGATCCACTGTCACTCCGGGGATCCCGTCGGGTGCGCACGCGCAGC
Source organism: Dendrobates tinctorius (assembly GCF_039654945.1). Lineage (NCBI taxonomy): Eukaryota > Metazoa > Chordata > Amphibia > Anura > Dendrobatidae > Dendrobates > Dendrobates tinctorius. Next base: position 11,766,269 of record NW_027361872.1, read on the forward strand.
TCTCGTCCCCGGGTCTCCTCCTACATGTCACGTTTGCGCTTGCGCACTCCTGTCAGTGCTGTATAGGGCTCGGTCCTCTCTATGGTAATGGAGGACCTGACCCGGAACCTGTAGTGGTCATGTGCTTTCTGGCTAGGTCCTGACCTGGAACCAGTAGTAGTCATGTGCTATATCAGACGACCTCCCCCTAGGGGAGGTGCCTGATTATTGTTGTGCTTCCTGGCTTGGTCTGCCGTGTCCCTGCCTGGCTGTGCGCTGTATTCAGGTCCCCTTGCACTCTGTTATGCCTCTTGGCACATGCTCTGAATCTGCACTCTGCTTTGTACTTGGTTGTGCCTCCTGGCACACACTCTGACCCTGTGCTCTGTCTCATACTCGGTTGTGCCTCCTGGCACATGCTCTGATCCTGTACTCAGTCTCTTACTCTGTTGTGCCTCCTGGCACACGTACCAATCCTGCACTCTGTCTTATGCTCAGTTGTGCTCTCTGGCACACACCCTGCTCCTGTACTCTGTTACACCTCCTGGCACACCTGCTGCCTGACTCAGTGCTCTGACGTGCTCTTTCCACGCATCCTGCTTCACTCACACCGGGACGAACGAAGTCTCTGTATACCACGTGTTCCCGTGTCCACGCTTTACACATTCCTGCAGACACACTCACCCACTCGTGTCTCCTGTGAGCCGGCCGCCTGGTGCCAGCAGTCGTGGTGCCTCACCCCCTGGGGCTTGCCCCTGACACTCCCTGTATAGGGGGTGGTCTTCACTAGGTCAGCTCGCCCTTGGAGGGTTGGTGTCACGACCCAGAGGGTCCACTCCAGGAGTCGTCAAACTAGTAGTCAGTGTGTACAGCGAGGGTGGGGTGATGCTGAGCAGGCTAAGATGCTGCCTCAAGCTGGGGACAGCGTTTCCGGTCCAGTTGGCAGTCTGCAGCACATGGTTGATTTCATGCTGCAGTTCTTGTTAAATGACCGCCGCATCGCCAACATTCTCCACACGGCTGATTATTGGGTGTACACCCTCCTAGATCCTCGCTACCGGGACAACTTACAAAGCCTCATACCACAGTTGAACCGGGAGCGAAAAATGCGGGAGTACCAAGAAACACTTGTGCAGGCCATCATGTTCTCCATTCCCCCCGCAAGTGTTGCTGGTAGTGCTTTTCAAAGCAGCCATGTGGGTAGAGGCAGTGGAGGAAGCTCTGCACAAAGAGGTAGCAGAGGCAGTGCCGCAGGACAAGGCAAGGCCAGTATGGCCCAAATGTGGAAAAGTTTTGTGGGACCGCCACAAACGGCTACACCATCACAGACGGCTCCAGTCAGCAGGAGGCAACGTTTCCGTCAGACTACTTGTCTTGCCCTGTTAGTGTACTCCCAGACGGCTCTTCCCCGTTCAAGTATTGGGTCTCTAAGCTGGATACATGGCCAGAGCTTAGCCAGTATGCATTGGAGGTGCTGGCTTGCCCTGCTGCCAGTGTATTATCAGAACGTGTCTTTAGTGCTGCAGGTGGTGTGGTAACAGACCGTCGCACGCGACTATCCGCCGATAATGTTGACCGGCTTACTTTTCTGAAAATGAACAAGGCCTGGATCTCACCTGAATTTGCCAGTCCTCTTCCAGAATAAATAATTGGCTGGCAACAGGATCCAGGTCTCCTGTTGTGTTCATGTTTCTATGACCTGAACTTTATTTCCTGGGCTACAGCAACGCCCGTTGTTGCTCAGAAGTGCTGTCCACACAGACAAAATACTCGCTCATGTGTAAGTGGGGTTCGGTAACGTCAGCTGATCCCCTGCTGTGTGGAGGGCAAACTCTACTGCTGCCTACAACTTCGGACTACCTCTGATTTAATATGTTCTCTGATTTGCCCTCTGTCTCCACTCTGTTTTGAGTATTTCCTCCGGCCTACAACACCGCCTGTTTCTGCTCTCAAGTGCCGTCTGCACAATCCACACTTGTTCCTGTGTTACCTGGGTCCTGTAACATCTGCTCATCTCCAGAGGTGAGTCCGGCAATGTCTCCTGCTTTGTCTACATTCCCACTACTTGTAGTGGAAAAGTGGACAGAGCAGGAGACATTGCCTGACTCACCTCTAGGGAGAAGCTGCTGTTATAGAACCCTAGTAACACAGGAACAAGTGTGGGTTGTGCAGACGGCATTTCAGAGCAGCAACTGGCGTGGTTGGAAGCCAGAGGAAATACTCGAAACAGAGTGAAGACAGAGGCCTATTTGGAGTACGTTGACAGTTAGTAGTAGTCTAGAAACAAACAATCGAAAACTGCCACCAAGTAGGCCTCGGCCTACTACCTGATTTTCCCTGGGCTCCGACTCCGCCAGTTGGTGCTCTGAAGTGCTGTCCGCACAGACAAAATGCTCGCTCATGTGTAAGTGGGGTTCGGTAACGTCAGCTGATCCCCTGCTGTGTGTATGGCAAAGTGTCCTGCTCCCTCCACAGTCAAACAACCTCAGATTTACACCTGACTCCAAGTAGGCCTCGGCCTTCTACCTGATTTTCCCTGGGCTCCGACACCACCAGTTGGTGCTCAGAAGTGCTGTCCACACAGAAAAACACACTTGTTCATGTGAAAGTGGGGTTCGGTAACGTCAGCTGATCCTCTGCTGTGTGGAGGGCAAAGTGCTGCTGCCTCCAAAATGTAACTTCTTCAGATTTAAACATTCTCTGATTTGGCTTCTGTCTCCAATTTGTCTCTAGTATTTCCCCTGACCTCCATCACCGCCAGTTCCTGCTCACAGTTGCCGTCCACGCATTCCACACGTGTTCCTGTATTCCTGGTGTTCTGTTACGTGAGCAGATCCCCCAATGTGTGTCCGACACTGTTTCCTGCGCTGTCCACCTTCCCACTGCAAGCAGTGGGAAAGTGGACAGAGCAGGAGACAGTGGCAGACACACATCAGGGGATCTGCTGACATTACAGAACCCCAGTAACACAGGAACACGTGTGGATTGGGCAGACTGCTGTATGCATAAACTGGCGGTGTTGGTGGTCACGTGAAATCCTGGAAACAGAGTGGAGACAGATGCCTAATTGGAGCACGTTGACAGTCTGTTGTAGCCTACAAACAATCTAAAACTGCCACCAAGTAGGCCTCGGCCTGCACCCTGCTTGTCCCTGGGCTCCAACAACGCTAGTTGGTGCTCGGAAGCGCTGTCCACACACAGAAAAACACACTTGTTCATGTGAAAGTGGGGGTCGGTAACGTCAGCTGATCCCCTGCTGTGTGGAGGGCAAACTGCTGCTGCCTTCAAATTGTAACTACTTCAGATTTAAACATTCTCTGATTTGGCTTCTGTCTCCACTCTGTCTCTAGTATTTCCCCTGACCTCCAGCACCGCCATTTCCTGCTCACAGTTGCCGTCCGCGCATTCCACAAGTGTTCCTGTGTTACTGGGGTTCTTTAATGTCAGCAGATCGCACAATGTGTGTCCGCCACAGTCTCCTGCGCTGTCCACCTTTCCACTGCAAGTGGTGGGAATGTGGACAGAGCAGGAGACATTGGCAGACACACATCAGGGGATCTGCTGACATTACAGAACCCCCGTAACACAGGAACACGTGTGGATTGGGTAGATGGCTACTGTACGCATAAACTGGCGGTGTTGGTGGTCACGTGAAATCCTGGAAACAGAGTGGAGACAGATGCCTAATTGGAGCATGTTGACAGTCTGTTGTAGCCTACAAACAATCTAAAACTGCCAGCAAGTAGGCCTCGGCCTGCACCCTGATTGTCCCTGGGCTCCAACAACGCCAGTAGGTGCTCGGAAGTGCTGTCCACACAGAAAAACACACATGTTCATGTCAAAGTGGGGTTCGGTAACGTCTGCTGATCCCCTGCTGTGTGTACGGCAAACTCTCCTGCTGCCTCCAAAGTCAAAATACCTCAGATTTACACCTGGCTCCTAGTAGGCCTCGGCCTGCACCATGATTGTCCCTGGGCTCCAACAACGCCAGTTGGTGCTCGGAAGTGCTGTCCACACAGAAAAACACACTTGTTCATGTCAAAGTGGGGTTCGGTAACGTCTGCTGATCCCCTGCTGCGTGTACGGCAAACTCTCCTGCTGCCTCCAAAGTCAAAATACCTCAGATTTACACCTGGCTCCTAGTAGGCCTCGGCCTGCACCATGATTGTCCCTGGGCTCCAACAACGCCAGTTGGTGCTCGGCAGTGTCTTTGGCAGGGTACTCCCTGTTGCCCAGCCTGGTTCCAGCACGCCAGCTGTTTCCGGGTAGTGTCAAGGTCACTATGCCACCAATCCGTAGTCCTGTCGTCTTGCGGCCGGGTAAGCCGACTCTACGGTGCCTGCAGTTTAGGTGACTCCTATGTGGGCTGCGGGAACTGGCACTGAAGGCTGGATCCGTAGTGCCAATGGGACATGGACCCCCTGTAGGACTGTGGGTTTCGGTAACTGCGGCCGGCTTGCGGCATGGCTACTTTGCTTTGGATGGGTAGCTTCTGCTACCCACCCGGGTTCCAGCACTGTCAGCTGGTTCTCGCCAGAGCCTTTGGCCAAGGTGCCTCCATCTCGGTATCCGAGGTCCAGCACCGTCAGCTGGTCCTTGGTAGTGCTTTTTAGCACAGGTACCTCCTGCCTAGTAACCGTGGTCCAGCAACATCAGCTGTTCCTCGGTAGTGCCATTGGCTCTTGTAGCTTTTGGTACCCATCTGGGTTCCAGCACCGTCAGCTGGTTCTCGCCAGAGCCTTTGGCCTAGGTGCCTCCATCTCGGTATCCGAGGTCCAGCACCGTCAACTGGTCCTTGGTAGTGCTTTTTAGCACAGGTACCTTCTGCTTAGTAACCGTGGTCCAGCACCGTCAGTTGGTCCTCAGTAGTGCCATTGGCTCTTGTTCCTTCTGCTACCCACCAGGGTTCCAGCACTGTCAGCTGGTTCTCGCCAGAGCCTTTGGCCTAGGTGCCTCCATCTCCGTATCCGAGGTCCAGCACCGTCAGCTGGTCCTTGGTAGTGCTTTTTAGCACAGGTACCTTCTGCTTAGTAACCGTGGTCCAGCACCGTCAGTTGGTCCTCGGTAGTGCCATTGGCTCTTGTTCCTTCTGCTACCCACCCGGGTTCCAGCACTGTCAGCTGGTTCTCGCCAGAGCCTTTGGCCTAGGTGCCTCCATCTCGGTATCCGAGGTCCAGCACCGTCAGCTGGTCCTTGGTAGTGCTTTTTAGCACAGGTACCTCCTGCCTAGTAACCGTGGTCCAGCAACATCAGCTGTTCCTCGGTAGTGCCATTGGCTCTTGTAGCTTTTGCTACCCATCTGGGTTCCAGCACCGCCAGCTGGTTCTCGGCAGTGTCTTTGGCACGGGTACTCCCTGTTGCCCAGCCTGGTTCCAGCACGCCAGCTGTTTCCGGGTAGTGTCAAGGTCACTATGCCACCAATCCGTTGTCCTGTTGTCTTGCGGCCGGGTTAGCCGACTCTACGGTGCCTGCAGTTTAGGTGACTCCTATGTGGGCTGCGGGAACTGGCACTGAAGGCTGGATCCGTAATGCCAATGGGACATGGACCCCCTGTAGGGCTGTGGGTTTCGGTAACTGCGGCCGGCTTGCGGCCTGGCTACTTTGCTTTGGATGGGTACCTTCTGCTACCCACCCGGGTTCCAGCACTGTCAGCTGGTTCTCGCCAGAGCCTTTGGCCTAGGTGCCTCCATCTCGGTATCCGAAGGTCCAGCACCGTCAGCTGGTCCTTGGTAGTGCTTTCTAGCACAGGTACCTCCTGCCTAGTAACTGTGGTCCAGCAACGTCAGCTCTTCCTCGGTAGTGCCATTGGCTCTTGTAGCTTTTGCTACCCATCTGGGTTCCAGCACCGTCAGCTGTTTCCGGGTAGTGTCAAGGTCACTATGCCACCAATCCGTTGTCCTGTCGTCTTGCGGCCGGGTTAGCCGACTCTACGGTGCCTGCAGTTTAGGTGACTCCTATGTGGGCTGCGGGAACTGGCACTGAAGGCTGGATTCGTAGTGCCAATGGGACATGGACCCCCTGTAGGACTGTGGGTTTCGATAACTGCGGCCGGCTTGCGGCATGGCTACTTTGCTTTGGATGGGTAGCTTCTGCTACCCACCCGGGTTCCAGCACTGTCAGCTGGTTCTCGCCAGAGCCTTTGGCCTAGGTGCCTCCATCTCGGTATCCGAGGTCCAGCACCGTCAGCTGGTCCTTGGTAGTGCTTTTTAGCACAGGTACCTTCTGCTTAGTAACCGTGGTCCAGCACCGTCAGTTGGTCCTCGGTAGTGCCATTGGCTCTTGTTCCTTCTGCTACCCACCCGGGTTCCAGCACTGTCAGCTGGTTCTCGCCAGAGCCTTTGGCCTAGGTGCCTCCATCTCGGTATCCGAGGTCCAGCACCGTCAGCTGGTCCTTGGTAGTGCTTTTTAGCACAGGTACCTTCTGCTTAGTAACCGTGGTCCAGCACCGTCAGTTGGTCCTCGGTAGTGCCTTTGGCTCTTGTTCCTTCTGCTACCCACCCGGGTTCCAGCACTGTCAGCTGGTTCTCGCCAGAGCCTTTGGCCTAGGTGCCTCCATCTCGGTATCCGAGGTCCAGCACCGTCAGCTGGTCCTTGGTAGTGCTTTTTAGCACAGGTACCTTCTGCTTAGTAACCGTGGTCCAGCACCGTCAGTTGGTCCTCGGTAGTGCCATTGGCTCTTGTTCCTTCTGCTACCCATCCGGGTTCCAGCACTGCCTGCTGGTTCTCGCCAGAGCCTTTGGCCTAGGTGCCTCCATCTCGGTATCCGAGGTCCAGCAACGTCAGCTGGTCCTTGGTAGTGGTTTCTAGCACAGGTACCTCCTGCATAGTAACCGGGGTCCAGCACCGTCAGCTGTTCCTCAGTAGTGCCATTGGCTATTGTTCCTTCTGCTGCCACTACGGGTTCCAGTACTGTCAGCTGGTTCTCGCCAGTTTCTCAGCCTTCTTGTACCTTCCGCTACATTTCCAAGATCAAGCTTTTTGAAATTGTCTTTGGTAATCCTTATTGATCTCCATGACGACGACCCTGATGACGACGACCCTGAAGACCACACCAAAGAAGACCAGAAATATGACCCTAAATAAGAAGACCAAGAGGACAAAGAACATGACGACAACCACGAAGATACAGAACAAAAGACAGAAGAACAAGAAGCAGAAGAAGCAAAAGCAGAAGAACAGAAAGCTGAAGAACATTAAGCATAAGACTAAAAATCAGCATAGAAGAAATCAAAATTATAAGCAGAAGAAGACTAAGCAGTAAATGGGGGTGAGTCCGTTCCTCCTCGTGGTGCCCCTGGAAAATGCCTGCTGCTGCAGGCCAAACTGAACGTGGACAAATCCTGTTGTAAATCTTTTGTGACAGGCAGAACGTAAGGTGTAATCTTATAACTTTTATAGATAAGTACTATAGGAATGCCTGTCACCATAAGAAAATGAAGAAAAAGAAGAATAGGAAGAAGATGAAGAAATAGCATATGAAAATTAATAATAGCCGAATAAGAAGAATATGAAGAATGGAAAAAAAAAACTAATGGGAAGAAGGTGAAGAAGAAGATGAATAAGGTGAAGAAAAAGTTGATGAAAAAAATGCTACTGCTGCGGATCATGAAGGAGAAAGTTTGGGAGAAGTACAAAAGAAGGTGAAGAGCATGGAAGTTGTGAAACATACATATCTGACAAAATATAAAAAAGTTAACATAGTCAATATCTTTTTAACTCCGAACGTCTTGAAAAAAAAAATTGGAATTAATGCTATGCCATGTGATTTGAATATGAAAAGAGGAGGATGAATGACCTCATGGAGATCAACATCCGACACTGCGGAGACACCATCACGTGTTTCTCAACGCAGTCATTCTAGAGCACTGCTCCCATCCCTTATGGGAAATATGTAAAACATGCAAATATATAAGCCGCGGAGACACCATCACATGTTTCTCAACGCAGGCAGTGACTAGCCAGGTCTTTCACCGGGAAGGAACAACCACGGGAAGGGCAGTCTCCAATGAAGGAAACCACCTATGCCAAAACATGGTATCCATCCACAGACAGCTGTTACGGGGTATTGCCCCTCATCAGTGTGGAGTAGGAAACTGGCTAGTAGGAGCAATGCCTAGTAACAGACCATGAACAGAGGAGGATGAATGACCTCATGGAGATCAACATCCGACACTGCGGAGACACCATCACGTGTTTCTCAACGCAGTGATTCTAGAGCACTGCTCCCATCCCTTATGGGAAATATGTAAAACATGCAAATATATGTGATTTGAATAAACCACTATGCCTTTAATGTCTCCTCCACCTCCCACAATACATTCTACATGATTCTTATTTGTTTTCCATTATGTAGAATTTGCCAACAAGGAAATAAAGGGCTTTTTTTAATTCCGATACCGGAAGTCCCATTGACTTGAATGGGACTTCCGGTATCGGAATCGGCGATACCCGATATTTTTTTCGTATCAGCCGATACCATCCGATACGATATTTTTGGGTATCGAACGGTATCGCTCAACACTACTGATAACTGAATAGTGTATGGGTGGGAAATGTAATCCAGCTAATTTTTTAATGCTTTTTTGGAGTGTTAGATATCACAGTAATGTACCACAGAACACATGAAATTGTATGGCTGAGCCTGCAAAATTGAACATCTTTTTTTTCAGTTTTGTAGGTCATAGGAAATGTACCCCAGATCACTTACCGTAATACCCTGTGGGTGACAAATTTAAGTCTAAAATTTTTAAATGCTTTTTTGAGGTCTATATATAGCATATATATATACAGTATATATATATATATATATATAGAATTCACCCAGAGCACAGAATAGTGTACGGGTAAGTAATTTAACCCAGAGAACATTTTTAATAATTTTTTTGGAGTGTTATAAAACACAAAAAAGTAAATAACTTAATATTTGATCGATCAAAGTATATTCAATTTTATCACCCTCTCCAAAAAAATCTGCAGCTATATATTTGCCAACAGACTGCACAGCCTTAATCCTTGTCTACAGACTGGATTCTGTCACTGTCCCTGATCCTGCGACTCTCTCTCCCTCGGCTGAATGCAGATTGTTCATGATACAAACAGCAAAGTAACCCATTAGCCCTTAGAAGGGCTGTCAGTATGATGGCTCAGCTTCAGCACCAGTATCAACACTACAGACCTCTGATTTGTTATACTGTGCACACACAGGAATGCAACATAGAGATTAACCCAGCAGATGTACATCAGCAGAGCAAAATTTCTACGCGTACTGAAATCCTTTAATTTGAAACCTGCAAGTGTTAGTATTTAAAAAAAAACACTCCCATCAAAGTTTTTATCTTCTTTTTATATTGCAATCATCATATTATATGGCACTGTGGACTTACAATTGTTAATTTTTCCTTTCTACCCAGTTAATTCTGATCTTTTCTCAGTTTTATGTAGAAACAGGAAGTCTCTTGTCCGTGCATGAGTCAACTACTGACCCAGCTGCTCTACTCCTCCCCCCTGCTATGGACTTTTGCAATGATGACTCATACAGGTAAATTGACCTCCTGTTTCTTCTTAAGGCCCGGTCACACATAGTGATCTCGCTAGCGACATCGCTGCTGAGTCACAAGTTTTGTGACACAACAGCGATCTCACCAGCGAGATCGCTGTGTGTGACAGCGATCAGCGACCGGTCCCCCTGCCGGTATCGCTGATTGCTCTGGGAAACCTCTGGACTTTTCTTTGGTCGCTGGTCTCCCGCTGGCCAGCACGCATCGTTGCGTGTGACAGGCGGGAGACCAGCGATCTGCTGGTAACTAACGTACACATCGGGTATCCAAGGGACGTGCGTCCCTTAGAAACCCGATGTGTACGTTAGTTACCAGCTCCCTGCATCAGCGCGCTGGTAATTAACGAACACAGCGACGCCACGCGCTCGGCGTCGCTGTGCTGATCGCTGGTGAAGCTGTCTGTTTGACAGCTCACCAGCGATCATGTAGCGATTCACAAGCAATCCTGACACGTTGATATCGCTGTCGGGATCGCTGGTGAGTCGCTATGTGTGACGAGGCCCTTAGAGGTTAGACGGATTCAGCTAGTCAGTTTTCAATCACTTGATCTCATAGACCTAATGGAAAAGAGAAGAATTAGCCGGGTAGAAAGGCAAAATGAGCAATAGTAAGTACTCAGTGCTATATAATATGATGACTGCAATATATTAAGAGGATAAAAATGTTAAAGGTAATCACATCTGATGAATCACAGTTATATGTAACCAGCTGTATTTATCTGCCGAACAATAGGTTCAGAAAATTCACACAAATTTCAAAAGCAACCATTTCATCATCCATCAACAAATGAGTAAGTATAGGCATTTTTATTTTCAGAGGCAAAAATTCAGATCGAGAAGGGCTTGTCCTAGTAGTGAACAACCCCTTTAAAGGGGTTGTCTGGTCCAAATCGATAAGTTTGCATGCTTATGAATCCCTCCAGCACACGCACTGTGCGCTCCCAGGATTTATCGGTTTCTGAGCCGGGACTGGAGGGTATGTATGAGTTATACATACTTCCAGCCAGGGCTCATCTAGTGGGCACGGCCTCGCTCCATACACTTGTATAGAGCAAGGCCGCTCCCCATTTAGTGACCTGGCTGTAAAGTGGGCATGGCTGACTAGATGGCATGGCCTCGCTCCATACACGTGTAGGACAGTGAGCCGGCATCCACTGGACGGGCTCTGGCTGGGAGTATGTACGGTATAACTCATACATACCAGCACAGTCTGTGCTGTGGAGGGAATCTTAAGTCTGCAGTCACAAAGAGTGACTGGAGAGTTATCGATTTGGACCGGTCAAACCCTTTAAGCATAAAATCAGCAGAGGGACACGTGGCGTATGGCGAGTCGTTCCATCTTGTTGAATGAAACCATACTAAGTTTGTGATTAGTCCTAGTAGTGGACAAACCCTTTAATTCCCAGAAGAAAATATAGGAAGAAAATTATTGTGTCTGTAGTGGTCATAAGACTTAAAGTGAATCTGTTACCGGAAGTTGCAGGCCTATGTAAATGGCCTGGGTCCAGTCCGATGGGCGGTGTTTCTTCTTTTTTCTCCACCCCATCGGTGGCCCCCGTCCGCTCACTTCTCCGGTATTCTTCTCCATCGTTCACGTGTGCACAAAGCAATCTTGCTTCGCGCATTCGCAGTATGCTTTGCCCAACTGCGGGCAAAGCCGAAAAATCATTACTGCGCATGCGCCGGTACACTATGTCACGGAATTATTTAGCTGTGTGTTCCGGGACATAGTGTACCGGTGCATGCGCAGTAATGATTTTCGGCTTTGCCCGCAGTTGGGCAAAGCATACTGCACAAAGCATACTGCGCGTGCGCGAAGCAAGATTGCTTTTCACACGCGCGAAAGATGGAGAAGAATACCGGAGAAGATCGCTGACGGGGCCACGGATGGGGTGGAGAAAAAAGGAGAAACACCGCCCATCGGACCGGACCCAGGCCATTTACATAGGCCTGCAACTTCCGGTGACAGATTCCCTTTAATAGTGTATGGCTGTGTGGTTACCTGAAAGCTATCCTAACGCAATGCCAGAATTGAAACAGAAAATTGTAATTCACATCTGGAATATGAAACTTGGTGTTGTAGAAGGTGTTCATTACATGATAGGATGGGCACACATAGGCACTGGTAGAAAGCATGAACACCATCTCCTGTAGCAGGTAAGTATGTCTTTCATCCTTTATCCTTGCACACGGCAAATCGGAGCTTTTTAAGTTTTATCCTTCATTATTCACTACCATGCCAAAAGCCTTCATCCATTGTTACATGAGTGCTCTGCAAACTCTGCTTTTCACTTTAATTACTGATATATAAACACGTTACATGATCTTTTCTAATTAGCTACAGAAAATAGAAATAATAGTGTTCAAACATATGGTGTTATTCACAGTAATGCTGCGTCCAAGACACAGGTCAGCTAATTCTAATATACATTGGCGTAATTAGAGTTCTACGGGTTCCAAAGGAAAATTTTGCCTCAGAGTTCCCCACAACAAGCAATATATTTCTCAGATGCGTGAGCCCCAATAGCTTTGCTACACATATTTTTGCCCTCATCCTTAAAAAATAAATATAGTATCTTTCATTTTTATATACAGTAGCGCTAACATATTCCTCAGCGCTTTACAGTTTGCACAAGTTATCAACACAATCTAAATTCCCTATCAGTATGTCTTTGGAATGTGGGAGGAAACCGGAGTACCCATGCAAACACGGGGAGAACATACAAACTCCTTACAGATGTTGTCCTTGGTGGGATTCGAACCAAGGACTCCAGCGCTAACCACTGAGCCACCATGCTGCCCATATAGTATAACATTTCACAGAACATGCAGCAATAGGATAATTTTCTAAGAAGTTTTTTTTTCTAAAGAATACAATCATATAATTATCAAATAACAAATATCTCCATACTATTACTGAACAAAACCCAACATACCAAGAGCAATATTATGATTAATACAAGTACCAACAAATCATGACCACAGATTACCGGCATACTCAGTGGTGACCGAATATTACCATCACACCACCTATTAATGAAAAATACACAGTTATCCAGGTGCTCTGTAGACATATATAGAAGAGTGAACAGTGCAAATAAATCCAGGAAATGTCTCCAATTCATTTTCACTCTCCTTCCTCTGGTGCAGATCAGTATATCTTCGTCTAGCCACAACATATCTCTAGAGAATATATCATACAGACATCTATGGCTGATCCCTTTATATCACTTCCCCACTTCTACACCCCCTGGTGCACTACACAACAATTCTAGCCAAAAGTACCAGTGTACCAAAAATAAAACACATCACAATTAGGATGTTTCCCTTTGTGCCCGCCACAAATTAGATATGGCTCCCTCTGTGGCTTCTATACAGTAGTAATGCCTCTTTTGTGGCCCACAGTACAATAGTTAAATTTCCCTTTGTATCCAAAATAGTATTGTCACTCTCAATATAGTAATAATGGGCTCCCAATTGGCACCCATAGACTAACATCAACCGTTTGTGCTCCCATATAGCAACGACATCCAATTTTTACATTCATATACAGTAGTAGTATTCTGTTTCATAATCCCTATATCATACTCCTCTTTGTGGCCCACCAAATAGAAGTAATGTCCCCTTTTGTTGTCTGCATACATTACTAATGCCTCTTTTTTGGCCACATTCATTAAAGGGAACCTGTCAGCTGGATCGTGCTGAGTAACCTACACACAGTGTCAGGTCGGCGCCGTTACACTGATTACAATGATATCTTGGTTGATGAAATCCATCTTGTGGCTGCTGTTTAATCTTTATTTTCCGTTTTGAGTTTATGATATGCTTGTGCTGCAGGGCAGCCTGTAGACTGCTGACAGGTCACTGATCCCTCGCTGACCTGCCCCCTAGTTTACATAATGAATGTTATACACTGCTCAAAAAAATAAAGGGAACACTTAAACAACACAATATAACTCCAAGTAAATCAAACTTCTGTGAAATCAAACTGTCCACTTAGGAAGCAACACTGATTGACAATCAATTTCACATGCTGTTGTGCAAATGGAATAGACAACAGATGGAAATTATTGGCAATTATCAAGACACCCTCAATAAAGAAGTGGTTCTGCAGGTGGGGACCACAGACCACATCTCAGTACCAATGCTTTCTGGCTGATGTTTCGGTCACTTTTGAATGTTGGTTGTGCTTTGACACTCGTGGTAGCATGAGATGGACTCTACAACCAACCCAAGTGGCTCAGGTAGTTCAGCTCATCCAGGATGGCACATCAATGCGAGCTGTGGCAAGACGGTTTGCTGTGTCTGTCAGCGTAGTGTCCAGAGGCTGGAGGCGCTACCAGGAGACAGGCCAGTACACCAGGAGATGTGGAGGGGGCCATAGGAGGACAACAACCCAGCAGCAGGACCGCTACCTCAGCCTTTGTGCAAGGAGGAACAGGAGGAGCACTGCCAGAGCCCTGCAGGCCACAAATGTGCATGCTTCTGCACAAATAGTTAGAAACCGCCTCCATGAGGATGGTCTGAGGGCCCAACATTTACAACCCAGTGGGTTGAAAAGTCCGTCTCATGCTACCACGAGTGTGAAAGCACAACCAACATTCAAAAGTGCCCAAAAAATCAGCCAGAAAGCATTGGTACTGAGATGTGGTCTGTGGTCCTCACCTGCAGAACCACTTCTTTATTGAGTGTGTCTTGATAATTATCAATAATTTCCATATGTTGCCTATCCCATTTGCACAACAGCATGTGAAATTGATTGTCAAACAGTGTTGCTTCCTAAGTGGACAGTTTGATTTCAGAGAAGTTTGATTTACTTGGAGGAGGCAATTATTTTTTTTCTATAGCAAGATGGCGCCGGCAACGCCTGCGCAATAGCATCTATTGCGCAGGCCCGCCCCGGAGGATGAGAATCTCATTAAATGAAAATAAAGATTAAACAATAGCCACAAGACGGATTTCATCAACCATTGTAATCAGTATAACGGCGCCGACCTGACAGTGTCTGTAGGTTACTCAGTACAATTCTGCTGACTGGTTCCCTTTAATAACATCCACATGGTAGCGCTTATCCAATAGTAGTATCCCTTATTGTGCCTCAAAATGTTAATGGTGCTCATACACAGAGGTCCACTTCACATTAGTAAGTAGTGCCATTCCACCTTTGCACTAACAATAGTGTAAAAAAAATGAGTTGGATATATTAGGCAGTAAGTGAACAGTCAGTGATTGAAGTTCATGTGTAGGAAACAGGATAAATGGGCAAGCCTAAAGATGTCGGTGACTTAGCCGAATTGTAATGGCTAGGCTACTGAGTCACACCTTCCCCAAAACAGAAGGTCCCTGATAAGTAGCTGTTTACACCAACAAAAATGGTTGAAAAAAGGACAACCATTAAGATGACAAAGTGACATTGGTACTCAAAGCTCACTGAAGAAAATAAAGAGTCATTCAAGACTCTAGTCCGATCCCAAAGAAAAATGAAAAATTTATGGCTGGCTATGATAGAAAGGTGTCAGGACACACAGCTCATCACATTTAGATGAAAAAGGACATTATACAGACTATGTAAACCCCTATATTATGTTCCCTAATGACAGTTGCCTTTTGCAGCAGAATAAATAACCCTTCCTTACTACAAAACTTTTCCAGGAAGGGTTTAAGAAACATAGCAAGATTTCAGGATGTTGACTTGGCCTCCAAATTTCCCAAATTTCAAATTTACCGACGCTGTGGGATTTACTGGAAAAGCAAGCCCAAACCGTGAAGCCCTGATTTAAAAACTTTCAAAACTTAACAGATCTGCTATCGTCTTGGTGCCAGATACAATAATGTAACCTAAGAGGTTTAGTGGCGTCCATGCCTCAATAGGTCTGATGTTAAGATGGAAACATAAATAATATTAGGTAGGAGGCTTCAATTTTGCGGCTGTGTATAAGTATTTGATACATTGCCGATTTTGCAAATTTTTCCACCTACAAAGAATGGAGAGGTCTGTCATTTTTATTGTAGGAACACTTCAACTGTGAGAGACTGAAGCTAAAAATAAAAAACATAAAGTCACATTGTGTGATTTTTAAATAATTAAAATGCATTTTATTGCATGAAATAAGAATTTGATCATCACTTACCAACCAGCAAGAATTATGACTCTCACAGACCTGTTAGTTTTTCTTTAAGAAGCCTTCTACTCTGCACTCATTACCTGTATAAAGACACTGTCCACATACTCCTTAAATAACACTCCAACCTATCCACCATGGCAAAGACTGAAGAGCTGTCTAAGGACACCAGGAAGAAAATTGTGGAGCTGCACAAGGTTGGCATGTGCTACAGAACAATAGTCAGGTAGCATGGTGAGGAGGCACCAACTGTTGGCACAATTATTGGAAAATGAAAGAAACACAAGATGACTGTCGATCTTGCTCTGTCTGGGACTCCATGTAAGATCTCGCCTCGTGGGGTTAAGGATGATTCTGAGAAAGGTCAGGAATCAGAACAGAACTAAATGAGAGGACTTGATCATTGACCTTAAGAGAGCTGGGACTACACTCTCAAACATTACCATTAGTAACACTACACCATCATGGATTAAAGTCCTGCATGGCACGCAAGGTCCCCTGCTCACACCAGCACATGTCCAGGCCCGTTTGAAGCTTGCCAGTGACCATCTGGATGATCCAGAGAAGACATTGTAAAAGGTCATGTGGTCAGATGAGAACAGAATAAAACTTTTGGGTATCAACTGCACTGGTCGTGTTTGGAGGAAGAAGGCATAGTACAATCCTGAGTACAATCCCGCCCCAACCGTGAAGCACAATAGGGGAAACATCATATTTTGGGGGTGCTTTTCCACAAAGGAGACAGGACGACTGCACCATATTGAAGGACAGATGAATGAGGTCATGTATAGTAAGATTTTGGCCAACAACCTCCTTCGCTCATTAAGAGCATTAAAGATGGGTTATGGCTGGGACTTTCAGCATGACAATCACCCGAAACATACAGCTAGGGCAACTAAGAAGTGGCTCCGTAAGAAGCATTTCAAGATCCTGGAGTGGCCTAGCCAGTCTCCAGGCCTCAACCCAATAGAATATCTTAGGAGGGAGCTGAAACTCAATGTTGCCTGTTGTGAGTTCATTTTCCCCTTCATCACTGAGGCCCGAGGAACTCCTTTTTCTGGTAGGGAGAGGTAGTGAGTCTGATTATCAGACACCTGAGATTAATGATGATGACTGGCTGAGTGGAGTCACAGACTGGATATAAGGCTGCATACGCCCATTCTCCCTGCGGGTGATTTCTCTGTGGTATCTTGGAGTCCAGTCTGAATTCCTGCTCTGCTAATGCTAAGTTTTCTTCCTTGCTTTTTGCATTTGTGCCTTGCTTTGTTTTTTCTGGATTTCAGCCATTCCCTGCTGGGGTGAGCTGAACTCCTTAGCTCTGTCTCCTGAAAATACCAGAGTGCTGATTTAGTTTTGAAGCTTAGTTGCTTCAGGGTCTTTTTCCATTTCAGCTTGCTGGCCTATGTTTTTGATAGGGTTTTTTGCCAATTGCAGACAGCAGCTTTCCTTTCCTGTTTAGATTAGATTGGGCCCCAACGTTTGCTCAGCCTATCTTTCTATCTGTGTCAGTGTTTTTTCATCTTGCTTCACCGTCATTATATGTTGGGGGCTGCCTTTTACTTTGGGGTCTGCTCTGGGGCAGTTTAGATTTTCCTTTCTATCTTTAGGCTATATAGGTCTCCGGCTGTGTTCGAGGGGTCTAGGGCACCGTAGGTACCCCCCACGGCTACTGCTAGTTGTGTTGATAGGTTCAGGGGTCTGCAATCGGATAGTTGCCAGCTCCTCTGGTTTTCTGGACGTAGCTTCTATTTTTGTGTCTGCCTCCTACGGTCACTCAATCATAACAGAATCACCCGCCTGACCGCAGATCCTTGGGTACTCAATAGCAGGAAAGAATTGCAAAAAAAAAGTGTGTATATTTTTTCCTCTATATCTCTGAGGCCGTAGGGGGAATTTTTTTTTTCTCTCAATGGAGATAAAGCAATTGTCTGATCGTGTGGAGCAGCTCGCTGCGGAAGTGCGGGGAATTTCCGCCTACCTTGCTCATTCACATGCTGCTGAACCAAAGATTCCTACACCTGATGTATTTTGTGGTGATCGGTCTAAATTTTTGAATTTCAAAAATAATTGTAAATTATTTTTTGCCTTGAAGCCTAACTCGTCAGGGAGCTCCGCGCAGCAGGTTAAAATTGTCATCTCTTTGCTGCGTGGCGATCCCCAGGATTGGGCGTTTTCTTTGAAACCAGATGATCCTATTCTGACTAATGTGAACGCATTTTTTCAAGCCTTGGGCTTGTTGTATGACGAACCTAATGCCATTGATCAGGCTGAAAAGACCCTGCTGACATTGAATCAGGGTCGAGATTCTGCAGAATTGTACTGTCAAAAATTCCGAAAGTGGGCGGTACTTACTACCTGGAATGATAATGCCTTGGCTGCTCTCTTTCGGAAGGGTTTGTCAGAAGCCGTAAAAGATACTATGGTGGGATTTCCTGTTCCCTCTGGTCTTGACGATTCTATGTCATTAGCCATTCAGGTTGATCGGCGTTTGCGCGAACGCAAAACTGCACGAGAGGTGTTGCCACCTGTTGAACAAATGACTGAACCTATGCAATGTGATAGAGTTTTCTCCAGAGAGCAGCGTCAGGAGTTCAGAAGGCATAATAAGATGTGCTTTTTCTGTGGAGATGCCTCGCATATTATTTCTGTCTGTCCTAAACGAGAGAAACGCTTTGCACACACGTTTTCTGTTGGTGGTGTTCAACCTAAGTTTCTTCTGGCTATTACTCTGATCTGCTCCCTGTCCACATTTTCCGCCAAGGCATTTGTGGATTCGGGAGCAGCTCTAAACCTAATGGACTTGGATTTTGCTAAACGTTGTGGATTTCCTATGACACCTCTGCGGACGCCTATCCCTTTGAGGGGGATTGATGCTACTCCTTTGGCTAAAGATAAACCTCAGTTTTGGACCCAGGTGGTGATGCGGGTCGCCCCAGACCATCAGGAAAATTGCAGATTTTTGGTGTTGCATAATCTGCATGATACCATTGTTCTGGGGTTTCCCTGGTTACAAATACATAATCCAGTTCTGGATTGGAAATCTTTGTCTGTGGTGAGTTGGGGTTGTCGGTGTGCCCTTAGTGATGCTCCTGTTTTCTCCACCTCTCCCCAGTCACATGATGTTCCTGACTATTTGGCTGACTTTTATGATGTATTTAGTGAGAATGAGTCTGCGTCTTTGCCTCCTCATAGGAGTTATGACTGTGCTATTGAGCTGAACCCGGGGTGTAAATTCCCCAAGGGTCGGCTTTTCAATTTATCTGTACCCGAGCACGAGGCTATGCGATCCTATATTAAGGAGGCATTGGAGAAGGGTCATATTAGACCATCCTCTTCACCCTTAGGTGCTGGGTTTTTTTTGTAGCCAAAAAGGATGGATCATTAAGACCTTGTATTGATTATCGTGCCCTCAACAAGATTACTGTTAAATATCAGTATCCGTTACCCCTGATTTCGGATCTATTCTCTAGAGTTAAAGGTGCTTGCTGGTTTACCAAGCTTGACCTCAGGGGGGGGTATAATCTTATTCGCATTAAGCATGGGCATGAATGGAAGACAGCGTTTAATACTCCGGAGGGACATTTTGAGTACCTGGTGATGCCTTTTGGGCTCACTAATGCCCCTTCTGTCTTCCAGTGCTTCACGAACGATATTTTCCGAGATTTTGTGGATAAATTTTTGATTATCTATCTGGATGATATTTTGATCTTCTCCAAGGATTGGGATTCTCATGTGGAACATGTTCGGACTGTGTTCCGGATCTTGAGGGAGAATTCCCTGTACGTCAAGAGATCTAAATGCCTTTTTGGGGTACAGAGGATTTCATTTTTGGGATTTATTTTGTCTCCGTCAACTACTGAAATGGATCCAGTCAAGGTACAGGCCATTTATGATTGGGTTCAGCCCACTTCTTTGAAGGCCCTCCAGAAGTTTTTGGGTTTTGCTAATTTTTATCGGAAATTTATAGCAAAATTTTCTAGTATTGCCAAGTCATTGACTGATTTGACTAAGAAGGGTGCTGATGTGTTAAATTGGTCTCCGGAGGCTGTTTCTTCCTTTCAGGAGTTGAAGCGAAGATTCACCTCCGCCCCGGTTTTGCGGCAACCTGATGTCTCACTTCCGTTCCAGGTAGAGGTGGATGCTTCTGAGATTGGTGCAGGAGCTGTTTTGTCCCAAAAGGATCCTGTAACATCTAAAATGAATCCCTGCGCTTTCTTTTCCCGAAAGTTCTCTCCATCTGAACGTAACTACGACGTGGGGAATCGGGAACTGTTGGCCATGAAATGGGCATTTGAGGAGTGGAGACATTGGTTGGAGGGAGCTAAGCATCAAGTCGTGGTCCTCACCGACCACAAGAATTTGATTTATCTAGAGTCGGCTAAGCGCTTGAACCCTAGACAGGCTAGGTGGGCCTTGTTTTTTACACGTTTTGATTTTGTGGTTTCTTTTCTTCCTGGAACTAAGAATGTAAAGGCAGACGCACTCTCTAGGAGTTTCTTTGCTGATTCTCCTGTGGTGACCAAACCTGCTACCATCTTAGGCGAAGGGGTAGTTCTTTCTGCCATCTCGCCCGATTTGAGACGTGCTCTGGAAGAATTCCAGAGAGACAAGCCTGAGCGTTGTCCCAGTGGAAAGTTGTATGTTCCTGACCAGTGGAAGAAGAGAGTGATGTCTGAAGTTCATTGCTCTGCTTTGGCTGGTCATCCAGGTATTTTTGGTACTAGAGATCTTGTGAGTCGGTCTTTTTGGTGGCCCTCCTTGTCTCGTGATGTCAGTAATTTTGTGCAGTCCTGTGGGACGTGCTCCCGGTCTAAATCATGCTCCCGCTCTAGTGGGTTGTTGATGCCTTTGCCTGTCCCCAAGAGGCCATGGACCCATATTTCAATGGATTTCATCTCCGATACGCCTGTCTCTCAAAGGATGACTGTTATTTGGGTGATTTGTGATAGGTTCTCTAAGATGGTTCATCTTGTACCACTCCCTAAGTTGCCGTCTTCCTCTGAGTTGGTGCCCCTGTTTTTGCAACAGGTGGTTCGCTTGCACGGGATTCCTGAGAACATTGTGTCTGACAGAGGAGTTCAGTTTGTGTCTAGATTTTGGAGAACTTTCTGTTCCAAGCTGGGAATTCAGTTGTCCTTCTCCTCTGCCTTTCACCCTCAGACCAATGGGCAGACAGAGAGAACCAGACCTTGGAGTCATATTTGAGATGTTTTATTTCCGCTGATCAGGATGATTGGGTTTCATTTTTACCCTTGGCCGAATTTGCTTTAAATAACAGAGCTAGTTCTGCCACTTTGATGTCACCTTTTTTTTGTAACATTGGGTTTCATCCTCGATTTTCTTCAGGGCAGGTGGAGCCGTCTGCCTGCCCAGGGGTTGACACTGTGGTGGAGAGAATGCACCAGATCTGGGACCAAGTGGTGGATGTTATCTCTCTCCCAGGAAAAGGCCCAGCGGTTTTCCAACCGACATAGGACCATTGGTCCCCAGTTTAAGGTTGGTGATTTGGTGTGGTTATCATCAAAAAATATTGCTATGAAGGTGGCTTCTCCTTAGTTTAAGCCTAGATTTATTGGGCCTTACAAGATTTTGGAGATTATTAATCCGGTCTCTTTTCGTTTGGCTCTTCCTGTCACATTTAAAATCCATAATGTGTTTCATAAGTCCTAGTTGAAGAGATTTGATGAACCTGTTGTTCCGGGAGTGGCACCTCCAGACCCTGTATTGGTTGAAGGTAACATTGAATATGAGGTAGAGAAAGTACTGGATTCTCGTCTGGCTAGACGGAGACTCCAGTATTTGGTTAAGTGGAAGGGTTATGGTCAGGAGGATAATTCCTGGGTCTCTGCCTCTGATGTTCATGCTAAAAGACTGGTGCGTGCCTTTCATCAGGCACACCCTGATCGCCCTGGTGGCGTGGTTGAGGGTTCGGTGACCCCTCCTCAAGGGGGAGGTACTGTTGTGAGTTCATTTTCCCCTTCATCACTGAGGCCCGAGGAACTCCCTTTTCTGGTAGGGAGAGGTAGTGAGTCTGATTATCAGACACCTGAGATTAATGATGATGACTGGCTGAGTGGAGTCACAGACTGGATATAAGGCTGCATACGCCCATTCTCCCTGCGGGTGATTTCTCTGTGGTATCCTTGGAGTCCAGTCTGAATTCCTGCTCTGCTAATGCTAAGTTTTCTTCCTTGCTTTTTGCATTTGTGCCTTGCTTTGTTTTTTCTGGATTTCAGCCATTCCCTGCTGGGGTGAGCTGAACTCCTTAGCTCTGTCTCCTGAAAATACCAGAGTGCTGATTTAGTTTTGAAGCTTAGTTGCTTCAGGGTCTTTTTCCATTTCAGCTTGCTGGCCTATGTTTTTGATAGGGTTTTTTGCCGATTGCAGACAGCAGCTTTCCTTTCCTGTTTAGATTAGATTGGGCCCCAACGTTTGCTCAGCCTATCTTTCTATCTGTAAGTATATCGTGGCACTACTGCGTTGGTGCACAAAAGAAGGTTCCCACACCAGTGTAAATAATGAAAGAAATTTTTGGCACTCAACTTGTCGCAAAGTGAAGATTTTATTTGCAGTCTCAAATTTAGACGTTTCGGCTTATACAGACAAGCCTTCATCAGTATGCTGCAAATCAGATACAGGTATAGAATACAAGTCAGATGCTACATAATGTACAATCAATATGGTTCAAACATCAAGTAAATACCAAAATAAATATTCAAAAAAGTGCAATAGTGATGGGAGGGATGGGTAGAGGTATGTGGGTTTAGGGAAAAAAAAGGAAAAAGGCGGAAGTATTGTAACCTACCCAGACTGCTCTCTTGGAAAGATTTGCAATGTATCTAGAGTAAACAGTATATATATATTGAGATAATCGTATCAATTGTGTGGACGAGAAAGCGTAAATTAATCTTAGATTTATTGCTACTCACTTAATATCTGGTCACCACTATATTGATGGTGGGGATAGTGTGATCCTTTTAAAGATTATCCTTGCGTATATCTTGAAAAGATATAATGAAATAAAATAAAAACAAAGAAAAATGTCCACAATAAAGTGCTGTCATATGGTTGCACCTTGATAAAGTGCTAAGTGTATGTAAGATACCAACCGACAATAATTTGTGGCTGGACTAGCAGGAAGTAATTCCATAAGAGGTTTAAATAAGAGGTCTGTAGATCAAAACAAAGGATGAGAGGAATTCACTCAATATGCTCAGGAATACATGATCATCATATCCCATATGTACCCACTCACTTGGTGTTTAGTCTGTTGTCGCTTAGGACTCAATGCTGCATAGGATCAGGTATGTCACTCTGAGTGATGTAGCTGTATGGGACGATATATATAGTACATGAGGGGTTAAGTCTCCCTGTAAACTATTTACATGCCTGAATGCACGCAGAGGAGATGTGCTTACCGTTAGTGGATGGCGGCGTAATGTGTCCTGGAAAACGCGGTATCCACCGCTTGTAGCCTGGGTGTACTCGGCCCATGATGTGATTGCTAAATAGGCGGTGGGCGGGACAGCCTAAGATTGACTGGGCCGCGTCACCGGAAGTGACGTTGCCGCCTATGTGAACGTGAGATCAGGCATAAAGAAACAGAGGGGCGTGTTGTGAGAGGTAACGCTGGACTGCACAGCGATTAACCATGTGTGTAACAGCTTTCATGCTGTCAGGATTCCTGTATTAGGAGGGGGCTTGTAGGAGAAAGAGAAGAGGGAACGCTCATGTATCAATCAGATTGAGTGGAGGCTATGTGTGAAAGACATGAACTGTATATGAAATGATGGTGAATTAATTGTAAATAACTAATTAGTCATTGGGGATGATATGAAAATGTCACACATGTATTGTACAATGATTAAACCAGTGGTGAAGGGGAATAAATTAAAGCTTCCTGTTACAAAGTGAGGAGGGATATCTCTATTGATATTATAGAGAAAAAGGACACAATTGAATACAGGAATAAAAAGGTAGTCTAGATATGCTGATAAGTAAAAGAATTAGCTCGAAGGAGGCAGGGAGGGAGAGTCCGAGGGAGAAACAAGGACAATCGGTGACAATTGCGTGTAGTTCAAAAACGACGACTCTGTAAAATTAAGAAAATATGTTAGTAATCCTGTAATGATAACATGACTCATTGACAAAAATAATGACCATCTAATTTCTACAAAATTGTGAAGAAGTGTAGTCTTAGACCCATCATAAGAAAGATAATAAATCATACTCTCTATTGAGACCTCTCGGTGTGAGAGTTTGTAATTCATGTATCCAGAAGGCCTCTCTTCTTTTCAAGAGTTGGATACGATTACCACCCCTCCGAGGAAAGGGTACGTGCTCAATAACACAAAATTTCAATTGAGGGATGGTGTGCCCAGCTGTAATAAAATGATATGGTAGGGGTAATAGTGTATTGCCACACCTGATTGTGGATTTATGCTTGCTTATGCGGTCCCTGATAGACTGGGTGGTTTCACCAATGTACAAAAGACCGCACGGGCATTTGATCAGGTATACCACATGCGATGTATCGCAAGTGGAGTAGTCTTTAATTTTGTACCGTTTACCAGAGTGTGGGTGGTGGAAATAATCCCCTTTTAATACATTGCTGCATTGATTGCAATGAAGGCACGGATAAGTCCCTGTTTTGGGTGTGGAAAGAAATCTTAGTGTTGTTGACCTCACTCCTGGGCCTATATCTGCTTTAATCAGGGTGTCCCTAATGTTTCTGGGGGGTTTATAGCATGGTAGAAAGTTATGTTGAAATTCTGTGACCTCTGGATGAGCCTCCTTAAGAATGCCCCAATGTCTCCGTATGGAACGGTGTAAAATCTGTACATACGGGTGATATGTATGGACGAAGGGTAGACGTCCTGAGACTCCACTGCGGTTTGGGGCCGGGGGTTGTCGTGCTTGATCAAGTAAACTTGAAGGATAGCCCCTCGAGCGAAATTTCTTATGCATCTCATTTAACCTAATATGGCTAACTGACGGATCAGAAACAATCCGTTCAACCCTCTTGAATTGTGATATTGGTATGGATTTCTTGGTGGAGGGAAGGTGCAAGCTCTTGTAGTGCAACAGACTATTCCGGTCTGTGGTTTTGATGTGTAGGTCAGTGCTCAAATATCCCTCCACACTCTTGATGACCTTAGTGTCCAAGAAACTCACCACCTGTAAATCCCTAGTCATGGTAAAGGCTAGACCTGGCCAGGCCATATTCAATTTGTTATAGAATATGTCTAGTGTATCAGCCGACCCTGTCCAAATGCAAAAAATGTCATCTATGAATCTTTTCCATAGTCTACAGTGGGTTTTAAAAAGAGGGTCAGAGTAGACAATATCCTCTTCAAATGTTGCCATAAAT
Organism: Dendrobates tinctorius; assembly: GCF_039654945.1. Taxonomy (NCBI): domain Eukaryota; kingdom Metazoa; phylum Chordata; class Amphibia; order Anura; family Dendrobatidae; genus Dendrobates; species Dendrobates tinctorius. The sequence continues at coordinate 11,791,296 of NW_027361872.1, forward strand.
GTATTTGCATAAGGGGGCGCGACATTAGACCCCATCGCAGTCCCCTTGGTCTGTAGGTAGAATGTATCGCCAAAGAGGAAATAATTTCTAGTGAGAACGAGGGTCAATAATTCAATACAGAAGTCAATCATGTCCCTATTCAACTCAGATCTCAGTAAGCGTCTCTTTACGCAATCAATCCCCAATTCATGTGGAATTGATGTGTATAAATCTTTTACATCAAAGGAGACTAGAAAAGAGTCCCCAGGGACAGGACCCAAATTTCGTAGAGTTTTAAGAAAATCCCCTGTGTCTAATAGAAAAGAAGATGCTTGTCTAGTGAGAGGGGTTAGAATTTTTTCCAAAAGTATGGATAGTGGTGACAAAATGGAATCTGTTGACGCCACAATGGGTCGGCCCGGAGGACACTCCAATCTCTTATGAATTTTCGGAAGGATGTAAAATACTGGAGTGATGGGGTCTGTTTTGATCAAAAAGTCACATGTCTTAATATCAATTATGCCTCGTGTAGTATAATCTGTGACTACAGAATATATGCAGTCCCTGATACTCCTCATTGGATCATGAGGAAGGACTGCATAAACAGAGCTGTCATTTAATTGGCGCAACACTTCATTCATGTAATCCTGTTTGTCCATTACAAATATTGCTCCCCCTTTATCAGCAGGTTTAATGATGATATTGGGATCTTGGCGAAGTGCCTCCAAAGCCTGGAAGTCCACCATGTCAAGATTGGGGGAGACGTGAAGATCGCCTCTCTCCATGCCTTTGCGCTTTCTCGTCCACACAATTGATACGATTATCTCACATATATATATACTGTTTACTCTAGATACATTGCAAATCTTTCCAAGAGAGCAGTCTGGGTAGGTTACAATACTTCCACCTTTTTCCTTTTTTTTCCCTAAACCCTCATACCTCTACCCATCCCTCCCATCACTATTGCACTTTTTTGAATATTTATTTTGGTATTTACTTGATGTTTGAACCATATTGATTGTACATTATGTAGCATCTGACTTGTATTCTATACCTGTATCTGATTTGCAGCATACTGATGAAGGCTTGTCTGTATAAGCCGAAACGTCTAAATTTGAGACTGCAAATAAAATCTTCACTTTGCGACAAGTTGAGTGCCAAAAATTTCTTTCATTATCTTTCTATCTGTGTCAGTGTTTTTTCATCTTGCTTCACCGTCATTATATGTTGGGGGCTGCCTTTTACTTTGGGGTCTGCTCTGGGGCAGTTTAGATTTTCCTTTCTATCTTTAGGCTATATAGGTCTCCGGCTGTGTTCGAGGGGTCTAGGGCACCGTAGGTACCCCCCACGGCTACTGCTAGTTGTGTTGATAGGTTCAGGGGTCTGCAATCGGATAGTTGCCAGCTCCTCTGGTTTTCTGGACGTAGCTTCTATTTTTGTGTCTGCCTCCTACGGTCACTCAATCATAACAGTTGCCCAGCAACAGCCCCGAAACCTGAAAGATCTGGAGAAGATCTGTATGGAGGAGTGAGCCAAAACACCTGTTGTAGTGTGAGCATGCTTGGTCAAGAACTACATTAAACGTCTGACCTCTGTAATTGCAAACAAAGGTTTCTGTAGCAAATATTAAGTTCTATTTTCCATTGTATTAAATACTTATTTCATGTACTAAAATGCAAATTAATTATGTAAAAATCCTACAATGTGATTTTCTGTATTATTATTTTTAGATTCTGTCTCTCACAGTTGATGTGTACCTACGATAAAAATTACAGACCTCTCCATTCTTTGTAAAACTTGCAATATCGGCAGTGTATCAAATACTTATTTTCCCTACTGTATATACAAATGCAATATGTATTGACAACACCTATCATATAAGAACATTATCTATAAAGATCTAAATCCAGTGTTAATAAAGTTAAATATTTATAATTTGATGTCTTGGTTCAAACTAAAAACAAAAGGTCACAAATGTGTTACACTGAAAATAATATATTTCAAAATCGGGGGACAATCGACACCTTCACCTTCATTCTATTCTCATTTAGATGGATAGATCTTAAGTTGTAATATATATTACATATAATAAGTTTTCAATTTATCAGTGGGATTGTAACAGATTTACAACAATGTAAGAGAAGAAGAACACATTTAATTACCACTAAAGTCAATTAATTGAACCAATTTTTGGGTGAGGCAATTGTCATGGTTAGGACATGGTTAATGTCCTGTTTTCTCAGGGTTAATTTTGCTGGCCTCCCTTTGGATCTGGGAGGGGTATTTATACTCACTCCAGACTAGGATTCCCTGTCAGCTATACTGTTATTCTGGCTGTGTGTCTGACCTCTGGTGTGCTTGTATACTGCATTGCTTGTTTGATTCCCGTGTATGATCCGGTCTGTCCCCACACTCTGTTCTCTGTCTCACGTTTTGGTACTATTGTCTTCTCTAGTTCTGACCTCCTGGCTTGGCTATTGTTATTCCATTAACGTTTGCCCCTTTTGTACCGTCTATTGCCCGTACTAGTTTTCTGATCTATTGCTACGTCCTGACTATCCGCTCTGTCTAACCCTTTGGTACTGTCGTGCGATCTCGTGCTTTGACCCCGGCTTGATCTGGTTTACGTCCCTGTCTACGCCCCTTGGTAACTTGTCCCGTAGTTACCTTTCTAGGAGTTTTCCTCAGCTCCTAGCTCTGTGGAGCGTAGGCCATGTCCGCCAGTAGTCACATGCTTCAGGTCCTCTTAGTCTGAAGCACGCATTGTCACTGCTGCTGCCCTGCTCCACAGGTATCTTTGAGCACTGTTTTTGAACTCAGGACACGTGCACTGGCTCAGTAAGCAAGTGCAGTGCGGTGTTCCTGACATTATAGCTGACCATTCTAGTTTTTTTTCCTCTGAAGGAAAAAAAAAAAGTGTGTTATCCCATACAAGCTTTGGCTGATCAGGTCAAGCACCTGACCCAAATGTTCCATAAACTCAATGTGGAACAGCGCATGATGGCCCACACCCAGCAACAGTTGGTGGTTACTGTGCAGGGGGCTGTCGATGCAGGGGCTCCTAGTTCCGGGGGTAGAGATGTGTCATTAGCATCCCCCGAATCTCCAGTCAAATTGCCAGACCCTTTCTCAGGGGATAAAAAGGAGTTCAGGTCTTTCAGAGAAGGATGCAAGCTTTTTTTTCTCTAAGGCCCCGCTCCTCCGGGGATGAGTTCCAGAGGGTCAGGGTCGTCATTTCCCTACTTCGGGGGGCTCCACAGGCATGGGCGTTCTCTCTCTCTTCCTCTGCTCCTGAATGTATGTTTGTGAACCTGTTCTTTGAGGCTCTGGGGCACATCTATGACGAGCCTGATAGAGTGCGTCTGGCAGAGGATATGGTGATGAGTGTGACACAGGGGAGGAGCTCTGTTGAATGGTTCTGCTCAGAATTTAGATGTACGCCGCCCTGAGGGGGTTGTTCTGCAGGGGCCTGTCTGACCATCTGCAGGACACTTTGGCATTACATCCTCCTCCTGATACCCTGGAGGACGCCATGATGCAGGTGGTCCGTATGGACCGGAGACTCCATGCTAGAGGAATTATGCAACAAGAGTCTCCCTTGTACCCCAAATTGTGTGACTGTGTGACGCTGCACCTGTATTTGAGCCCATGGAGGTTGGGTCAGTCTCGGTTAAGGAGAAAGAGAGAAGGCACCGTAGAGACAATCTGCTATGCTTTTACTGTGGAGCCTCTGGACATTGGAAAAGGAATTGCCCCTTCTACCCTTCTTCAGAGAAACCATCAGAGAAACGACTGAGTCTGGGCAACAATTGAGGAGGTTGTCCAGACTCCCAGGTACATTTTTTCTCACGTACAAAGATGGTGCTTCAGGTTGAATTAGAACTTGCTGGCGGTCCAGTTATGACCACCGCCTTTGTTGACTGTGGTTCCTCCATTAATCTGATTGATGCCCAAGTTGTGACTCTTAATAAGATAGGGACAGTCAGGTTAAAAGACCGTTAAAATTGTGGCTGTGGATTCATCCCCTCTTACCCGGGATGGAATTTGCTTTATGTCTGAAGTTTTTTCTATGAAAGTGGGTTCCAGTCATGTGGAAAAGTTAAGTTGTTTCATTCTGAATAATCTTCCTGCAGGACTGGTATTGGGGATGCCCTGGTTGCAATGCCACAATCCTCTCATTGATTGGGTGAAGGGGGTTGATCACCCGATGGGGATGTAATGATAATGGTCTGTGTTGTAACCCGGTTCCTTTTGTCAATCCAATAAAATCTGTATCTGTGTCGTCTGTCGGTCTGGAGGGTATTCCGGAGTACCTGAGAGACTTTGAAGACGTGTTTTCCGAAAGCGAGGCTGAGGCGCTCCCACCACATAGACCATATGATTGTGCTATCGATTTAGTACCTGGAGACAAATTACCCAAGGCTCGTTTGTTTAATTTGTCCGGGCCTGAGCGCCAAGCTATGCAAGAGTACATCAAAGAGAGCCTTCGCAAGGGGCATATTCGGCCCTCGGTCTCACCCATGGCAGTGGGGTTTTTCTTTGTAAAGAAAAAAGATGGTGGGTTGCGACCATGCCTCGACTTTCGGGAACTGAACAAAATTACTGTTAAGAACGCGTACCCTCTCCCGTTGATTCCTGATCTATGCAACCAACTAACGGGGGCCAAATGGTTTTCTAAGCTCGATTTACGAGGGGCTTATAACCTTATAAGGATCTGGGAGGGGGACGAATGGAAAACAGCGTTCCTGACAACTGAGGGGCTGTTTGAAAACCTGGTTATGCCCTTCGGCCTCACTAATGCGCCTGCTGTTTTTCAGAACTTCATTAATGTTGTTTTCTCTGACTTGATTGGGCGTTATGTAGTCATTTACCTGGACGACACCTTGATATACTCTGAGGACAGTCAGTCACACTTACACCATCTACGTACGGTTCTTATGAGACTCCGGAAGAACCATTTGTATGCTAAGCTGGAGAAGTGCTCATTTTTTATGCAAGAACTATCTTTTCTGGGTGTAATTGTATCCGGGGAGGGATTCCGCATGGATCCAGGGAAGGTTCAGGCCATTACTGATTGGGTGCAGCCTCATGACCTGAAGAGGTTGCAGCGATTTCTGGGCTTCGCTAATAATTATAGGAAGTTCATTAAAGGGTTCTCGCAGGTGGTGAAACCCTTGCCGACCTCACTCTTAAAGGGGCAGATGTAAAAAATTGGTCTGTGGCCGCAAAAAATTCCTTCCTTACATTAAAGAAGTGTTTTACCACAGCCCCTGTGTTGGTACAACCCGAATCGTCAAGACCTTTTATTGTCGAGGTTGACGCTTCGGAGGTGGGGGTGGGGGCAGTGTTGTCTCAGGGCCCCTCTACCCTGACTAACCTCAAACCCTGTGACTTTTTCTCTAAAACGTTCTCTTCGGCCGAGAGAAACTATGATGTCGGTAACAGGGAATTGTTAGCGGTTAAATTCGCCTTTGAAGAATGGAGGCATTTTTTGGAGGGGGCCGCTCATCCCATTACGGTCATCACTGATCATAAAAACCTGGCCTATATTGAGTCTGCTAAGAGATTGACCCCCAGACAGGCTCGGTGGGCACTTTTTTTTCTCGATTTCATTATACCATCACGTTCCAACCAGGGCCTAAAAATGTAAAGACGGATGCCTTATCCCGAAGTTTTGATTCTGTGTCCCCTCCAGAACCTCCTTCCTCCATTCTACAATGGAAGAATGGAGTGGTTGCAGCCGAAATCTCCTCTGAGTTACAGAGAGATTCTGGAAGCACAAGCACAGGCTCCCAGGAACAAATCCCCGGGTAAATTGTTTGTACCAGAACAATTCCGTCTCACACTCCTTCAAGAATTTCATGATTCTGTGATAAGTGCACACCGTGGTATTGCAGCTTCCCGGGGAGCAGTAGCTAGGGGTTTTTGGTGGCCCTCTATGGGTACTGATATAAAAAGGTTTGTAAATACTTGTGGGGTGTGCGCTCGCTCTAAAAGCTCTCAGGTCTGGCCGGCCGGCGAATTGGTGCCTTTGCCAATTCCAGATAAACCATGGACACACCTGTCCATGGACTTTATCACTAATCTTCCATCTTCCAAGGGCAACTCAGTGGTATGGGTAGTGGTTGATAGATTTTCTAAGCAAGCCCACTTTGTGCCATTACCTGCGTTACCATCTGCTGAAACCTTGGCCCGCTTGTTTATACAGCACATAGTTCGGTTGCATGGAGTGCCTGTGAATGTGGTGTCGGACAGGGGTGTGCAATTTGTGGCCAGGTTTTGGAGAGCGTTTTGTATGAAGTTGGGGGGTCACGTTGTCATTCTCCTCTGCCTATCACCCGGAATCCAACGGATAGACTGAACGCACCAACCAGTCGTTGGAGCAGATTCTGAGATTCAGACAGGAAGACTGGTGTGAGGTATTACCCATGGCAGAATTTGCATTCAACTGTCGTATTAATCAGTCTACAGGAAAGTCTCCCTTTCAGGTCAATTATGGGTTTGTTCCGCAGTTTGGGGAATTTTCCCGTATGGATTAGGATTTCCCTGGTGCCGAGGGGATGGTACAACAGTTAAAAACCCTCTGGAGGGAGGTGCAGGGGAACATCTCCAAAGCCCAGAAGATGTTCAAACATTTTGCAGACAGGAGGAGGGGGTTGGGTCCTGCGTTAACAGTGGGGGAAAGTCTGGTTGTCCACCCGTAACATCAAACTTAAGACACCCTCTATGAAGTTGGGCCCCAAAATTATTGGCCCATACAAAATTGTAGAGGTGATCAACCCAGTGGCATACAGATTACAGTTGCCCACCTCCTTCAAAATATCTAACGTTTTCCACAGGTCCCTATTAAAACTTGTGGGGACAGTTAGAGAAGATCCCTCATCCGTGGCTCCACCAGTATTGGTAGAGGGTCAACTGGAGTACGAGGTAGGGCGCATCATTGATTCACGGTGGGTGCGCTGGAGACTTCAGTACCTTATTCATTGGAAGGGATATTCCGTTGAGGATCGGTCATGGGTTCCGGCCAGTTCGGTGCACGCTGATTGACTGGTGCGGGCTTTTCATGCCAGATACCCTGAGAAACCTGGGGGTCCAGTGGCCCCCATTAAGAGGGGGGTACTGTCATGGTTAAGACATGGTTAATGTCCTGTTTTCTCAGGATTAATTTTGCTGGTCTCCCTTTGGATCTGGAAGGGGTATTTATACTCACTCCAGACTAGGATTCCCAGTCAGCTATACTGCTATTCTGGCTGTGTGTCTGACCACTGGTGTGCTTGTATACTGCATTGCTTGTTTGATTCCCGTGTATGACCCGGTCTGTCCCCTCACTCTGTTCTCTGTCTCACGTTTTGGTACTATTGTCTTCTTCGGTTCTGACCTCCTGGCTTGGCTATTGTTACTCCGTTACCGTTTGCCCCTATTGTACCGTCTATTGCCCATTCTGGTTTTCTGATCTATTGCTACATCCTGACTATCTGCTCTGTCTAACCCTTTGGTACTGTCGTGCGATCTCGTGCTTTGACCCCGGCTTGATCTGGTTTACGTCCCTGTCTATGCCCCTTGGTAACTTGTCCTGTAGTTACCTTTCTAGGAGTTTTCCTCAGCTCCTAGCTCTGTGGAGCTTAGGCCATGCCCCCAGCAGTCACGTGCTTCAGGTCCTGTTAGTCTGAAGCACGCATCGTCGCTGCTGCTGCCCCGCTCAACAGGTATCTTTGAGCACTGTTTTTGTACTCATGACAGGTGCATTGGCTCAGTGGGCAAGTGCAGTGCAGTGTTCCTGACAGCAATATTGGTCTTAGCTCCTCATAGTTAAACCATTACAAAATGGTGGACACATAATAACATCTTTCTTCACTAGTTTTCCATTGTGTTCTAGAAAGTGCATGTAATAATGATATATAGGGCCTGCACATGCCTTACACCCCGGGGAAATTAATTGGGAGTGAGGACCACAAAGCATTTACCACATAATAAATCGGGAACTAATGATTAATGAATCTATTTTTGAGAAGCAGTATACTAAAGGAGACACTGACCCTCTTTAATGGAGCTTAAGCTCAAAGAGAACAAAACACAGCTCTCATTTTTCTAAAGTAATGCAAAAATGACATACAATTCCATGGTGGCAGTGATCCAGTTATGGAGCCTCCAGCACTACACAATTCATTTCAAATTTCCACAATTTGCAGCCAAACGCTCTGTTCACACTGACATCAGTTCATATCATTGGACTTCCATTGTCTCGGATGGGCAGATTAGCACGATAGTAAGAATACCTAATATGGAATCTTTTTAGGGTCTATTCACATGTGGCAAATCGATTCCACACATCTGAATGTACCATTTTTTTCCAAATGTACCATTTTTTTCCAAATGTATTCAGAAGAATGGTAAGGTGCTAGGTCATGTTGTCCACACCCCTTGAGAAGCCTTCATGTAATGTTGTACGGTGTAATGTGCAGTGTGTACTATGTGATAAATAATGTTATGTGATGTTAATTATAAAAGCCAAGCTTGTAAGAGATGATATAGCAGAGAAGAAAAGCAAGTTTCCGGAATCAGGACAGAGAGAGTGAGAGAAAGAATATCGGGGCATGGGGTAGGAAGCCTAGCAGGATGGTACAGTCTTCATCGGATAGGTATCGGAAGGCAAAAGTAAAGGGAAGCAAAAGGAAGAGTATATATATCATGGTAGCTACTAATTGTCTACAGTAAAGAAATTCAAGTGTCGCCATATTGGGACAAATCCTCTCCTACAGACAAATCACAGGACACATTGCTACAGGATGGAGTCTATGACTCTTGCCGAGTGGAAACAGAGTATCTGTGATGGGCCGTCACATAACACCTCAACACGTGCGGTTCCCACACAGGAAAGCTACTGTAGCGTTACACCTCGATCCGTGCGGTCTTCAGAGAGGAAAATGGAAGCTCCCAAGATAGTGTGTTGGGCTGTGCAAAGAGTAGAGGAAGTAAGCGAAGCAGATGAAGTGTTTTCAGGAAAGAAAGAGATGTGTGTCTTCATGTCACTTGTGGTTAAAGAAATGTCAGCACTCCTCTTATTTGGCACAGGCGTTTTAAATTAGTAGTAGATGTAGTGTCGGTGTCTCTCCCTAATGCCCCTTTTCCCCTGCAGAGATGCCAGCGTACTCACCACAGCGGCCCTCATCCTGCTCTGTCTCCACCTTCTGGGTCTGCAGCTGTCCGGGATGCGCGCACCGAGCGCAGGTCCCAGGGCACTGTGCTTAGAGTGCGCACTCACACTTCTCGTCTCTTAAAGGGACCAAGAGTGTACTCCTAAAGTGTCCCGAGCCAATACCTGGAGGACACTTACTATTTAAGGCACCTCCTCCAGAATGCAGGTGCCTGTGCAACATTGTAACTTTGTTCTTGTTAGTTCTGAGGTCCCAGTGCTTGTATTCCTATATATCTGCCTGTCTATCAGCCGTGCCCACCTGCCTATCAGCCGTGCCAGCTCATCAGTAATTCAGCCTCTCGAGTTCGCACCTGCCAGTTCTCTCCTGTTCATCAGCTGGTAAAGTCCGCACATGCCAGTGCTCATCTGTATATCTGCTGGTCCAGTCTGCACCTGCCAGTGCTCTTCTGTATATCAGCGGGTTCAGTTTAAATCCGTGGTTCCTGTGTTCCTACAGCACCTGCCTGCATCCACTGTTCCTTCCGAAGGGCCATTCTGGCTACCCGACACTAGGTGTCAGCTGCCATCTTCCCGAGGTCAGACCTGGAATAGCACCTGGTCCCACCTCCTTAGTCTCTCCTCGAATCACAGTATTGTCAGCTGCCATGTAGCCGAGGTCGGATTTGGTGAGGCACGTAGTAAAGGCCTTCCACGTTTTCCTTGGTACTCGGCACAGTGGTTACACCAACCAACCCGTTACAGGACACTGCAAGAAGGGTTCCACCTCTATTTGCTCTTGTATCACAGTCTGAGACCATGTGTAAGTTAAATTTTTAGATCCTTTCACTTGGTGTTGGTGCTGTGTGGTGGCCATTGTTGCCAAAGTGCTGTGCCTGTGGGGTGGGGTGGCCTGTAGTCATGGTGCCTCAGTCTAGCATTGGGCACCAGGTCGCTTGCCCTGTTTGTCCATTATCACTGCGGTGGTAATCAACATATAGAGCCGCACCTTTAAGCTTAGGGAGCCACTAAGAGGTTTGCTGTGACATGTCAGTGGGCTTCATACAGTCTGATCAGATTGTTAAACTAAGCTCCTCATATTTAGCGTTGTAAATTGTTGCTTAGCTGAAATTAGATCAATGTACAGTATACGTTTTGGATGTGCGGCCATGTATTTTTCTCCAGCTATGGTATAAACTAAAGTATTAGCAAATTATCCAGTCGGTCTAGTTTTCCAATAGAGTAATTGCACCTGATGGTTCAACAGATGACATCCCAATTTGGTAGCCAATCATTTAATGCTCAGACAATTTTTACACAATGTGCAAAAATGTACTCGAATATTAATAATATATCCTTTGTGGGAAGAGACAGTTGCATTATTTAAAATACAGATAAATGGTGGACTCTTAGGAAGATTTCCTCAAGGAAGCCCAAGGTACCACAGTTTGACCAAGGTCAGACGTTAAGGTTGTAGGAGCAGAACACGACACTTCTCTCTGGTGATGTTCTAGTAGGATTGGACTCTGCAGTCGGATAGAAGACCCAGCTGTCATGATTTCTCTGCTCAGAGTGTCTGGGACTCTGTGATGGGACAGCTCTGGTATCCTATCCTGTGCTGGGGTGTGCTGAGCTGTCGGTGCTTTGATTGACAGCTTGGCTGACCTATCTTACTGGAAGGTGCAGAGACTTCCACAGGTGCTCAATATTCTTGGTAATTGCCCTGTTATTTAGGTGAGCTGTCTGGCCCAGATTATTGCCAGTCAAAAGCTTGTTCTAAGCTGTTGCTCTCTGGTGTGTTAGCTTGTACCCTGTACTGTAAGTTCTATTCTTCTTCTGCTGCTGACCTTTGGACCGTGTTCAGACTACCCGTTTGTCATTGCCCCTGCATCTGATATTCTGCTGCTGACCTTTGGACCATGTTCAGACTACCCGTTTGTCATTGCTCCTTTGCATCTGATAGACTGCTGCTGACCTTTGGACCATGTTCGGACTACCCGTTTGTCATTGCTCCTTTGCATCTGAGATTCCGTTGCTGACCTTTGGATCGTGTTCAGACTACCCGTTTGTCATTGCCTCTTTGCATCTGATATTCCGTTGCTGACCTTTGGACCATGTTCCGACTACCCGTTGATTATTGCCCCGTTGCATCTGATATTATGTTGCTGACCTTTGGATCGTGTTCAGACTACCCGTTTTTTATTGCCCCTTTGCTTATCAGCTGTTTCTCTGGCATTCTGACCCTGGCATGTGACCTGGCTTGCGACTTCGTATTTTCCCTTGGTTTACTACATGATCTTTTGGTATTGACCCCAGAACGGCTGACTGCGCTTATTCACGGCCTAGCCGTTGGTTGTGACTAGCGTCACACCAGCACTCAAGAAATATGTTACGATGTACAGATTTATTGGTAGCAATCCTTAGACAGTGAACAAATTGGCATTCAAGTCTTACCCATAGATGTTCATGAAGTTGCAGTGTGTATACTGTATATACAGATATGAAATGCTGAAGTCTGATGAAAGCAAATACTCTCTAAGAACCATATCAACTAAGACATCAGAGACTGATGCAAAATGCAACTGATATTTTGAGGATTCATTGCATTCATGCATATGGGCAGAGCATTAATTTTAAAGGCACCGTGTAGGGTATCTTTTCTGAGTAGAGTAGGAGTGAAGAATATGAAATAGCTCCTTGCCCTGACAAAAGCAGCCAAGACATATGAAATATGTGCCAATAATTACCCGATAAAAACCTTTGGCACTACAGTTTAGGATTTGTGTCTGTTGATCTGCTATTCTTTGAAAAACTACTTTAATCCCTGAACTCTTAAGTCCCAGCATCTTTATTGAACTGAAGTCAAGATTTTGCATAGATAGAGCAAAATCTTTTTTTTCTATACACTTATTAAGATGTAGGTCTACTTTTTGTATATTCGGTCATTGATAATTATATTTCGGCTGCCCAATAGACACAAACCTGGATTCTGTCTTGTATTATTACACACATGATGGCATGCAACCATTATGTCAAAAGATTTTGCACATTTGACTGATCATCGTTAATGAATTGACGAAGATCCAGGTATTTGTGTAGGCATTGATCTTAGACTTTCACATCAGTGTTTTTACTCTTTTCCCCAGTGTCTTATTGTGGAGCCATAAATGTAGCTATTAGCTAAAAATGGAGGTCTGCATCTTGCTAAATGTTTTTCAGGGATATTTAGACACATACTGTTTTTTTTCAGCATCTTTAAACATTTGACCTGCTGATTATCTCTGGTAAGATACGTAACTGGACAATTTAGAAATAATGGTTCTGACAATGGTTCAAAACAATGTTGTTACCACTTTATTGTAGAACATCTATGGTAATCAGAATTGGATCTAGGTTGGGGGAACAGGCTGGGCAAAAGATCACCGGTAACTGCTGTATATCAAAAGTCTTACTGGATAGGTTATAACTAGTGTTGATCGAATAGGTTCGGTTAAGCACTTATCCGAATAGCTATAGCGCTTACTGAATAGCTGCCTCGGGAACCCAGATACCTGAAGCGCTCCAAATAATCAGCTGTTCGGCGCCCCAGTCACAACACATGTATGGAGAGCCCAACAACAGGCTCTCCATACATGTGTAGAGCTATTCGATGAGCGCTATAGCTATTCGGATAAGTGTTTATCTGAAGCTATTCAATCAACACTAGTTATAACTGTTTGATTGGTGTGGATCTGAATGTTGGGACCCAAACGAACGGTAGAACGGGAGTTTTGGCCTTCCTTTTCCAAAATGTGACTAGCAGTGAATAATTAGAGCTTGACTATCTTTATCAGTGCCGTATACTTGGAGTGCAACGGCGCATGAGCGGACATTTTTTAATTTAATTTTTCTTGACTTAACCCTTTCAGCTGGACAGCACAAGTCCCTTATTGTGATAATTGTGGGAGTGCCAAGACTTAAGACCCATACTGACCAAAGATTTAGCATCTTTTTGTTTGGACTGGAATATTCTTTTAGGCCATATAAGCATTCCCTCTGATTCTATAGGGTCCCCTGATACATTTTAATATTTGGGGATAGCAGAATATCCTGCAGTGTGAGGCGTGGCTATGGAGTGAACAGGAGAGGACGCTTACCGAGAAAGCTCCTCATGATCCTGCAATATCCTGAGATTTAGACCCCTTCTGCCTGGCATACCTGGAGCGGCACGGACCCCTGTGGACAGCGGGACCCCTCTGAACCATCATAAGAGGACGGGAGCGGTCTTCTATCAGCGGGAGACCGGGGAGACTGGGGCGGGCGGCTGCTTCCCCACGATGCCGCGGCCATCTTAGGCGCGCAGCTCTAATACAGAGAGCTGCACATCGCTGGCACTGCTGCTCGGGCAGCAAAGATAACGATTCACAGAACGGGGAGGACGCGCGGTGAGTGCCCTGAAAAATCGGGCCCTGCATGCTCTTTCCCCTCAGCCATTTTACCGCTGCACCGGCCGGCGTTAGTATTGTGGGAATCATAGAATTGTAGAGTTGGAAGGGACCTCCTGGGCCATCTGGTCCAACCCCCTGCTCAAAGCAGGATTCGCTAAATCATGCCAGTCAGATGTCAGTCCAGCCTCTGAAGACTTCCATTGAAGGAGAAATCACCACTTCTCGTGGCAGCCTGTTCCACTCATTGATCACTCTGTCAAAAAGTTTTTTCTAATATCTAATCTGTGTCTCCTCCCATTCAGTTTCATCCCATTGCTTCTAGTCTTTCCTTGTGCAAATGAGAATAAAGATGATCCTTCTACAATGTGACAGCCCTTTAGATATTTGTAGACAGCTATTAAGTCTCCTCTCCTCAGTCTTCTCTTTTGCAAACAAAACATTCCCAAATCCTGCATCCTTTCCTCATAAGACAGGGTTTGCAGACCGGTCACCATTCTGATCGCTCTTTTCTGAACTTGCTCCAGTTTGATGATGTCTTTTTTAAAATGTGGTGCCCAAAACTGGACACAGTATTCCAGATGAGGTCTGACCAAAGAGGAGTAGAGGGAAATAATGACTTAACGTGATCTAGACTGTATGCTTCTGTTAATACATCCTAGAATTGCACACCCTCCCCCCGCGGCTGCTGTCTCTGTGGGGACCCCTCTCCCTCCCCTGGCCGCAAGGAACACTAACTACTCAATGTGAATCGCTACCCTCTTAATTTCACGGAGCCCCCCCTCATCTCTGTGGCCTGAGCCATAGTTATTTATTAATAATCCTGCTGTGCGTACTGCCTGCGGTGGACATTTTCAGAGCACATATCTCCAGCTTTCTTACTGGGTCAGACTGCAGCAGCCATGAGCAGATTTAAAGGGTCGGGAGCGGCAGTAGAAAAACTAAAGGCGTATGCAAGACTCGATCCCTCTGAAAGTGCACGACTCCTGAGGAATACCTCCTCCCAAGTTCAACGTAAGAATCGACCTTCGGGGGGGGGTGAGGAGGAGGCTGAGCACGAGGAATTGACCCTTAAACAGGCGTCTGAGCAATTCATGCAGGGTATTTCCCTCACCAGAACATCTCTGACGGAAAAAATTGAGGATGTTTACACGGAGGTGGGGAGACTTTGTCACAATATACAGGCCATGAAGGGACGCATTACAGAGGTCTAGACGAGGGTATCCAAGGTGGATGATTCCGCCACACCTATAGAGGCCAAGTTAACGAAAGTGGCGGGCTCTGTGAATGCTTGGAAGCAAAAGGCAGATGACTTGGAGAACAGGATGCGTCGGAATAATATTTGCATCATTGGTCTGCCTGAACGCTCGGAAGGTCAGCATCCTGAGCAGTTTCTGGAAGATTGGCTTAAGACCTCCCTGGGAGATGATTTCTCGTCAGTGTTCACTGTTGAAAGGGCTCATAGGGTCCCTACAAAACCTCTGCCTCCAGGGGCCCCACCTCAGCCCTTCCTGGCACGCCTCCTCAATTGTAAGGTCAGAGATACCATTCTGCATCTTGCAAGGCAAAAAAGTCCCATTAAGTTCAATAATGCTGTGATCTCCATCTTCCCGGACTTTTCCATGGAACTGCAGAAGCAGCGGGCACAATTCAGCGAGGTCAAGAAATGACTCAGGGAAAGAAATATTATGTACTCAATGATATATCCGGCCCGACTTCGGGTTGTTCACGAAGGTACCTCCGTGTTCTTCACGGATCCAGCGGGGGCGACTGAATGGCTGCGGTCCCATGGGGGATCCCCTGCAAAGGAATCCTGATGTGATGGCTGTTAATTTAGATCCTTTTATTTAAAGGTCTAATTGGAACTTTCTTGGCGGGTATCTGGTTACCAACAATACCGGACACTGTGCTCAGTGATGGTATCCCCTTGCCTATTTTTTGATGGGGGCGTGAGACTATGCTCCTATATTGTTAGGTTCTTGTTTTATTTTCTCTTTTTCAAAAGTTTTTGTTTTTCTGGTTATTTAGGTAAATGCCGCAACCGATGCCAACTCTACTATCTAGGTGATATCTCTGCATTTTGTTCGGACACCGCTATGCAACATATATGGATGGGCAGAAATGGGTTCTGAATTGATATGCATGACCTGGAAAGTAAGAGGTATAAAAAAACCCCGGAAGAAAATTAAGGTGTTCTCACAAATTAGGCAATATCGTCCTCACATTGTGGCCCTGGTTGAGACACACCTGACCAGAAATACCGTTCGGTGTGTGCAAAAACCGTGGGTACAATGGTTTATACATGCTTTTCATACCAGCTATTCAAGAGGGGTTTCATTGTTAATCCATAAAGAAAAGATGTTCGATGGGATACCAGAGAGGCCCGGAAAGATCCTGAAGGACGGTTTGTGTTCGTATATGCGTTGATCAACTCTCAGAAATATGTTATCCTGTGTGTTTCCTCTGGCCAATATGTCAATTATCCAGAAGGCACTGAGCTTTGCCCTAAATTACCCAGATGCACATGTCATTTTTTATGGGTGACTCTAATCTAGTCATGAATAATCATCTTGATAAACTGAGAATGGGTGATGAAATACAGAGTGGGGTCCCCTCCCCGGGCACATCCCCGCTGTCACAATTTATGGTGGGTAGCAGGTGGCTGGATTTATGGAGATTGCGCCATCCAGAGACAAGGGAATATACGTGCCATTCCTCCACTAAATGCTCCCTGTCTCGTATAGATTACATCTTTGGATCCAGCAGCCTAGCGACATGGGTGGATGGTATTGAACATGGCAGTAGGGGGATCTCAGACCACAGTCCGGTTGTTCTTAAACTTAGGTACGGACCGGTGAATAACAGGATAATATGGAAATTGAACCCTTTCTGGCTGAAATTGATAAAACCAACTGATAAGACGATTGATCAGCTGAATTGCTTCATCTCGTCCCACCCTGAACCCCGAAATATTAATTTATTTTGGGACACTCTTAAAGCTTATCTGAGGGGTTGTTTATCCTCCACGATCTCTTATATTAAACGAGTGACATCGGAGGAGGATGGGGAGATGGAGCGACGTTTGAAAGATTCGGAAGCCGCCTACATATCTGACCAAACTAATAGCAATAGAGTGGAGTGGTTGACGGCTCAAAGGTTATACACTCAATATGTTGACATTAAAACTAAACGTAAATTATTTTTTGCCCGACAATCTTATTTTGAGATGGGGAATCAGGCAAGTAAATTTTTGGCTTATCTAGTGCGGCAGCATAATACAACTAACACAATCCTACAGATTCAAAGCTCTGATGGTACTCTGGCCTCTACAACTGAGGAAATATTGAAGTGCTTTTATGACTATTATAGTTCACTGTATAATGCTAAGTCTGATGTTGACGGCCCGGGGTGTTTAGACTACCTATCTGATATAGAGTTTCCCACATTAAATCCTTCCCAACGTGCCTTTATAGATGCTGAGTTAACTCTGGAGGAGGTAGAGGATGCCATGAAGGATACGGCCTCTAGGAAGGCCCCTGGGCCAGATGGATTTCCTGTCGAACTGTATAGGAAGTATCGGGAGATACTAGCGCCTCTTCTGCTGAAAGTGTTTTGTGAGATTTGGAAGGGGGGATGCATGTCGGAATTCTTTTATGAGGCCAATATAATAGTTCTGAAAAAGGAGGGAAAGGACCCTTTGGATTGTGGATCTTACCGACCTATATCATTAGTAAATGTAGACTATAAGATCTTTACGAAAATTTTGGCCAACAGGTTGAATTCAGTCATATTAGACCTCATACACTCTGACCAAACTGGCTTTATGCCTGGTAAGAGCACCTCCATCAACATTAGACGAGTCCAGTCGGTGGTCCAATATAGCTCTTTGGTGTCAGATAATGAATGGGCATTGGCATCGCTTGATGCGGCAAAGGCCTTTGACTCTCTTGAGTGGCCTTTTCTTCATGTATGTTTGCAGAGGTATGGATTCGGTGATAAATTTCAAAAATGGGTCAGTATATTATACCTGAAGCCCAAGGCCCGAGTCATCGTAAATAGCTCCATATCTGAATCCTTTTCATTGCATAGGGGAACTCGCCAGGGGTGCCCCCTTTCTCCATCAATCGAAGCACTGGCAATTCATATTAGATCAACCCCTAATATTGCTGGGATAGAAATAGCGGGTCGAATTGATACCATAGGCCTATATGCTGATGATACGGTAATATTTATGGACAAAGCGGAGGAAACCCTGGCGAGAGTGATCACCACTGTAAATAAATTTGGTAAATATTCTGGCCTATATATAAATTGGGAGAAATCTGCTTTGATGCCTCTTTCCCACGCTCCAATGCCACGACTTGAAACTCTCTCACCACTGCCCATTGTAACCAGTTTCAAGTATTTGGGTGTCCATATTTCCCAAGACAGTAAGTTCGATCTGCAACTTAATATAAATCCATTGCTGGAGATGGTTAAGGCCAAATTCATGATCTGGGGTAAACTTCCGTTATCTGTGGCTGGACGTATTAATTTAATTAAATGATATTACTCCCCAAGCTTAGTTACTTTCTTCAACATAGTGCTGTAGTGGTGCCCAGATCCTTTTTCGCTAATCTGAATTCCCAGATCACATCTTTCACATGGGGGAAGACCAGGCCCAAACTCAAACTATCCACTTTGCAGAGACCTAAGAAGGGAGGGGGGGCAGCGTTACCCGATTTTTTTCTGTATTATTTGGCCGGACAGGTCAAAGCCATAAGCACATGGATGCCCGGTGGTCACCTTCCTAATTCTGAGGGTCATCTACTTCATACTGCACAGGTTGGTTGCCCGTTAGGTTTTTTGGAAAAGAGGAAAATAAATGTCCCACGGTTGTTGCCCCTGCTTCATCTGGCACAGTCGGTGTGGAAACAGATTAAAAGGGTGGTTGGACTCGAGGATATCATAGCTGAGCTGCCTCTGTGGAATAATGGTTACCTTCCAGCGTTACTCGAACATCCATCTGCTGAGTTTTGGGCTCAATATAATGTTTACATGATAGGCGATCTGCTATGAGTTCATTTTCCCCTTCACCATTGAGGTCTGATGAACTCCCTCTTCTGGTGAAGGAAGGTAGTGAGGCTGATTACCAAACACCTGAGCTGTTAGAGGATGACTGGGTGACAGGAATTGCTGACTGGATATAAGGCAGCCGACTTCCTTCTGCCTCGCTGGTGATTTCTCTGAGGGATTCTAGGAGACCAGTCTGATTCCTGCTCCTCAAAAGCTAAGTTTTCTGCCTTGCTTTTTGCATTTGTGTTTTGGTTTTATTTTGCCTTGCTTTTCTGGATTCTGCCATTCCCTGCTGGGGTGAGCTGAATTCCTTTGTGTCTTTTTGCTCTGGCTTCAGAAAATACCTGAGTACTGACATAGTCTTTTTGAAGCCTAGCGTCTTCAGGGCCTTTTTCCCTGTCAGTCTGTTGGCTCTTGTTTTGATAGGGTTTTTGGCGGATTGCAGACAGCAGCTTTTCTATCCTGTCCTATCTAGTTAGCTTGGGCCCCATCATTTGCTCAGTCTATCTTTCTATCTGTGTTAGTGTTTTTTCTTCTTGCTTCACCGTCATATGTTGGGGGCTGCCTATTGCTTTGGGGTCTGCTCTGGGGCAGTTTAGGTTTCCCTTTCTGTCTTTAGGCTAGGCAGTTCTCCGGCTGTGATCGAGGGGTCTAGGGCATCGTAGGAACCCCCCACGGCTTCTGCTTGTTGTTGTTGATAGGTTCAGGGGTCTGCAATCTGATAGCTGCCAACTTCTCTGGTTTTCTGGACTTAGCTAGCATTTCTGTTTTTGCCTCCTACGGTGACTCGTTCATAACATAATCACCAGCCATACCGCAGATCCTAGGGTACTCAATAGCAGGAAAGAATTGTAAAAAAAAAAAAAAAGGTGTGTATATTTTTTCCTTTATATCTCTGAGGCCGTAGGGGGAATTTTTTTCTCTCAAAGGAGATAAAGCAATTGTCTGATCGTGTGTAGCAGCTCGCTGCGGAAGTGCGGGGAATTTCTGCCTACCTTGCTCATTCACATGCTGCTGAACCAAAGATCCCTACTCCTGATGTGTTTTTTGGGGATCGGTCTAAATTTTTGAATTTCAAAAATAATTGTAAATTATTTTTTGCCTTGAAGCCTAACTCGTCAGGGAGCTCCGCGCAGCAGGTTAAAATTGTCATCTCTTTGCTGCGTGGCGATCCCCAGGATTGGGCGTTTTCTTTGAAACCAGATGATCCTATTCTGACTAATGTGAACGCATTTTTTCAAGCCTTGGGGTTGTTGTATGACGAACCTAATGCTATTGATCAGGCTGAAAAGACCCTGTTGGCATTGAGCCAGGGTCGAGATTCTGCAGAATTGTACTGTCAAAAATTCCGAAAGTGGGCGGTCCTTACTACCTGGAATGATAATGCCTTGGCAGCTCTCTTTCGGAAGGGTTTGTCAGCAGCCGTAAAACGTACTATGGTGGGATTTCCTGTTCCCTCTGATCTTGACGATTCTATGTCATTAGCCATTCAGGGTGATCGGCGCTTACGTGAACGCAGGACTGCACGAGAGGTGTTGCCACCTGTTGAACAAGTGTCTGAACCTATGCAATGTGATAGAGTTTTGTCCAGGGAGCAACGTCAGGAGTTCAGAAGGCGTAATAAGCTGTGTTTTTTTGTGGAGATGCCTCGCATATTATTTCTGTGGATTATTTTTGTGGATTCGGGAGCAGCCCTGAACCTAATGGACTTGGATTTTTGGATGTATTTAGTGAGAATGAGTCTGCGTCTTTGCCTCCTCATAGGAGTTATGACTGTGCAATTGAACTGAGCCCGGGGTGTAAATTTCCCAAGGGTCGGCTCTTCAATTTATCTGTACCCGAGCACGAGGCTATACGATCCTATATTAAGGAGGCGTTGGAGAAGGGTCATATTAGACCATCCTCTTCACCATTAGGTGCTGGGTTTTTTTTCGTGGCAAAAAAGGATGGTTCATTAAGGCCTTGTATTGATTATCGTGCCCTCAACAAAATTACTATTAAATATCAGTATCCGTTACCCCTGATTTCGGATCTATTCTCCAGAGTTAAAGGTGCTTGCTGGTTTACCAAGCTTGACCTCAGGGGGGCGTATAATCTTATCCGCATTAAGCATGGGGATGAATGGAAGACGGCGTTTAATACTCCAGAGGGACATTTTAAGTACCTGGTGATGCCTTTTGGGCTCACTAATGCCCCTTCTGTCTTCCAGTGCTTCATGAACGACATTTTCCGAGACTTTGTGGATACATTTTTGATTATCTACCTGGATGATATTTTGATCTTCTCCAAGGATTGGGATTCTCATGTGGAACATGTTCGGACTGTGTTCCGGATCTTGAGAGAGAATTCCCTGTATGTCAAGGGATCGAAATGCCTTTTTGGGGTACAGAGGATTTCATTTTTGGGATTTATTTTGTCTCCGTCAACTATTGAAATGGACCCGGCCAAGGTACAGGCCATTCACGATTGGGTTCAGCCCACTTCTTTGAAGGCCCTTCAGAAGTTTTTGGGTTTTGCTAATTTTCATCGGAAATTTATAGCAAAATTTTCTAGTATTGCCAAGCCATTGACTGATCTGACTAAGAAGGGTGCTGATGTGTTGAATTGGTCTCCGGAGGCTGTTTCTTCCTTTCAGGGGCTGAAGCGAAGATTCATTTCTGCCCCGGTTTTGCGGCAACCTGATGTCTCACTCCCGTTCCAGGTAGAGGTGGACGCTTCTGAGATTGGTGCAGGAGCTGTTTTGTCCCAAAAGGATCCTGTAACATCTAAAATGAATCCCTGTGGTTTCTTTTCCCGAAAGTTCTCCCCATCTGAACGTAACTATGATGTGGGGAATCAGGAACTGTTAGCCATGAAATGGGCATTTGAGGAGTGGAGACATTGGTTGGAGGGAACTAAACATCAAGTCGTGGTCCTCACTGACCACAAGAATTTAATTTACCTGGAGTCGGCCAAACGCTTGAACCCTAGACAGGCTAGATGGGCCTTGTTTTTTACACGTTTTGATTTTGTGGTCTCTTTTCTTCCTGGCACTAAGAATGTCAAGGCTGATGCTCTTTCTAGGAGCTTCTTGGCTGATTCTCCTGTGGTGACCAAGCCTGCTACCATCTTAGGCGAAGGGGTAGTTCTTTCTGCCATCTCGCCCGATTTGAGACGTGCTCTGGAAGAGTTCCAGGAGGACAAACCTGAGCGTTGTCCCAGTGGAAAGTTGTATGTTCCTGACCAGTGGAAGAAGAGAGTGATGTCTGAAGTTCATTGCTCTGCATTGGCTGGTCATCCAGGTATTTTTGGTACTAGAGATCTGGTGAGTCGGTCTTTTTGGTGGCCCGCCTTGTCTCGTGATGTCAGGAATTTTGTGCAGTCCTGTGGGACTTGCTCCCGGTCTAAACCTTGTTCTCGCTCTAGTGTGTTGTTGATGCCTTTGCCGATCCCCAGGAGACCATGGACCCATATTTCAATGGATTTCATCTCTGATATGCCTGTCTCTCAGAGAATGACTGATATTTGGGTGATTTGTGATAGGTTCTCTAAGATGGTTCATCTTGTACCACTCCCTAAGTTGCCATCTTCTTCTGAGTTGGTGCCCCTGTTTTTGCAACAGGTGGTTCGCTTGCACGGGATTCCTGAGAACATTGTATCTGACAGAGGAGTTCAGTTTGTGTCTAGATTTTGGAGGACTTTCTGTTCCAAGCTGGGAATTCAGTTGTCCTTCTCCTCTGTGTTTCACCCTCAGACCAATGGGCAGACGGAGAGAACAAACCAGACCTTGGAGTCGTATTTGAGATGTTTTATTTCCGCTGATCAGGATGATTGGGTTTCATTTTTGCCCTTGGCCGAATTTGCTTTAAATAATAGAGCTAGTTCTGCCACTTTGATGTCACCTTTTTTTTGTAACTTTGGGTTTCATCCTCGATTTTCTTCAGGGCAGGTGGAGCCTTCTGCCTGCCCAGGTGTTGACACTGTGGTGGAGAGAATGCACCAGATCTGGGACCAAGTGGTGGATAAGTTATCTCTCTCCCAGGAAAAGGCCCAGCGGTTTTCCAACCAACATAGGACCATTGGTCCCCGGTTTAAGGTGGGTGATATGGTTTGGTTATCATCAAAAAATATCGCTATGAAGGTAGCTTCTCCTAAGTTTAAGCCTAGATTTATTGGACCTTACAAGATTTTGGAGATAATTAATCCGGTATCTTTTCGGTTGGCTCTTCCTGTCACATTTAAAATCCATAATGTGTTTCATAAGTCCTTGTTGAAGAGGTTTGTTGAACCAGTAGTTCCTGGGGTGGCACCTCCGGACCCTGTATTGGTTGAAGATAACATGGATTATGAGGTAGAGAAGATACTGGATTCCCGTCTGGCTAGACGGAGACTCCAGTATTTGGTTAAGTGGAAGGGTTATGGTCAGGAGGATAATTCCTAGGTCTCTGCCTCTGATATTCATGCCAAAAGATTAGTGCGTGCCTTTCATCGGGCTCACCCTGATCGCCCTGGTGGCGTGGATGAGGGTTCGGTGACCCCTCCTCAAGGGGGAGGTACTGTTATGAGTTCAGTTTCCCCTTCACCATTGAGGTCTGATGAACTCCCTCTTCTGGTGAAGGAAGGTAGTGAGGCTGATTACCAAACACCTGAGCTGGTAGAGGATGACTGGGTGACAGGAATTGCTGACTGGATATAAGGCAGCCGACGCCCTTCTGCCTCGCTGGTGATTTCTCTGAGGGATTCTAGGAGACCAGTCTGATTCCTGCTCCTCAAAAGCTAAGTTTTCTGCCTTGCTTTTTGCATTTGTGTTTTGGTTTTATTTTGCCTTGCTTTTCTGGATTCTGCCATTCCCTGCTGGGGTGAGCTGAATTCCTTTGTGTCTTTTTGCTCTGTCTTCAGAAAATACCTGAGTACTGACATAGTCTTTTTGAAGCCTAGCTTCAGGGCCTTTTTCCCTGTCAGTCTGTTGGCTCTTGTTTTGATAGGGTTTTTGGCGGATTGCAGACAGCAGCTTTTCTATCCTGTGCTATCTAGTTAGCTTGGGCCCCATCATTTGCTCAGTCTATCTTTCTATCTGTGTTAGTGTTTTTTCTTCTTGCTTCACCGTCATTATATGTTGGGGGCTGCCTATTGCTTTGGGGTCTGCTCTGGGGCAGTTTAGATTTCCCTTTCTGTCTTTAGGCTATGTAGTTCTCCGGCTGTGATCGAGGGGTCTAGGGCATCGTAGGAACCCCCACGGCTTCTGCTAGTTGTTGTTGATAGGTTCAGGGGTCTGCAATCTGATAGCTGCCAACTTCTCTGGTTTTCTGGACTTAGCTAGCATTTCTGTTTTTGCCTCCTACGGTGACTCGTTCATAAGAGCGATCTGTATGATCGTGGAACTCTGGTATCTTTTGAACAACTGCAAGTTAATCGCAATGTCCCAAGATCCCAGTTTTTTCGGTATCTACAACTGAGGTCAGCTATTCAATCGCATATAAGATCTGTAGGTACAGACACTGTTATTTTGTCTCTACCCTTGATAAGGATCCTTAAGTCCCAGAGCCCCCAAGGTCTCATCTCCTCTCTATACACATATATGCTGTCGGTGGGGACAGGACCTGCTATAGACTCTGTTAAAAAAAAATGGGAGAGGCTCATCCCGAATGCGCAAGGAGAGGAGTGGGAAGAAATATTAGAGTCCTCAATTAAAGTGTCTCCATCTGTTAATAATAGGATGATACAATTATATATTATAAATCAATCATATTTAACTCCAACTCGACTCTTTAAGATGGGCCGATACCAATCATCGGAATGTTTGAGATGCCATTCCATAGATGCAGACTTTATCCATATGATCTGGTGCTGTCCTGTTGTTGCACAATACTGGAAGGAGGTGACATCATTATTAGCATCCTTGGTACAAATTCCTGTTCCCCTTGAACCGCTGATCTGTCTGTTTGGGGTCTGGGATGAGGAGACATGGGATCAATATGTTGGGATTTTTCTTTGGGAGACATTGTTTATGGCACGAAAGCTACTGGCATTGCGGTGGATGGGAGGTTCATCCCTGTCTCTTGGGTCCCGGGTAAATTTAGTGAACTCGATCATCCCATATGAACGCACACTATATCTAAATTTGAAAAGATCTGGGAGAGGTGGAATTCCTCTCACCTTACTTTGCAAAGTGGAGATGTCACATAATAAAGGATCAATGGTGTGGAAGTAGGCTGCGTAATAGTTTAGCTTAGGTTTATGTTTTTTGTAGATGTAGATGCGGCTTAAAAGTCAAGCAGATCTCATTATTCAAGTAATAATACAAGACCATTGTGATTTAAATGACATTATGTTCTGTTTTATTCTGTATACAACTGGTACGCACATTTTGCTTTATATTTTCAAATCGTATGACATATATATATATATATATTGTATTATGTTTAACATTATTTACCAGTATGTATATTGTATACCTGGTTATGACTTAATGAACGAATTTAAAAAAAAAAAATATCCTGCAGTGTCTACTACTGGGTTAAAAAAAACAACTAGGCATTGGGTATTTTACGATGTCCGATCCTCTTTTGTCTATCACCATCTCTCTATAACAAAGACATGAATGGACAGCCACAGGATTGAGCTTTGGCGCATTGAACAAAGATAAATGAGCTTCAACACTTTAGTAATATATTAGTGAAAGCTGGCTAACCGCCTATTATACTGCTTATTAAAGTGCACCTGTCACCTGTTTTGGCTGCTATAAGATGCGGCCACTGCCTTCAGGGCTGGCTTATCTACAGCTTTCTATAATGCTGTAGATATCTTCCAGGTCAGACCGGGGGTTAAGAAAAATAAGTTTTATTATACTCACCCGGGGGGGCGGTCCGGTCCGATGAGTGTCGCAGGTCCGGGTCCGACGCCTCCCATTTTCTTGCGAAGCCATCCTCTTACTTGCTTCCTCGCTCCCGGCATCGCACTTCTGCACAGGCGTACTTCTCTGCCCTGAGGGCAGAGCAAAGTCCTGCAGTGCACAGGTGCTGGGTCTCTCTGACCTTTCCTGGCGCCTGCGCACTACATTACTTTCCTCTGCTCTCAACAGGGCAGAGAAATATGCCTGCGCATATGTGCGATGCCGGGAGCGAGGAACCAAGCAGGAGGGCGGTGTCGCAAGAAGATGGGAGGTGCCGGACCCAGACCTGCAACACCCATCGGATGTGACCGCATTGGTCCGCCCTCCCGGTGACTATAATAAAACTTATTTTTCTTATCTTTCAGGTCTGACCAGGGGCTTATCTACAGCATTATAGAATGCTGTAGATAAGCCCTGAAAGGTGGTGGCCGCATCTTATAGCGGCCAAAACAGGTGACAGGTTACCTTTAAAGTTTTGATAAAGCGGTGATCCAGGCTCTTATGTTTTCTTGCAAAAAACAATGGACCGAACAGAAGGATACAGACATCGAGGAGGTGAAGGTCTCGACGCAATTGTCCCTTCTGTCTTATATAAACTATCCGAGTGGTGATATTTTCCCTCTCCTCCTAAGTGTCTATATATGGTGAACCTTGAATTCAAAAAATAATGTAACAGAAGACATATAGCAATTTATACATAATGTTTGGCTAAAATTCAGAGGAAAGATAATGCATGTTACTTTTACAGTCTGTTTTAACATAAAAAAGAATATACTAAGATAAACATGCAATAACAGTAGACAACTAATACTACATTGTGCAAGACAAGGAAGTATATTAGTAATTAAAATAAAAATTTGAATTTTACATTCAGACCAAAATTCTAAAACAAAACTGGCTGTAATTTTCCATGGACTGGAATAGTCATCATTTGTTTTGCTCTAATTAGGCCTAAATAATTAAAATAACAACAAGAAACTCATGAGACTTAAATTTTGCTTGGCAAAATTTCTCATTAGGAAAAGCAATTAAAGAACTTATTTCTAACTTCTTTAACTTAAAGTGAAAATGTTCACAATTAGTAATAAGAAGCTGCTGGTTACTGCGCTGTTGACAGGACGTCATCTCTTATCTGATATGTCACATACTGCTTTGAGATGACTGGCAGCAACTGCATGACACACAATAATTAACTATGTTTATATATGTGCATTATTTAGGGCAGATGAATAAAAAATATATACTGTATATACTCGAGTATAAGCCAAGTTTAACAGCACATTTTTTTGTGCTGAAAAAGCCCCCTCAGCTTATACTCAAGTGAGGGTCCCAGAAGACGGAGGGGGAGCGCCAGAGCAGCGGGTCACATGAGGCAGGAGCCAGCTGCTGCGGCTAAAACCTGTGCCCGCTGCTAAAGAGAAATGAATATTCACTCAACTGAATATTCATTTCTCTATAATAGCGAGCACAGTAGTCGCAGCTGCCGGCTTCCTGCAGCGGCCAGGCGTGGAAGGCAGTAAATATTAATTCCCTTAAGTAGCGGGCTCACGTGATCGCCCCGCCACTGCAGCAGCTGACACCAAAGCAAGATGCTACGAGAGAGCGCATAGACGGTAAGTAGGATGATTTATTTAATGTTTTTCTGATGAGGGCCATGCATACAAGGATATGGATGAGAAGCCATGCATACCAGGATAGGGATGAAACGCCATGTATACAAGGATAGGGATGAAGAGCCATGCATACTAGCGTAGTGATAAGGGTGCCATGCAGACCAGGATAGGGATGAGGAGCTATGCAGACCAGGATAGGGATGAGGAGTCATGCATACCAGGATAGGTATGAAGAGCCATGCAGACCAGGATGGGGATGAGGAGTCATGCATACCAGGATTGGAATGAGGAGCCGTGCACCCAAGGCTTATACTTGAGTCAATTAATTTTCTCAGTTTTTGTGTGGTAAAATTGTGCCTTGGCTTATACTCAAGTATATACAGTATAAACAGAATCATAGAATATTAGGGGCATTGAGTCCAACCCCTTGCTCGATGCAGGATTCACTAAACCATCTCAGACAGATGTCTGTCCAGGCTCTGTTTGAAGACTTTCACCTCTCGTGTCAGCCTGTTCCTCTCACTGATCACCCTCACTGCCAAAAGGTTTTTTCTAATATTTAATCGGTATCTTCTCCCTTTCAGTTTCATTCCATTGCTTCTTGTGTTTCCATATGCAAATGAGAATAAGGATGATCCCTCTACACTGTGACAGCCCTTCAGATATTTGCAGTCAGCTATTAAGTCTCCACTTAGTCTTCTTATGATCTTGTTCAACTGAGTATAAAGATTCTTGATGGAACGTTGTGGAATGTCTATTTATTTCTTGAAAATAATTCCCATGGTAGGGCAATAACGTAACGGGGAGAAAAGGTCAAGGCTGGTACTGATGACATCATGTATGGTAGACTCGTACGTGGTTGTTTCACCAGTATTTTGCACCTGTGTTGCTCCCCGCTTTATCACGGGGGGAACCTGCGGCATCCTGTAGTGCATTGGTATTGTGACCTGGTTTTAGTAAATGTGATGTTTTTCAATTTTATGTCCTTTTCGGTGAGTTGCTTTGAATTTCAATGCAGAAACTCGGGTTTAAATAGTGATGTTTCTCCTTTTAGAGAGTAACATGCCTGGCATGCTGGGGTAAGGAGACTTACATTGGCATGTAAGAGTTTGTGTACCGCTGGTCAAAGTTACTGTTATTGTGAACAGTTAAGCATGTTAAAGATGAAATGATCTCTAAAAGACCTAAAGTTAGAAGGTGACACATTTCTTTTGTATTTTAGGCAAAAATATATATAATTTTTCATCTTTTACATTTTAAAAATAACAAAAAGGAAAATGGGCACCCTGCATGGTTAGTACCTAGTAGCACCCCCTTTTGAAAGTATCGCACTTGTAAATGCTTTTAATAGCCAGCCAAGATTCTTGATAAGTGCTTATTTGAGGGTTTTCATCTATTTCTCCTCGGAAACTTCTTTCAGTTCTGTAAGATTCCTGGATCGTCTTGCAATCACTTCTATTTTGAGGTCTAGCCACAGATTTTCAATGATGTTCAGATCAGGGGGCTATTTGTTAACCTCAACAGTCCACAGGACTAGTTTTCAAAATGCATCAGTCTTGTTTTGCCTTGGGGAGAGTGACAAGTCTGACATGTCAGGGTAAGGAGGCTTATAAGTCATACAATGCTCCTCCGGGAAATTAAATATTCAAATTGCCTCTTTAGAGAGGGAGAAGACATGAACTGTGTAGGGACTAGTAAGACAATAAGGACACTTAACCTGTGTTGTGAGCTTGCATATTGTGGCTAAAAAGTCTACCAATACCTCATGCATTTTTTAAATCTTTTTTATGCATATTTTTTCATCTTGCAGCCAGGACCTTTAGTGTTGGCCTGGGGAACTTTTGAGTGAGTTATACTTGTAAAATCATGTATAACATGTAAGTGTCATGCATCGATCATGAGTTTTATCACTTCCAATATCCAGGGTTCTTGCCTATACAGTATATTTCAGAATTGGCAACAAGCCACAGTCCAGCATTTTCTCTCTTGGACTATGCACATGGCAAACAGGATGACATCACTTACCAACCATCCTTTCTCCAATGCATAGACAGAAAAAGGAGCCAGCTTTGCTACTGAAATTAGCAGCCAGATAGCCTGTTTTATGGGGTATATGGTTTGTCAAGATAAAGGTAGCACCTCTAGTGAAGGGCTTTGTGGCGTCCTTTTAGGACAGCGCAATCATCTTTGGTCCTTATCTGGTACTCAACTGTCACCTGTACCTCCAAATAAAGAAGTTTCAGGGCGCTTCCTTCAGAGGATCCATAACCCAATTTGGAGCAAGAAGGTTATATAGCCCTTGCTCCAAATTGGGTTAAAGATCCTCTGAAGGAAGTGCCCTGAAACTTCTTTATTTGCAATATTACGTGGAGGAAAATTTCTTTCTGGGAAAGGAAAATTATCTCCATGCTATTACAGATGGGCAGCACACCGGTGGAAGGATCACCAATTTGCAAACTTTTCCCAGTGTTGTGCCTCCGTACACAACCACACCAGGTGAGCAAGTTTGAAGTTGCATTTTCTCACCAAACTGAATTGACTCATCCACTACGCTTAGATAGCACTCTCCCTCTTTTTTCCCCTCTTCCTCTCTTTCCCAGGACCTTATTCAC
Source organism: Dendrobates tinctorius (assembly GCF_039654945.1). Lineage (NCBI taxonomy): Eukaryota > Metazoa > Chordata > Amphibia > Anura > Dendrobatidae > Dendrobates > Dendrobates tinctorius. The sequence continues at coordinate 11,820,983 of NW_027361872.1, forward strand.
ACCTGTACCTCCAAGTAACTGCTGAAAGCCCAAGCCCACCTGGACATGTGGTAAGAGTGCCAGACAGCCGATTGCCTAAACAACTACTGTACAGAGAACTGTGTCAGGGAAAGCGAGAAGTCGGGGGCAGAAAAAATGTTACAGACTGCCTTAAAGCGTCTCTCAAAAACCTGGGAGTTGACATCAATGAATGGGAGAAGCTTGCCCTGGACAGTCTAGCTTGGCAAGGCAGGATCACCTGAGGAACACGTGCGAGCTGTGTGCAAAGCACAGGCAGTATCTACTGTCTTGACCACATCTATTATGTCACGTATGTGGGTATGGGTTCAGGGCCAGGATTGGCCTTATCATTCACCCCCGAACTCACAGCCACTGATCCACCCTTTGAAGTCATGGTCATCTTCGATGATGAAAGACGAACAGCAGCCTGTTTTAGTCACTGCTCGGGTCAATTGACAACATAAATGCTAACCTAGGTCAAGCACCAGAACAAAAATGAAGAAGCAGTGACTTGCCACTGAATCAGCAAGCAATGCATCAGAGCCAAGAGGAATTTAGTAGTAGATTATCTAACTTACTATTTTACAATTTGTCCATATTCTATAGAATGGAAAAACTCTACGGGAGATACGTGATTTTGACTAGAGATTGTTTGAGTTTGTCAAAAAAATCTTCGCAGTTGTGCCAAAAGACAAATCTAGGTTTATACTGGTGTTGGAGATTTATATAAATCAAGGTTCTTAGTGCACATTTTGATCAAATTGTGTGAGCCCATCTGCCAACAACAAGGTGAGCTGTATCATATAAAATATTCAGCGCTGCAATGTGATATTCGACAGAGGAGCAACTTGTACGCTTTCCTTTGAACTCATATCTTACCTGCAATACAGCACTTCATATTTTGTTTGAACCAGCCTCCATCTGTGATTCCTCGGGAGAGGCTTTTGTTTTCCAAATGAAAATGAATCTTAATCTCCTGTTTTCTTGCCTGTGATATTTAATCCTTAAGGTAGCCAACAATATGAACGTCATATACTTGTTCAGGGCTTATTGCTGTTCTTACAGAAGAAAAGAAAGATTAACAGTCATGTTAACAATCGCTGCATTACACACAGCCCATAGCAAACGAACAAAGGCAAATACTTACCGTAGTGAAAGCACAATCCAATGAGACAAAAGATTTGACTCCCAGAAATAAACATTATGTACGATTTGATTGGTAGACATAAAAAAGAAGCACAAACCATATGTACTTTTGTGTTAAGACAATTATAGCACTGTAGTTATACTTTATGAGAGCCTGTGATTTTTACGTACAGCGTACACAATATGCTGAAATTACTACAAAGATTACCTACTGCTATGCAAATTAACTAGTATCTGTACTTTATAGAGGTTTAGTATTGGCGGCAGAGAAGAGTGGATCGTTTCGTGGGACTCAAATCCAGGGTCTAGGTCAGTGATAACTGGCGGCTAGATGGGATGAGTGCAAATTTCTTACCTTCCAATGTACCCAGCGTGGAATTTGATATGTGAGAGCTGGCACAACGTCATTTGTGCGAAATTAGATGTCACGACAGCCCTGGATAATCAAAAGCTGTGTCAGGGATGACGGAAGGTAAAGCCCCCTCACACACAGCGATCTCGCTAGAGAGATCGCTGCTGAGTCACAAGATTTGTGATGCAACAGCGATCTCACCAGTGAGATCGCTGTGTGTGACAGCTATCAGCGACCGGCCCCCCTGCCGGTATCACTGATCGCCGTTGAAATGTCTGGATATTTTTTGGGTCGCTGGTCTCCCGCTGGCCAGCACGCATCGCTGCGTGTGACAGGCGGGAGACCAGCGACCAGGAGCTGATAACCAATGTACACATCGGGATTCTAAAGGGAGCGCTGTGCCTAGAAACCCGATGTGTACCTTAGTTACCAGCGCACTGATGCAGGGAGCTGGTAACCAAGGTACACATCGGGTTTCTAAGGGGCGCGCGCCCCTTAGAAACCCGAAGTGTACCTTGGTTACCAGCTCCCTGCATCAGCGCACTGGTAACTAAGATACACTGCGGGTAACTAAGCGACGTGCGTCGCTTGTTACCCGCATGTCGCTGGTCAAGCTGCCTGTTTCACAGCTCACCAGCGATCATGTAGCGACACACCAGCGATCCTGACAAGGTGATATCGCTGTCAGGATCGCTGGTGCGTCGCTATGTGTGACGGGGCCCTTAGAAATTCACAGATCTCTCATCTAGCTGCCAGTTACCACTGACCTAGACCCCGGACTGGCGTCCCACAAAACGATCCGCTCATCTCTAGTTGGCAGCTGTATACAGTAGACCAAGTAGCAATCACGTGTGCAAACGGTGTGATGTGACGATGGAGGTTGTGATGTTACTATGTTGGAATGTTATGAGCTAAACTAATTGTCATGTGAAAATTGTTATATTGGTATTACCGTATTTTGTGGATTATAAGATGCACCCCAAATTTTGAGTACAAAAATAAAATGGTGGTGCTTCTTATAATCCATGCGTCTTATTGTTTAGTGGTGGCGGTGGCTTCGGTGAAGCAGAGTGCCAGGCTCGCTGCTGGAGGAGGCAAGAGTGGAGCGTTGCTGCAGGCCGCAGGCTGGGATGAGGGGGGGTTCTGATGTGTGGCGCTGTGGGTGTTCAGTGATGCGAGGGCTCTGCTTACATTTTGTGAAAGCCCAGAGCCCCTGTACTTACATGGTTTACTGTGTGGTGGACTCCGGAAAAATGGCTGCTGGGGGCGGCGCATGCGCAGATGGAAATACTGTGCGGAGTCCACCGCACAGTAAACCATGTAAGTGCTGGGACTCTAGGCCAGAACACCACCTTATCCCAGCCTGCAGCCATGCTTCACTCTTGCCTCCTCCAGCAGCAACCACGGGACCCTGCTCCACCACGGCCGGTAAGGTATTTCGGCATTATAAGACGCACCGCCATATTCCCGCCAAATTTGGGGGAAAAAGTGCGTCTTATGATCCGTAAAATATGGTACATAGAATGATTATTGTACATAGTGTCTAAGCTAATGGTCATGAAATTGAAGTAATAACAGTCAATAATAATCATAACATTTGATATGAATCATAAAAATGATCCCTATCATCATGGCACAGGAGAAAGGGTTTAAATCTCATCCCAACTTATTTTTCATAGAGGAAGATATGGGAAAACTCACATACCTGCTCTCATTCATAATGAAGATTTCCTAGAAGGTCTTGTCCAATTTGCGCTCAACCCCCGAAAGGCTTGCAAAAATTTTCCCTTCCCTTCTCAAATCAGCACTTCTAACGATATAGAGATACAGGCTCAATGCTCCATGTATGGTGGACTGGATCAAGTGTTAAAACACGTTGAGATAGGCTTGGATGAGCCTCCGTGTCAGCCTTTAGCTTTGGTGGAGTCTAAGGTTCTATAGCCAAATGTTTTTTTTTTTTTTAAAAAACTATAGCATAAACTATCATTTAATTTTTACTTGTTTACTCCATCACTACGGCAGGGCCATTTGCTAGTAATCAATAATCTGTGTTCAGCATGTATAATAAGCTACTCGGTCACTGCCTTCTGTCACACTGTCTAAAGGCAATGTGTTAGCAGATTTTTGCTATGTAATCAGAGGGCAAAATGAGGTAGGGGCTGAGACACTGATTTCAGCTGTGTCACTTATTAGTCTGGGTGCTGTTTTTCTTAATAAAATAATTGTTTTGATAAAGTGTTTTCATCACTGAGTCTTCTCCTACCCGCCGATCTGTCCAGCTCCTCCGTCTGCCTTAGATTTGAAGCAGAGGCCGGTCATTCACAGAACAGACGTCTTGACGTTGGCAGTTGGGCTCACATATATTGGTCAATCAAGTACTTTCTTTTTTACTGTACTGTTTTTATAGCAGTTTTGCAGATTAATATTTCATATACACATTATATAGCGGTTTTTTTCCTTTTTTTCCCCATTTTCTATGGCAGTAATGCAGTTTCAATGTTCTAGAGCTAGAGCAATCATTCAGCGTATTTCATGGCACAAACTTAATAGTTTTTCAATTCACAGAATGGAGGCAAGCGGTGGGGCAGGGAATCACAGACAGAGTGCTAACAGGTTCTCTTTAATGCGCACACTACACATATTACTGATTGTTAGCAAGTGTGGTAATAAAGTAGCACACCAGCAGTTTTCCTTTAGACTCTGCGCCCACGATGAATTTGTGACGCTGCATATTTTTGCGGAGTAAAAACCGCAACGTCTTACTGTTCTAGCAAAGTGGATGGGATTTATAGAAATGTCATGCAAAACGTGCTGTTGTTGTACTGAACGTAAACGGACCTGCGGTGCGCGTTTCAAACCCTCAGGGTGTCAATTTCTCTTATGCCGAGTTTTCTATGTAGATTTTTCCCATAGACTTACATTAGATGTGTAAAATCTGCAAGTAAAAAAGGCACGTGTTTAGTGCGTTTCTGCTGCAGAAACTCTTTAAAAATGCACGTAATGTGCACATGACTCTAGCAATAAAGATTTGTTAAAACCAAGTACCAGTAATTATCTAAAACCAAGCAGATTTATTTAAAACAGACATTCCAACAAGAGAAAAAGCGCAGCATTAAAAACGCATGTAAAAAAAAGCGCACTCAAAAATGCTATGAAAAAACGCATGTATTCTAATTTAATTAATAGGTGCAATTTGTAATTATTAATATTCTCATGTAAATGAGTTCCTTTTCATATTCAAACTTTATGACATTGTTGCTTTCGGCTTTAGCCCTTTTTTTTCCGGTGTCTAACCGGACATGGCCTGATCATACCACATCACCTAGGCAGGGGAGGAAGCAAAAGAGTATACAGACATTACAGTATGGGATCATAGCTGGTTCTTTCTGGGCAGCAAAACATTTCTCTGCCTGTTTTAAAACATTGCTTTACTTCACAGAATCAACTGTGATCCAGCGCTGTAATGTCTGTATTGTCTATTGCCTCCTCCCCTTTTGTTTATGGGAAAACCCCTTTAATGAGGGCTCACTGGAGGGGGATGTGCCGAATTCATTAAGAGTCGGACGCTGCTTGACGAATTTGCGCCATCTTCTCTGCAGCATACGTCTTGACAGATATTCCATTCCTGGTTGTAAAATGTGGGCACTTTTAATGAATTTAACAGGCGTGCGAAACAAAGCCTCGTTTCACCTACAACCCAGCTTCATCTGGTGTGAAAACGGCAAAAGCCGCTACACTTTTGTGTTGTGCAAACATTTTGCAACTTTTCGTAGCTTTCTACTCTAGTTTTCTCGCCTAAAAGCTTTAAAAGTTAAAATGCACACAATTCGCTGTGCGCACCTATAACACTAGGGGACTTTAGTTCTGTGTGGGGTGCCATATATGAAATCCAAGTTTCCGCTACAAACATTGTTGAAAAAAAATAAATAAAATTAAGATTGTGTTTTTATGTGAAAACTAAGTTCAGATCAAATGCAGAAGTGTTTTGAATTTCTGTACTCAAAGAATTCAACCATACATAATTATGTCAACTGTGGAGTAGCCCTAATCTGTCAGGAATCAAAGATACCATAGGGTAACAGTATGAGCGGTGGACTACAGTATAAAGGAGTAGGATTAGAGAGACCAGATAAGAGATACAAAATATCAAAATAAAGGAGAATTTGCTCTTGCGGTACATCTCACAAGACTCCTATTACTAAGGACACAGCTGTGACTACATTGCGGCACAACACACTCACTGACTGTTGCCTGGTGAGAAGCAGAAATAATTCTTTGAACATCAATTGGACATACCAAAAATGTCATTAGCTTGTACCTGCTACTCACATAACACAAGCAAACATCATTTACTGAATATTAATAATATTAAATAAATGCAGATTGAAAAACACCGGCGTCTTATTCCGTCTGACTTTTTTTTTTTTTTATATTCTGATTATTTTTCGTCTTTTTTTTTCTTTGTCTTTTTGAAAAAATAAAATATGGACGGCTCGTCTTGTTTAGTAAAACCCTCTTCTGATCTTGCATTTCCTGTGAGACAGAGTGTTATTGTAAAACCGCTTCTGTGCAACTGTAAATTTTGGTTTGAGATGCAAATGATCTTTAGAGATTTTGGCAGATTAGGAACCAAGGACTGTGCAAACAAAGCGGCGCCGGCTAGTTATAATAAGGATCAATACCTGTCCCCAGTGTGGTTGCTTTATGGGAAATCAGAAGTCTGTCTACCACTTTTGGGAATATATTGACTTGATATATTTGAATTTTGCATTCTTTTCTTACACTAGTTTGCTATTGTTCCGTAGTCTTTATAACACCTTGGTGCCTTTTGCTTTGTTTTATATTAACTTGTTTACGATGAAGGTTGATGTTGTGCGACTATAATTATTTGGCTGCTTTCCACTCTGAAAACCTGCCACATTTATTCAGTCTTATTTGGAGAAGAATTGAAATTCCGATACGAGGGTATGTCTTAGAGATAATCGTTAAAAACTAAAAGACTTCTGTCTTAACATTTCCAAACTAAAGATAAACTATTCCAATCTTCACCGGCGGTGATTTCAGAGAAGCAGACGGCATTGTGACTCTAAAAATCTTGCCGTTAACGTTATCCCAAACTCTTGCATATTAACCTTGGCAATTATATTTTACTACCTTGTGTTATCTCTGGTTACCAGATGGACCGTCGTTCTACCAAAACTATTCTGCCGCGCGGAAAGTGGTTTTAAACACCTCGTAATGACTGATAATAGACTTTGTCATCCACGCACAAAACCGGTGAATTAAATGTTATGATAATTATTAATCAGTCAGAGGGGCATAAACAGATGCCATTCAGGGGGTCTCATATTCCCGATTGCAATTAACACCTGTTACGGCTGCTTGTTATGAGGTAGAGAAGCAGAGCCCCCCTAAAAGAAAGAAACAAGTAAAGGAATCTAGAATGCGGACATTTCCTGGTTTTTTTATAAGGTAAAACTTTAAAAAGTTGGATTTCCAGTTGTAAAATCTGATTTTCAGGAGCTCTGTCCCAAATATGCCAGGTAATAAAGTATATAAAGAGAATCTGGCACTAGATTTTTGCTACCCCATCTGAGAGTAGGATGATGTAGGGGCAGAGATCCTGATTCCAGCGATGTGTCACTTACTAGGCTGTTTGCTGCAGTTTTTGATACAATCATTTTTTTCTGCTGCAGATCTACCAGTAATCTGAATTCTGAGCTCTGTATAACCCCGCGTCCACATCACTGATTGGCACCTTTCTGTGCACACTGTACATAGGCAGAAAGCTGCCAACCAGTGGTGGGGTTATACAGAGCTCATGAATATAGAGGACTACATGGCAGCAGGTTTACTAGTCCTCTGATAATCTCCTGCTGATAAAAGTGATTTTGTCAAAAGTGTAACAAGGAACCCTGTAGCTGACACGTCACAGGAACCAGAGTCTCTGCCGCTACATTGCGCTGCTCTCGGATAAGGTAGTAAAAACCTTGTGACAGATTAACTTTAAACTTTCCAAAACGGCTACCAGCTTTATCAGTGTTTGTGCAGAGATTTTATATTTTGCTTATGTGTTCATAAAACTATTAGCGTCAATTAACAGCCAATGTTGTTGACGTCCTGTATATTGTAAATGTAATTTATGTCTACAAAGCACGTATCCCGTCCACAAATTGAATTCTCGGGTTTCATGATAAATTGCATGTCTGACATACCTTCTTTAATAGATGAGCATCAGCTTACATTCAGATGACCGTATTGGGTCAAAATATCTCCAGCAGATCTACCACCTTATTTATTCATTGGATCTACGGTGGCCCAGTTCAGTGTAATTGATTAGGGTCCAGATCTTATGACCTTATTAATATGGACACTAAAATGCACTCCCATTAAAGCTGAATGAGCAGCAGCCTTGGACTGGTTCCTTCAGGTTTCCTATTTGTAGACTGACAAAAAGAAGTGCTTCTGTTTCCATTATAGCCTTTTCATAGAGAAAGAGGACATGAACTCTAGTGCCACCTATTGGAGGCAAGAATCATAAATGTCAATAGAGACCCATTAACGAGCTTTGCCAGATGACTTAAGATAAGAAATCAGAAACTTCACTTGCAAACATGTGTTTCGGGATGATTGCCTCTCATCAGTGCAAAGAAGATTTGATTTGACTGAGAGAGAGGCCTCTGACAGGTGATACTGTATTCTGTGAAAAAAGGAAATGAAAAAAAAAAAAAAAAACGTAGGTCCCTGCCAGCTTCTCCCTGTCCTCTCCCCTTGATAGTTCTCTCCCTATACACACATGCATGGAGAGACCTGTCAGTCAAGGTCAATGGGAGGGGAGAATCCACCAGGGACCCACCTTTTATGCCAGTCTTTAGTGCGATTCAGTGCCTGTGGCTTTCAAAGTACTGTATATACTAGAGTTTAAGCTGATCCGAATATAAGCGGAGGCACCTAACTTTGCCACGGAAAACTGGGTAAGCTTATTGACTCGAGTATAAGTCGGGTATGCATTGTCCCCTCATAACTGTCCTGGTATGTGTGGCTCCCCCCATCGCTGTCCTGGTATGCATGCTTCATATTACAAAAGAAAAAAAAAAAACATTCTACTCACCCTCCTCCAGAGTGCCCTCACAGCATCTCGTTGGTGCCGCCGTCCGGTAGCTCTTGTGCTAAGCGATCACGTGGCACCGCTCATTAAGGTAATGAATATGCGCTCCACGCCTATGGGAGTGGAGATGCGTGCATATTCATTACCTTAATGAGCGGTACCACGTGTTCACTCAGAGCAGGAAGATCGGCCAGAAGCTGGAACCAACGAGATGCAGGGCATGCTGGAGGGTAAGTAGGATGTCTTCTGTAAGCCGGCGGCTGCAGCTGTCACTGTGCGTGCTATAAGAAAAATGAATATTCATTTGTCTATAGCAGCAGCAGCACAGGCTTTAGCCACAGCCGCTGGCTCCTGCCTCTGTCACCCGCTGCTCTGCCGCTCCCCATCCCCCGCCGGCTTTCTGGGACAATGAGTCTTGTATAACCCGAGGGGGGTGTTTTCAGCACAAAAAAAGTGTTGAAAAATTCGGCTTATACACGAGTATATACAGTATATTTTTGTCCGAAATGTTGAACCTTTTCAGAGTCAAACATAATTAGTTGAAATCATACAGCTAGTGCCTGATACATGCCGCCCGTAGTTCAGGCAGAATGGATCAGCTGTCAAGTTCCCTTCAAGTTTCTACAGGAAATGGAATTATCCCCTTATCAACAGTTACGTGACTTTGAAGGGGGGGGAATAAAAAAAACCAAAAAACAATTGTGGAATTTCACTTCATTTTTGCAATTTCAATGCACTTGTGCATCACATCATACAAATTGTAACAACCCTGCTGGCATCACTGCATGGCCTCCCATCCCCCGCACACCAACTTACTTTCTGCTTCAAGCCATGCTGTGAATTCTGTCTGTTGCCAGCCCTGAGCTCCTTGTGCTATGCCTCTTGTTTTCCTGCTTGCTCTCCATGTTTCCTGTGTGTATAGGGGGGCGGCGCCTGAACTCTCTGGTTCTTATGCAGTCAGGGTGCACCTGGCTAATGGGTCCCTGACCAATTACCTAGAGCCCTGGACTATTTAACCCTGCCACATCCACTGAAACATTGCCTGTGCAATGTCTAAACTCAGTTAGCTTCTTGCTGCTGAGCCAGCCAGGCCCTGTCCTATGTCTTGCCTTCTCTGAAGGCTCTTACTGCGTATTCCTGTGTCTTGGCACCTTGCCTAGCATTTCTCTGTCCGCCTGCCAGGAGGCAGAATATCCTGGCCCTTGAGTCTTGTTCCCAGTGCCTTGTCTGTTCTCTGTCCGCCTGCCAGGAGGCAGAATATCCTGGTCCTTGTGTCTTTGTCCCTGTGTCTCTGTCTGAACTCAGTCTTACCTGTTATGAATGAGTCACCGTAGGAGGCAAAAACAGAAATACTAGCTAAGTCCAGAAAACCAGAGAAGTTGGCAGCTATCGGATTGCAGACCCCTGAACCTATCAACAACTAGCAGTAGCCGTGGGGGGTTCCTACGGTGCCCTAGACCCCTCGATCACAGCCGGAGAACTAAATAGCCTAAAGACAGAAAGGGAAATCTAAACTGCCCCAGAGCAGACCCCAAAGCAATAGGCAGCCCCCAACATATAATGACGGTGAAGCAAGAAGAAAAATCACTAACACAGATAGAAAGATAGACTGAGCAAATGATGGGGCCCAAGCTAACTAGACAGGACAGGATAGGAAAGCTGCTGTCTGCAATCCGCCAAAACCCTATCAAAACAAGAGCCAACAGACTGATAAGGAAAAAAGCCCTGAAGACGCTAGGCTTCAAAAAGACTATATCAGTACTCAGGTATTTTCTGAAGACAGAGCAAAAAGGAATTCAGCTCACCCCAGCAGGGAATGGCAGAAAAACAAGGCAAAACAAAACCAAAACACAAATGCAAAAAGCAGAGCAGAAAACTTAGCTTTTGAGGAGCAGGAATCAGACTGGTCTCCTAGAATCCCTCAGAGAGATCACCAGCAAGGCAGAAGGGTGTCGGCTGCCTTATATCCAATCAGCAATTCCAGTCACCCAGTCATCATCCTGCACAGGTGCTTGGTAATCAGCCTCACTACCTTCCTTCACCAGAAGAGGGAGTTCATCAGACCTCAATGGTGAAGGGGAAAATGAACTCACAACACTTACCTGTCTGTCAGTCTCCTTGCCCGTGGCTTCCTTCACTGCTGTGTCTTTCCTTGTGTCCGCTCTGTCTGCACGGCTCCCTAGCCGCTCTGCCTGCTCAGCTCCTTAGCCGCTCTGCCTGCTCGGCTCCTTAGCCGCTCTGCCTGCTCGGCTCCTTAGCCGCTCTGCCTGCTTGGCTCCTTAGCCGCTCAGCCTGCCCGGCTCCCTTGCCGCCCAGCCTATGCCGCACTCCTGCGGCTCAGCCTACTCCACACTCATGCCTATATCCATACCTACACCTGCTGTGTGAAAAGGTCCCTACCTGCTCCTTCTCATACCACGCCAATCTGTCCTGTGTCTCCAAGCCGTGCCCGCCTGTCCTGTCTCCAAGCCGTGCCCGCCTGTCCTGTGTCTCCAAGCCGTGCCTGCCTGTCCTGTGTCTACAAGCTGTGCCCGCCTGCACAGTGTCTCAGCCGTGCCTGTCATGTCTACCTGCCTGTCTATAGCTTCTGTCAAAGTGACTTGTCCCCGAGTGGGACCAGCAGCCACAGCCAGACACCACCCTGGAGTGGCACCCGACAGCTATCTGCCGCACAAGCCTGACCTCACCATCAGAGGCTCCAGTGAAGACCGAAGTAGCTGTAGTAGTCACGCCCCTTCCAGGGTAGTCTGGTTTGTGGCACAGTGGGGTCACAAACCCCCGGCTCGAGCCATTCAGCCAAGGCGCGAGCGTGACAAAAATGAATGGTGTCATTCAAAAGTATAATTTGTCCGGCATAAAGCAAGCCCTATGGGGATGAAAAAATAAAAAGTTGTAGCTCTTGGAAAGAATGGGAGCAAAAAAAAATGGAAAATCGTCCCGTCAGGAAGGGGTTATTATACTCGTCTGCATTTCATATACCGCAGCCAATCACTATTCACATTGATGGTTTTCATGGATATGACATATTTGGGGTAATTTTGAAAAAACAAATAATAAACTGCTATTATCGTTATTGTTTGAACTGGAGGCTGAAGTTGCACAAAATACTATTTTTCATTGGTTTCTGCACTGTCTACAATACGTAAAACAAATTTTAATTACAGTCAATGATTTTTCTGATGAAAGCTCTACGGGGCCTTTTCTCAGATCATTTACACTCAATTACATTCACAACACAAATAGAATTTCCCAATACAGTTTTTAAAGAGAACATTCAATTTTTTTCCCTTTAAATTTTTAAAGTGTTCCTTTGAGCTGCAGATCTTTAACGCCTTAGATTTTTTCACTTTCTTTTATCTTTCCGCCACATATGACGTTTTGTACGACGTATATTGTACTGAGAAATGGGGAAAAAGTGAAAAGTCAGGAGAAATGGAGAAAAAAAAAGCAGTGCTGTCCTTTCATTATTGTTTTTTTTGGATGGGGAGAGTCAGGTTGTTTTTAATAGCAGACACTGTGTGGTAAAAATGACCTGGCAATAGGATTCTTCATTTTAGCATGATTACAGTGATACCACATACCGTACATAAAGTTTTTTCATATTTTAGTGGCTTAAAAAAACCAAGACTAAAAATAAATTTGCCTGCGTCCCCATTTTGAGACATATTATTTCTTGTTTAGCCGTTGATCATTTAATGACACAAGTACCAAAATGTTTTTTGCTTGTTTTTTTTACTTTTGGAAAAGGGGTCTAAGGCTACTTTCACACTTGCGTTTTTTTGCACTGCGCACCGTGCGCAGTGCAAACGCACATAAAAACGCATCATGCGTTTGTGTGCGTATTTTTGCGGGTTTGGGTGCATTTTTTAAACCCTTCTCCCTGTAGAAAATGACAAGCCAAGCCTGGCATGTCAGAGTGAGGAGACTTATATAGGCCATGCAATATCAACTCTTTAACAAGCTTTGCAATATGACTGAGGATAAAAGCCAAACCAGAATCCCAATTTGCAGACTTGGAGTTTCGGGGTGTTGCCCCTCATCGCTGCTTCCAATAGGTGGCGCTAAAGTTCCAGTCCTCTACCTCTCTGAAGAGATAATTTGCATATTTAATTTCCCAGAGGACAATGCGTGGCTTATAAGTGTGCTCAATCTGACATTTCAGGCTTGGCTTGTCACTCTCAACAAGGATAAACCTTACCCCCTAGACCCGAGTCCAGAGCCTCTAACCTAGCCAAATCAGATCTCATACTTTGCACTGATGAGGTGGGATATCCTGAAATACTATGTATGCAAATTGAGATTCTAATTTGATTTTTACCCACAGCCATATTGCAAAAATTAAAGATGTGTCTGACAAGATATCAGGACTCTTCAGACCTACAGATGACTACCCATTCCTGCTACATGTGGGGACAAATGACACCGCAAGAAACGACCTGGAAACCATCTGCAGAGACTTTGAAGACTTAGGCAAGAAAGTGAAAGAACTGGGAGCGCAGGTGGTCTTCTCTTCCATCCTCCCAGTGGATGGCCATGGAACAAGGAGGTGGAATAAGATTCTGCAGGTGAACAACTGGCTACGTCGATTGTGCCGTCAGCAACGATTTGGATTTCTGGATCACGGAGTGAACTACTTATACGATGGACTACTTGCTAGAGATGGGGTGCACCTTACGAAGACTGGAAAGCAGGTATTTGGAAGTCGCCTTGCTACACTTGTAAGGAGAGCTTTAAACTAGAACAACATGGGAAGGGAAGCAAAAGACCAGAAAAAGCCATACACCTGACAAATGCTATTGAGAACTCTGCTATTAGAAGTGGAAAGGAAGAACAAAGACGAAAGAATCTAATTAATAAAAATATTGGAGAAAGAGAAACCAATCACAAACTAAAATGTTTCTATACTAATGCACAAAGCATGGGCAACAAACAAGGAGAATTGGAACTACTAACACAGGAAAATAAATATGATGTCATTGGAATCACTGAAACTTGGTGGGACAATACACATGACTGGAATACAAGACTAGAAGGATACAACTTATTTGCAAGAAACAGACTTGATAAACGAGGAGGGGGTGTCGCATTGTATGTTAGAAATGCATATATCTGCACAGAGATTGAAGCTTCAGAGACTGGAAGTTCTGTGGAAACTGTTTGGGTAAGAATACAAGGACAGAACAATGGAAAGGACACCATTGTAGGCATTTACTACAGGCCGCCTGTGCAAGCTGTAGATATGGATGAACTCTTTATGCATCAAATGGCCAAGTTCGCCAAAAAATATGACATAGTTGTCATGGGAGATTTCAACTATCCAGACATTTGTTGGGAATCTCTCTCAGGCAAAACTAACAGGTCAAGGAAATTCTTATCCTCTCTTGCTGACAACTTTATCTTCCAAAAGGTAAAGGAGAAAACAAGGGGAACTGCTACCTTGGATCTAATCCTTATAAACAGGGAGGAAATGGTTGAGGAGGTAAAAGTGGCTGGGACCCTAGGAGGTAGCGACCATGCTATTTTAGAATTTTGGATAACTAGAGGCGGAAGACCTGTGAAGACTCAGACGTCAAGGTTAGATTTCAGAAAGGCAGATTTTAAGGGATTCAGAAAGAGAATTGGAGGGATCCAATGGCTGGATATCCTTAAAGACAAAAATGTCCAGGAAGGATGGGAAATCTTGAAAAATGAAATTCTCAAAGCACAGTTGTTAACAATTCCGAAAAGAGGGAAGAATAGGAAGCATTTAAGGAAACCAGGATGGATGAACACAGAACTTAAGCACATGCTAAAAAGGAAGAAAAAAATGTTTATAAAATGGAAAGAGGGAGGCATATCTAAAGAAGAATATAATGCTGTCTGCAGAACCTGCAGGGCACAAATCAGATTATCTAAAGCTGAAAATGAATTGAGACTTGCAAGAGATGTCAAAAGCAATAATAAAGGATTTTGGGGATATGTCAAAAGTAAAAGAAAAGTCAAAGATGCTATAGGATTTTTACAGGATGAAAATGATGAAATGGTAAGACAGGATGTTGAGAAGGCTGAACTTTTAAATTCCTATTTTGCATCTGTTTTCTCTCAGAAAGGAAATGTAACATCAACTGTTATTCACTGTCCTATTAAGGGAATAGAAGAATCCAGGATATCTATAAACAGAAAGATAGTGAGGAAACACTTAGCTAACCTAAATGAATTCAAGTCTCCAGGTCCAGATGAATTACACCCCAGAGTACTGAAGGAGATAGCAGAAGAAATTTTTGAACCCCTCTCCATAATCTTTGAAAATTCTTGGAGAACAGGAGAAGTGCCAGAAGACTGGAGAAGAGCAAATGTTGTTCCTATCTTCAAAAAGGGGAAGAAGGTGGACCCAGGCAACTGTAGGCCAGTGAGTCTGACTTCTATACCAGGAAAGATCTTTGAACAAATTATTAAACAACATGTATGTCAATACTTGGATAAGAATGAAGTGATTAAACAGAGTCAGCATGGGTTTGTAACTAATAAGTCATGTCAGACTAATTTAATTTCCTTCTATGACGGTATTACTGATTGGGTGGATCAAGGAAATGCTGTAGATATAGTATATCTTGACTTCAGCAAAGCATTTGACAAAGTCTCTCATACAATCCTTATTGAAAAAATGACTAAGTATGGAATGGACAAGGCAACTGTTAGGTGGATTCATAACTGGCTTAGTGATCGGACCCAAAGAGTGGTCGTAAATGGCTGCACATCCAGTTGGAAGAATGTCTCAAGTTTGGTACCACAGGGCTCTGTCCTGGGCCCTGTATTGTTCAACATCTTTATCAACGATTTAGATGAAGGAATTGAGGGTAAACTGATTAAATTTGCTGATGACACAAAGCTAGGAGGGATAGCTAATACTAGAGAAGAGAGAGAGAGGATTCAAAAAGATTTAAATAAACTGGAGAAGTGGGCAGCAACTAACAGAATGGTTTTTAACAGGGAGAAATGCAAAGTACTACATCTGGGCAATAAAAATGAAAAAAGCATATATAGAATGGGAGGAATAGGGCTAAGTGACAGCACATGTGAAAAAGACTTGGGTATACTAATAGATCACAGACTGAATATGAGTCAACAGTGTGATGCAGCAGCAAAAAAGGCAAATGCAATTCTAGGATGTATTAACAGAAGCATACAGTCTAGATCACGTGAAGTAATTATTTCCCTCTACTCCTCTTTGGTCAGACCTCATCTGGAATATTGTGTCCAATTTTGGGCACCACATTTTAAAAAAGACATCAACAAACTGGAGCAAGTTCAGAAAAGAGCGACCAGAATGGTGACCGGTCTGCAAACCCTGTCTTATGAGGAAAGGTTGCAGGATTTGGGAATGTTTAGTTAGCAAAAGAGAAGACTGAGAGGAGACTTAATAGCTGTCTACAAATATCTAAAGGGCTGTCACATTGTAGAAGGATCAACTTTATTCTCATTTGCACAAGGAAAGACTAGAAGCAATGGGATGAAGCTGAATGGGAGGAGACACAGATTAGATATTAGAAAAAACTTTTTGACAGTTAGAGTGATCAATGAGTGGAACAGGCTGCCACGAGAAGTGGTGAGTTCTCCTTCAATGGAAGTCTTCAAACAGAGGCTGGACAGACATCTAACTGGGATGATTTAGCGAATCCTGCTTTGAGCAGGGGGTTGGACCAAATGGCCCAGGAGGTCCCTTCCAACTCTACGATTCTATGATTCTATGATGATTCTATGAAGCCTCGTTAAAGAGTCGATATTGACTTTTAGGATCGCTGCTTCCAAAAGGTGCCGCTATAGTTCCAGTCCTCTTCCGGTCTGAAGAGAATTTGTGTTTTTTAAAAAACTTTTATATTACTTTTTATAAAATTATACAGCAATAATGTAATATGGAAAAAAAATGATGGTGGCGACAGGGCCATGGCAACCCAGTGCACAGTGATTCTGTACATTGAGAGTTCAAGTGTGCCAGAAAGCTCTCCGCCCTGACTGACATAGGTGGGTTCTGAGCAGTGGAACCACCTTTATGATGTCCATAAGATCTAATAGGGTATATGGACAAAGCTTTTTGTCAATAGATAAACCCTGTAAACCACCCATTTCAAGGGCTTCCAAGACACACACCTGGGCCTTGGTATAGAATCTGTGACAAGACTTGCAGTTTGTGTGTGCACAGCAGTCTGGCTGTGAGCTGAGGGACGTCTCCTGTAGACCAGCAGCTTCTAGTGCCTTTACCTGCTTGTCTGCGGCTTCTAGTGACTCCGGTGTTCTGTCGGCTACGTGTCACCGGGTCTACTGGACCTCTTCTCTCTGTCTGCCTGTGGTTTTCAGGACGTCTTGTTGGGTGTATGTGGCTTCCTTGGTTGTTGATTTTCCCGTTACTTCTGAGTGTTCTCTGCTATATGCCTGCGATTTTCTGCACTTCATCTGCTTGCCTGTAGCCCTCTGCTTGCCTACAGTTTCCTGCACTCCACCTGCTTACCTGCGGTTTCTTGCACTCCACCTGCTTGCCCTACACTTTACTGACATCTCCCACCTATGGTTTCCTGCTCTTTTAGGCTACTTTCACACATCAGGTTTTCGGCGTCAGGCGCGATCCGGCGTCGTGCCGGAGCGCCGGATCCGGCAAATACTTCATAATACCGGATGTGACGGATCCGTTTTTCTGCCGGATCCGTCTTGTTCTTGACAGACAAAACCGGATCCGTCTCATCCGGTTCATCCGTTTTTCGATCCGTTTTTCGACGGATTACGCCGGATCCGGTTTTTAAAAACACCCCTTGTGGCCTTCCGAACGGGATTGGCTACTGGAAAACTATATATAGCGTGTTCCTACAGCCCTTCTTTGACAGGTTGTAGAGGAGAAAGTGCAGGTTGGAGAGAAGAGCAAGTTACTGGCGAAGATGGATGTTGTCATTGGAAATATTTTGAAGAATATGGCGGATTTTACAGCGGAGGCGAATCGTTTGAGGGTGATTGTTCTGGAGAAGGAGAGAGCGAGACAGCAGCGCATCAGGCATCGTTTGTGGATCCACCCCATCACAGCCAAGAGAATGACACGTGGGGTCTATTCTACACTCTGCATGGACCTTCGACGAAACCCGGATAAATTTTTTGGATATGTTAGGATGAAAATGGAGAATTTTGATTACTTGGTGGAGCGCACTGCACACCTCATAAGATAAGCAGACACCTATTGCCGCTTCTCTGTTTCACCCGCAGAGCGTCTGATGGTGACTTTAAGGTAAGCCACATTTATTGGATATTCTCGCATCAGAGCACACTTTCACAGCAATCTTGTTGGTGGTAGTTTGTATCTCCAAGTGTTATAGCTGAGTTTTGGTATGTAATGCTGTGATTTAAAACTAATTGATTGCTTTTTAATTCCCCACAGATTTCTTGCAACTGGAGAATCCCTTTCGTCACTGCATTTCCAGTACAGACTCGGGATTTCCACCATATCTGGAATAGTGAAGTACACATGCCGTGCACTGTGGGACTCCTTAGCTGAAGAGTTTTTACCAGAGCCCACAACACAGAGAGGTGGATTGAAATTTCAGAAAAGTTTCAACAGATATGTCAGTTTCCCAACTGCTTGGGCGCTGTGGACGGGAAACATATCCGCATTGTAAAGCCAGCTGGATCAGGATCGGAATATTTCAATTACAAGAAATATTTTTCAATTGTCCTCATGGCCATCGCTGACGCGGAATACAAATTTATTGCTGTTGATATTGGGGCCTATGGCCGCTCCAATGACTCTCAAGTTTTCAAACTGTCTGCCATGGGGCGTAAACTGCATGGAAACACCTTCCAGTTCCCACCCCCTAGACCGCTGCGGCAAACATCTGGTCCACCTATGCCATTTGTCTGTGTAGGGGATGAAGCCTTCCAGCTGTCAGAACACCTTTTGAAACCATACGGTAGCAGAGGATTGTCAAGAACAAAACGCATTTTTAATTACCGCCTCACAAGAGCAAGAAGAATGGTTGAATGTACCTTTGGTATTCTGACAGCCAAATGGCGGGTCCTAATGACTGTGATCAACCTCAAGACAGAAACTGTGGATGAGGTGATCAAAGCTTGCGTGGTACTCCACAATTTTGTTATCTGCAAGGAACCCATTTCCATTGAGGACACCTCTGAAGAAACCACCTTGCAAGATTACCATGACATTACCACTAGAAGTTCTGTGACGGTTTCAGTAATGAGGGACAATTTTGCACTATACTTTATGTCACCTCAAGGCAGAGTACACTGGCAGGATGACAGAGTGTGAAAGATTTGTGCCATTAACCAAAATTGTGTACCTTCTGTACCAACAGTATATACCTTTGCCAACCAAAGTTGGCTATCTTGTCATGGTCTTACTATTTTTAGCTTTAGGCCACAGGTGTGTACCAGGTTGTGTTTTATGCAAAGTATTTCACCTTTTAACAAAAGTTGTGTACATTGTTAGGAAATCACCAACAATAAACACAACTTTTTAGGTGAAATACTTTGCTTCAAACACAACCAGGAACACAACTGTGGCAAAAAGCTAAAATTTACCCACAGTTATATACCTAGTTTTGAATACCATTTTACCTTTTAAATACCCTGTATTTAACCTTTTTGGCCGCAGAAAGAAATGACAGACAACCAGTGTAAAATAATTTAACTTTTGTTGAAAAATGTTTTTTTTAGTAAACTGTTTTTAAATTTTAATAAACTTTTTTAATAAAGCTTTGAAACCATAAAACTGGTAATTTTTATTAAAATACACACATATTATAAATCTGTGTAGTGTGGGGTGGAAATACTGCTGGAGGGGCTGCGGGACACTTCGACACTGGGAGTGTGGAGAGAGGACTGGGATCGTGGTGGGGAAGGAACAGTTAGAGGTGAAGGTGTGGAAAAAGCTACAGAATGGGTGGACATGTGGGAGGCAGAAGAGGTGGTGGGCGGTGGAGTGGAGGGTTGTGCAGGGACTGTAGGAGCAGATGATGTTGATGGCAAGTTGTATGGGGAAGGAGTTTGGTATGGGGCAGGTTGCTGGAAGTGGGGAGATGTCTGGTACTGGGGAGGTTGCTGGTACTGGGGAGGTTGCTGGTACTGGGGAGGTTGCTGGTACTGGGGAGGTGGATGGTATGTAATAGGAGGGGGAGGATGGAAAGTGGCTGGAGGGGGTGCAGGTGGAGGAACTACTGGGGTGGGAAGAGGAGGTTGGGAGGTAACGTGCTGGAGAGCACCGTGGCATGAACGCATTACATGCATCTGCTGGGTAGGAGATAGCGTTTCCATGCGCTCCACAACAGACCTGAAAAAGGTGTGGTTTGGCGAAGATCTTGCTTCTGAATGCATGGTTTGCAGAAGTGTCTTCACCTCCAGAATGCTGGAGTTGATCTGCTGAAAGCCTGCGGAGATTTGCTCTGACAAGACTTTTACACAGTTCTGGAAAGATGCATTCAGATGCAAGAACTCTGGCGCATAAGTCTTTTCCTGACCCCTCTGCCGCTGCCGCCCAGTACCCGCAGGTAGAGGTGGCAGGGGCAGAAGGGTGGGGTAAAGGGAAAGCGATCTCCTCACCAGCAGCTTCATGTAATGTAGGCGGCCACGATGCTCCTGTGCTGGTGGATGGGACAGAGGGGTCGAATGTGTGGGAAGGCTGTGAAGGTGCAGATGTACCGGGGCGGTCGAAGTGTCCCTCGGTGCCGATCTCCTCAGGGATCGCCTCAGAAGGGTCCAATTGTGCAGGCTCCCGAGTGCTGCTCACCGTGCTGTGGAATAAAGAGAAAAAAAAACAATTAAAAAAGTGACATGGTATGGCCCTGGCTGAAAAAAAAAAGTTACATCTAACATTTTTTTTTCACATGTGGTGTGTAATATTTACCTTCTGGTGACCATTGTATCCCGGAGGAACGACAGGGCTTGTGCGTACTTGTACTTGCTCCTGCGTCCTCCAGATCCACTCGGGGCCCGCATCTCTTTATTGAACTCCTTCTTGAAACGATCCCTCACAGACCGCCACCGCTTCACAATTCTGTCCCCTGAAACGAGAAAGGAGTGGTTAGTATACAACATCAGTGTTTCCCAAACTCCAGTCCTCATGGTCCCCAGGGGTCATGTTTTCATGATTTCCATAGTAAATAGAAATCCTGAACACATGATCCGTGGGGACCACGAGGACTGGAGTTCGGGAAACACTGGTTTACATCAAGCAACCGGTACTGTATATACTTACGCTCTTTAATCTGGGCCCGAGCATCGAGGTCCTCCCAGCGGTCCACAAGGAGCGAACAGATTTCCTCCCAGAGTCGTCGGGTAACGATCAGGTCAGCGTGGCGGTGGTCAGCCATATTCCAGAGCGGCTCCCTTTCTCTGACGAGATCGATGAGGTGGTCCACATCGATTCCTCCATCCTCACCGTCAGAGTCGGGACCACGCTGTGAAGGCTGTTAAAGAAAAAGACAAAAATAACATAATTAGCCTCCACAAAAGAAATGAAATAAAAAGTGCAAAAAAACAAAGCAAAAATATTTATACTTACACGCTGGTGACCGCCGCGTTGCTGTCGCCGACGACCCTGGGAGGCACTGCGAGGACCTCTTGGCCGAGCACCAGATTGGGAAGACTAGAGAAGAAAACAAAAAATGTTATGTCTTTGGATGTAGGCATTTGTTTGCTGTGTGTGGTCTGCAGAACATTGTTTTCTATGTGTTGTGTGTAGTGTGATGTTGTGTTTCTGCGTTTGATGCCAAAAACTTACCAATTGTGAGCCCACTCCAGGTGTCTGTCCACCCCTTCCTTCTTCTTCTGGGAGCTCCTCTTCATCTTGTGATTCCTGTTTTGAAATAAAAGGCTATGAATAGACATATATTACAGAGATGATGGATTTTGGAAATAAAAACTTACCGTCAAACGCTGACGATGAAAGGGAGGGCTCCCAGAAGATGATGTGCTGTCTTCCTGCTGGCCAGACTCCATGCCTGTGGGTGGTGTTACAGCTGCTGCCAGTGCTGCTGCTGCATCTCTTGGGCGGCTGTTGAATAAAGAGAAACAAAGGGCCAATGAATATCTTGATATTCCATGGCCCTAGTTTGGAGGAATGGGGGATTTGATAATTACCGTCTCTCATCTGCTGCTGGACTCCCCTCCTCAGCATGTTCCATTTGCTGCTCCATTTGGGGTGGTGGTGGTGCTGATGGTGCTGCAGTGGTCTCCTGCCTTCTCCTGCGCCTGGTTCCTGTCTTGGGTGGCAAGTTGGGTGTGGCTGAGGGTCCCACTGTCTTGCTTTTATATATGTGTCTTGTGGGCAGAGCTACTGAGCATGCTCAGACCAAAAAAAACGGATCCGGCCACCGGATCCGGCTGTCGCCGGATCCGGCGCATTGCGGCGCTCATAGGCTTTCATTGTGTGAAAAAGCCGGACGCGCCGGATCCGGCGTGTCCGGCTTTTTCGCCGGAGACAAAAAACGTTACAGCGAAAACCGGATGTGTGAAAGAGGCCTTACTCACCAATCTGCTACACCGACGCCTTTGGCCCATGTGCCCACCCGGACCTTAGGCTTAGAAAATCCACCTCACCCAGTGAACCCCTTGAACTTCTTGTAACAAAGTTCCTGTTTATGCCATAATAATGCTGGTGATGGTTTCACATTTTATTATACTACACAAAGTTGTACAGGATATTACTGACCTGTTACATGAAGAAACAATGCAGAAAAATACTGCAGAATGTAGCATCCTGTCCACAGCAGACACTGAGGGTGGCCGAGCAGAAAAACTCTTGGTCCGCCTTCTCCTATTTGGGTGTTATGATCGAGATCCTTAGCAGGAAAGTTATAGATGGGAAGTCGTTACTTGCATGAAATCCCCTATGTAGGCCAGAATGGGAAGCTGCTCTGTAAGGGGGAGTTTAGCACTAATGGGCTGGCCATACCTTAATGATAGTTATTTTGGTGATTACCTTTAATAGGGGTTGTCCACTTTTTCTTTATTTTAATAAATGTGTTGCAGACATGATTTTGTGGAACTTACTAATATATAAGCATTACAGGTTCTCCTCCTTCCTCAATGACTGCACATTTCTCCTGTTCTCCAATAACTGCTCAGAGTGGGGCACACGTGGGGTCACACGCTCCTCCATCAACCATTATATGGACAGGAGATCTGTGCAGTCATTGAGGAAAGCTGAACTACACAAGTACAAGAGGAAAACCTGTAATACTTAAATAACAAGTGTCCATAAAACGTCCTCCAACACAATTATTACAATAAAGTGGACAACCCCTTTAAGGTTTGCACAACCTAGAATGAAGAGGGAAGTCTAAATCCCATTATTAGATATGATATACTCTTACATCAATTTTCTGTGTCAGTTTTCAGATATTCATTTCCACCCTACAGGGGAGCCGGACGCGTTACGACCCATCTAAAATGACAGTTATATTAAGATATAAATAAATCACGCTACGAGGCCGGCAACATCTTTCTTATTGGAATAAAACTTAACAAAAGATGTGTCTGGAGTCAAGAACCAGCTGAATTATGTCTTTTGTTTGTGAAATGAGTGAAAAACCTTGATGCCCGTGAAGGTTTTGGAAAAAAAAAAACAAACAAAAATGACAAGGGAAAAAGCATTTCTACGGCACTTTTTACACATTTACATCTCCACTCCCTGCTCCTTGAAAGTCAGATTTACATACGGTAGCAGAAAGTCTCAGTCCGGGACATAAGAACGGCTCTCTATA
The DNA here is from genome assembly GCF_039654945.1 of Dendrobates tinctorius. NCBI lineage: Eukaryota > Metazoa > Chordata > Amphibia > Anura > Dendrobatidae > Dendrobates > Dendrobates tinctorius. The sequence goes on from NW_027361872.1 coordinate 11,844,324, forward strand.
AAACGCAGGACTCAGTAATGAAGCTCAGCCTAGAGCAGAGTATTAATGTCCAGTCAAGGTGATGTACGGATTTCCATCAATCACTTGTTTGAGAGATATTTTCCAAGTTATCCTCCAGAGAATCATCTTTTCTGGCAACACCGTAGTGATGTAGCACATCAGAATACTGCAGATAATCTTGAAGGCAGACAGGAAGAGGCAGCTGAGATATGAATTTATTAGACCGTAAATGCTCAGTTCTCAAGAGGGAGCGGATCTGAAGCCGACAGAGATGCATCAGTGACGGGAGGGATGCTGTGCAGGGGGAAACAAAAAAAGAAAAAAAAATATTTTAGATTTTAGAAGGCAAATAAAACTTTGGAGGAGTGTTTCAGTAAGCTACGAGGTGTGACCAATGGTGGTGTATGTTGCTCATCTTCCAGCCAAAGTTTTGGGACCCCAGTACACTTTCCGCAGCTAAAGCTGGCCATACTCATGATGGCTGACTGACGAGCATCCATTTGGCCGACAGCGATTTCTGACTCCCCCATACACAACAGACACATGATCATTTTGCTCAAATGAATGGGAAAAGGAGGAAGCTGCTGCCAAATAACTCTGGCAGCGGCTTGTGTCCAGAAGAACAAAAAGGTAAAGTTCAAACTGCCTAACCAATGTTATCTGTCGGTGGAAGAGTCGAGAGGTATCTACACACATCAGACCGAAGTCCAATCCCAACAACATCAGCAAATTCGGACGAGGACGACTTTAGCATAATGTGTATGGTGCCTCAGTATGCCTTGTATTTTCTGCAGAATTCACCCCATGCATGGAAAATTGACAATGAAAATCTGCATCAAGAATTGACATTTTGCGGAATTGAAATATCAGGTATATTTATGTGTAGAAAATAGAATCTAATTATTTTCTGTAAAACGCTGCACACAAATCTGCGACGTGTGCATTTCTCCTAAATCTGACTGTGCAACCAGCAGCTTGGGCGCCACTATTCCAGAGTTGTTATATTACGCCACTGTTCCTAAGTTCCTGTCTAATACTGGGGAACATGCAGGCTTACTGTGGGAACTTAGTTGGTCTATTCTGCACCCAAGTTGTATACATTTGTAGGTACTTGGCACAAGTGCACCTGTTTTATAGTAACTGACAGAATATGAAATCCGTGAACATTTACACAGAAATCCTATGGATTGAAGTTGTAGGCACTCTGTATAGTGGAGTTACACTTCCCTCAAAAGTATTACTGACATTGAAGAAATCCTTACTAAGGCAACATGCCATCCAGGATTGCGTTATTCTTTATTTTCTAACTTTGGCAGAAAAAAATCTTTTAAATGAAATTGGAGATACATCATGAGCACACATACCACTATGGGTGCCCATGCCATACAAACTGGAGCTTGTACAGAGGTATAAAATGGCTGCTGTAAGGATGCAGCTGGACAGGTCATGGATGGGAGTTATGTGTCACCAAGGAGGTTAGCCTTGATGATGTGAAGTCCAGAGAAAGGCCCCAAAGTAGTTACTGAGAATCTTTTTAATAGGCTTGTATTTTTGGGTCCAGGTTTTAGGAGTGGGCAGAAGAGCTGGGTGGCACTGGCTTTTTTTCACATCTTCACTTTGGGGTTTTAACTGCATATTTAAGGCAGCTCATCTGCCTCAGAGGGTGTTTGTGTGTGAAGGTGAAAAGACCTGTTTGTTGTATACTGGATAGCCTCAGTTAAAGGTTGAGTAAGTCTGGATTTACCTTTGAACGGGTGAGTCCACTCTGTGAAGCTGAATCTTTGACAGTTCTGATTATTTTTTCCCTTTGTGCCATGCCAAGGCTGTTTTGCTGTGTGAGCTTGGACGGATTATGGACTTTTAATATACCACTCCCTATTTGAACCTGAGAACTTGCTGCCTGTGTCTACTTGAACCACTGCCAGAGAGAGTGAACCTCCACAATGTGTATGAGACTTTAGTCCTATAATTTGTGTTCTGTATTAATTTTATTTGCACCATACTAATCATTTTTCCTCGCCTTAGCTCTAACCTAAGGTCAACTTTCAAGTTCTTTGATACAAGTGGAAATTATATATTTTTTTCTATGATTTTTCTAATATGAGATCGAAAAAGCTTGTCTTATTCCTTATGATAAAAACTGGATATGGATACAATTTTTTCATGGTCTGATCTGTAGACTGGCCTCGGGTCACCTGAACTGAACTCAACAGCCTTATACAACAAGCCTATAACACTGGTGAGTTTGGGCTAGGAGACCTGCAGGCGGTCTGGACATTGCGGTTCGTACTTGAGATCGTAAATGTCAAACATGTGAAACCAGCCATAGGCAGGGAAGCTATTAGATCCTGGCTCTGGCTATACGTATTCTCATTTTGTACAATTGATAATTTGGGATTTAACTAAATGTATTAACATTTTTATTGTAAAACTCATGAATGCTAACCCTGTATCCTGCTACTTTCAATTATCCTCATCGTTTGCAGTCGAGAAGGCACCAGTGCCACTCGTCTCATTCACCTCTATCCTTTCATGACACTGCTGGCTGAGTACACATCAAAAGAATTTCAAAGCCTTTTGCTTCATCCATCACCTCCTCAATAGATATTTTACATACGGATTATATTTCTCTCTCCATCTTCATTTTTTTTTTCTCCCGGAGGATTACAGTGTGAATACATTTATAAAGTTTTGGACTGGCTGTTTGCAAGTATTAGACAGTCTTTAACTGAGCAGTTACAGTGTGTTCTTATAGGAGCCAGGAGGTTTATGATTGTCAAGCTTGTTATACAAGCTACAGCTCCTCGCTAACTTTATGTGCTGACAGGAAACATTGGAAATCATCATTTATAAAGTCTGTCAGTGCTGGACTGTAAAAAGAAGAAAAAAAATAATAAAAAAAAAAATTCCAATCCATTCTATTTTTAGTCGAAGCAGTTCTGAAACTTTTAAAGACTTTTGTGAAGACTTTTTTGAGAAGTTTAAAACTAAAAGAGTTCCACTCTCCTAGACGGAGCAGATAATCTGTAAAGCATCGTGAATTCTCCGGTGAGTCCTGCAGTCTGCTCCCATGGATGTGCTGGAATTATTCACCGTGGGTCAACAGTTTGAGATTACAGCCCCGATTCATCAGTTTTTTTTCAAGAAATCTGGCATAAAATTGTTTGAAAATGTCGTAACTCACAATAGTGAAAAAAAAAAAAGTGCAACTTTTGATGCTTTTACGCCTGCTCCGCCAACTCTTTGAAAAGTGCGATAAGCTTAGAGGAAAGGGGGCTTGGCGGACATTGGTCTTGTAAATCTACCATAATTTATACCACAAATATGGCGTAAAGTGAGTAGTCCCATCATCCGACGGCAGTGACCGGAGGTAAACATTATACGTCTGATTGCAACTGTTAGCTATCTGACTAGTGGTAATGATTTTACTGCAGATCAGAGGCAGTGTTTGCTGCGCCGTCAAATGACAGCGTGAGAACGCAGCTGCAATCGGACAGGGAAAAACACGTGAAAGTCCATGCCCGAGCAGTAGGTGTTCAGTATGGACCCTGAACTTTACTGTTTTGGTCCGTCTATCTAGAAATGATTTCTAGGGCTTAAGTTAAAGATGACACATTCACCCTCTATTTTAGGGAATGCGGGTCATGTGAATTTGTATCGACTGTATATGGCCTCGGAATTGCTTATGTGAATAAATAATCACACAGTTTGTGGAGCTGGAGTCTCTTCATTTTGCATTTTCCCTGCCTTGACAAGGCGCTTCCGGGTTCCGAACACCCTCAAGATGCAATCAAGGTCAGCTGGATTTTATAATTTTTTTTATGTCTCAAAAAACTCTACTCTGGTATCTTAGGACAGCTTTGTGTTCACTATCATAGTTAATTATGGATTACCATGTAAAAACAATGCAACTTCATGCACGAGTGCAGCCTCAGACCACAGGCGTATGTTCACCCGATTGACTATGAGGGCATGCTCACATGTGGTGTTACTGCCATGTTTTTTTTCTGACCCAAAAAACAAGTTTTCGCACTTCTCATGCTTTTATGTACGGTTTTTCTTGCAATTTTCTCTTTTTCATTTGAATAGGTGAAAAGCACTGCAAAAACAACGGAAAAATTTGCATTGCTCAAAATACACATGGAAAAAAAGCAATGCAGCATGAGGGACATGAGATTTCAGAAATCAAATGCTGCCTATTTTAAAGGAGTTGTCCACTACTCGGACAACCCCTTCTTGATCAAAATGTGTGGACCCCATAAAATAATGAAGCTTGTGCTCACCTCCCATGCCAGTGCCGTTCCCGTGGTGGCGGCAGTCACTCTCCTGGTGCTCCCGTGCGGTTGTTTTTGTTAGGCGTCGGGTTCCTGCCGCTGCACAGCAGGAATCCCGAGCCTTGCACTCGGCGGTCTCCCATTCCCCTTCGGCCACAGAGGAGCCTGCTCAGCAGACTCGTCGATCCAGGCGCTCTGCTCAGACCAGCTCTGTGGGCTTGGTTGCTGCTGCCACCTCTGGTCCAGCTATAGCAACGCATGCTGGTCAGCAGCGAGCTACTCCAGGGACTAAGTCCTCCTTTCGGTCCATTGAGCATGCCCGTGGAACAATCTCTCATTGGAGTTCGGAGGTCACATGCTCAGGTCCTTCTCCAGCTTGGATTGAACCATCTGAAAGGTCTGGAGGGTCCCGGAAGGACGCTGCTATAAAAGGTTTGCATGGCCGCTTGGCCATACGCTAGTATAGACTGCATTATCAGACTATGAGGAGTGCTGTATGCATGTATGAATGTCTCTGGTGAATGACTCATTAAGAAACCCCTACCCTTGGTACGCATGTGTTGTGCAGCCTAGCCTGTTAAGCGCCCAGGCTTAGGTGTAGGTAGGACAGAGTCTGAGACAGGCATCAGTGTCCACCGCTGGCTCGGCACGCCACGGTGCACGTGCTTGATACTCCATAGTCAGCGTCTATAGTGGCGTCTGCAGGTGCGACGTCGCACGCTCAGAAGGTCTAGAGCAGTATTTCTCAACTCCAGTCCTCAAGACCCACCAACAGGTCAAGTTTTCAGGATTTCCTTAGTATTGCACAGGTGATAACGTCATCACCTGCTCAAGCATTAATAGCATCACCTGTGCAATACTAAGGGAATCCTGAAAACTTGACCTGTTGGTGGGTCTTGAGGACTGGAGTTGAGAAACACTGGTCTAGAGGGACTCTGACCCCATGTCCTTGGGGCAGAGTTCCGTGACCACTTTCTGTGCGATCCGTGGCCAGGCTCTGAGAGCCAAACAGGCACTGGCATTTATGTTCCGCGGTAGCGCGGCTCTGTGAGTTAACAGAGTTCGCTTCTGTTCACACTGGGTGACGTTAACCCACGTGTGACCTTCTATACACGGCTTTATAATTCCACCATTACTAAGCAGCAGTTTACCACCCCTGCACGGTGGACGCCGGGCTGCGAACGCACCTTACTGTTATTTTATTATTTTGTGAGTTCCGCCAGCCCTAACAGTTTTGACATGCAACGCCGATACCCAAACAGCACTGACGTCACTGTCACCCATCTTTGGACAAATCAAACAAGAAGAGGAAGTCTGGTCTGCAGCTGACCTCTGACTTCCTCTTCATGGTCAATTCGACAGAAGGCGGCGCTGTTTGGGCGCTGACGTCACATATCACATCAACCGTACGGGAGCCCCGGGGAGAGCGAGAGCCGACACCGCAAGAACAGCGCCGGCACGGGAGGGGAGTATAAGCTTTATTATTTTATGGGGGGTAAGCGAAGGGTATGACAAGAAGTTGTCCAAGTTTTGGCCAACTTTTTTAAGCACCAAATACACCACGTGCGAGACACCCTAAGACCCTGTCCATGCTTGCTTTGGAAGATCCATTGGCAATTCCGTCAAATCCGACTGTCTAAATGACACTGCATGTAGAACTATTCTGGTAGTCAATATTCAGAAACCCAGAAGGAGCTCCAAGGATTATGATTGGGTTCGACCGGGTTTCTGAATATTGACGGCAAAAATAGCTCTGCAAGATGGACTGATCCGGCCCAGCCTCAATGCTTAGGTGAATCCTCACGACACTTATACCTCCATGCGGTCATCTTCTTCACTTATCAGTGAAGTCCAATAATACTCTTTCGGCCTTCAAAAAAAAAACAGGGATGGTTATTTCAGCCTAAAACATCGCCTTGATCCAGCTCCGCAGAAGAGCTTGTTACCCCCCTGTAAACACTATAAGCCCCGGCACAGAGAATTCATCTGACAGTTGTTTGCTTACCGAAATGCTTTTGTGGAGTGAAATGTTTTGCGTCGGGGGATAGAAGCAACTCCACATCGGCAGAAAGCATCTTCCAATTAGTGAACTCCAATGTAAAATTAATAACTTCGTTATTTGAAAAAAAAACCCTGCACGGTAAGGAAAAAAAAAAAAATGGTAACAAGATGTTAATACAGCGTCCTGTAAATACACACTAATTAGTTCTCTACGTGTTGGTAAGATCACTCTGCAAGCACTGAAGGGAAAGATAAACCTATGGTCAAAGCATTGAATGGGAGAAAATAATAATATAAACTTATCATATACATTTTATTGGACTCCATTAGGTGTCAGCACATTGTTGTGTCAAAAGACTTGTTGAAAGAATTGAAAAAAAATATTCTCATCCTTTCATATACATTCTGTAGAATGTTCTCGCTGCCTTCATCCTCCACAAGTTAAAATTAATTTGGGTGCACAAACCAACATAATAATTTGTCCAAAAGTTCTGCCCATTGTCAATGTCTGTACCTTTGCAATACATTCTTTTTGAGTGAGCACTACAGGTTCTGGAACTGCCACTTCCTCACTTTCCAGCATGTATTGGTACTGCCATGGTCCCATTCCCTGAATTGAATGTCCATCTCTCTTTTATGCCTGTATGCAATTTGCAATACACTCTTTTTGAGTGAGCAGTTCATCAGGATTCTGCCAGCACTACAAGTTCTGGAACTTTCATTTCCTCACTTTCCAGCATGCATTGTTACTGCCATGGTCCAATGCGCTAAACTGAATGCCCATATCTCTTTTATGCCTGTATGCAACTTGCAAAACATCAGAGTAGCAATTGGGAGACAAAGACCTGCTCAAAGTCCTTGAAGCCTTCCAACTGTCTTTACTGCCAGAGAAGGATTACACTTGTTAACACTCAGTAGACGGCAGGTTACACAGAAGGGAGGCACAAAGTGGCCAGCAGCAGCGTGATTTTTGAGGGTTAGACGACAACATAATTTTTTAACTAAATTATTTGCAAATTTGTCTATCACATTATTCATCAGATGAAATTGAGTTATTTAAAGGAACAGGGACCGATTAATTGGCGTTTATAAGCCAGTAACTAGCAGCAGTGATGAAGAACTGCCGATCGTTCAATTTTCTAGGCGGGACAAAACAAAAATAAAAGAGAATACAAAAATTAAAAAAATATAGCAAAATAAATACCGTCTATAAAAAGTTAGAATCACCCCCTTTTCCCAGTTAAATAATTGTCAATCACATTTGGTACTGAAGCATTTGTTAAAGTCTCATCTATGAAAATATATCATTAACCGATAAAGAAAAGGCTGTCAAAAGAAAATAAAAAAATCAAAAGTCCATAATTGCTGGGTTTTGGTCACAGAAAAAGCAATCCAAAACACCGCTTATACAGGACCATAAAGAGAAAAAAAAAAAAAAGTTATGGGTCTCAATAAATGGTGATACGAACCAAAGTTGTTTTTTAGTTTTTGAATTTTTTTCATTAACTATGCATGCAGCCACGGGGACTCAAACATATTTTCCGAGCACGCTCGGTCAGCACCCAAGCATGCTCAGATAACACCTTACCCGAGCAAGTTCGCTCAATGCTAGTGGTAATCCTCAACTTCAACCCTCACTTTTCAATTACTTTTCCAATATCTACGAGCAATTGGAGTTTAACACCAATGGTGCTGCTTGGCTGAATGGTAGAATCACACACCAATGTCTGCCAGTACGCTATGTAACGAAACTATCACTTTTAGCTTCCATAATTCATTGCAGTCGGCATTGAAAAAAAGTTACGTTACGCTTCAGAATGTGGTCTTTGAGCCGGTCGTTCCACTCTCTATGAGAGAGACAAATGCAGCTGGAAATTACCGAAGAATTACTGTCTGTAGGAGCGGAGTGTACTTTGGGAGAGCCGTGGGTGAATCCTTGTCTAGGAGGACAGGAGGAAATCCGTATGCACCGAAAAAGGAGATTTCACATGGCAAAAGTCTATGCCTGATTTTATTACCGGTTTAATACTAGTCTGCAATGACATTTGCTGGTCGCAGAGCAAAAAATGGTTAATAAGGTATATTATGAGGTTGTACATTTGCCAATGCTTTATTCAATTATTGAAAAAAAAAAAGGAAAAATTAAACGATAACGACCCTTTAAAGGATCTGGACTCGCATGGCTCGGTTCACATTTCACAAATAAATACTTGGTGACCTTTTCCCACAATACATCTTTAGTGTGTCTATTGGGGCTGATGCCTACGAGTTCTGCACACTAACGAGAAGTGACATCTGTCCTTTCATCTAGGCAATTGCCTTTTATTCTGAGATTTCTCGTACATTGTCGGAGGACCACGATTGTCATGTAGCCGTCCACTACATACAGGATACTGACTGGACCTCTCGAGAAATTCACTTTTTATTTGGTCACTAAGTTTATGGTTTAGAGACGTGTAGGGCCTGGAGAAATGTCAGATGGTTCGCTTATATTTCTTATTTTAATAATAAGGCTCCGTTATAAGAGACGTCTAATATCTGGCTCACTATATCTAGCAAGTTATCCGTTTTCTTTTTGGGAATAAGTCTCATTTAAGAGCAGAGTTTCCCAAATATAACAGATCTGTAGCTCGCTGGTTTGTCTGGGTCAGTCTACCAAGTCTCCGACAATTCCCGGCACAGGGCTGGTGCTCGGTCTCCGTTCTTGGTCTTACGGTATCACCTTCGGGAAGCTTTAACATCTGTCGCTCTCCAATAATTCACATATGCAGAGATTTCATTTTGCTGGCACAAGAGTTCTGACATCAGCTATTAATAAAGACTTCTACTCCCATAAAATAACACTCCTGCAGCGCATCTTCTTATTCTTTTACACTCGTTATATTGGTATTTTCCATGGAAATGCGTATAAGACCTAATAAAGGCATAAAAGAGGCTTCAATATCACAATTCTCACTGCCTATGTTATTCTCCCGACATAAGCAGCTGATCTGTACGTGTCCGGGTCCTAAGACCCCCACTAATCGCCCAGGACTGCTCACTTCTGCAAGCAGCTGCGCTCAGCTGCTGCCCGAGTGCAGGCACAGAGTGGTACACGGACCACAGGAGAATCCTCCGGTGGGCCCATCTTGTGCTAGGGTGAGCCACCACCCTCTTATATGAGCAGTAAAATGCTTGCAAGTCCATATACCACTCTGTACCTGCACTCAGGCAGGCGCCGAGCGCAGCTGCTTGCAGAAGTGAGCACTTGTAAGCAATCCTCCGAGAAATCGACCAGTCTTCACAGCATTTAAGGGGAAGGGAGAAAAACATATTTATAAAAAAATAAAAAAATAACTAATATTCTTTTTGTGATAAATGTGTGACCCTATACTATCAGGCATATTCTGTACTGATTGGACTGTGCAAGGGCAACCACCATGAACAATGGAAATGGGAACACCCAGTTGTCAATTCATTTATACATGCCCGAAGGAGTAACTAAGCAATGGCAGAGCTCGAAAATATGGTGTTTGTGTTAATATTGTAGGGGGCTTGCAAGCATTTAGCAAAGCAGACATACAGCTCTGGCAAAACTTAAGACACCACTGCAAAATTTTCAGTTTGTCTGATTTTTCTCTTTATAGATATATTTTTGAGTAAAATGTAAATTGCTCTTTTATTCTGTAAACTACTGACAACATGTCTCCGAATTTTCAAGCAATAAGTTTTGTATTTATTTTCAGAAAATGAGAAATGGTCAAAATAACAAAGAAATGCAGTGCTTGCCGACCTCAAATAATGCTAAGAAAACAAAGTTCATAATCATTTAGAAACAACAATACTAATGTTTAAACTCAGGAAGAGTTCAGAAATCAATATTTTGTGGAATAACCATGATTGTTAATCACAGTTTTCATGCGTCTTGGCATGCTTTCCACCAATGTTTCACACTGCTTTTGGGTGACCTTATGCCATTCCTGGTAAAAAAAATGTAAGCAGTTCTTCTATATTTGATGGCTTGTGACTATCCATCTTCCTCTTGATTACATTCCAGAGGTTTTCAATGGGGTTGAGGTCTGGAGATGGGCTGCCCATGACAGGGATTTGATGTGGTGGTCCTTCATCCACACATTGATTGACCTAGCTGTGAGACATGTCGCATTGTCCTGCTGGAAAAACCAGTCCTCAGAGTTGGGGAACATTGCCTGAGCAGAAGGAATCAACTGTTTTTCCAGGATAACCTTGTATGCAGCTTGATTCATATGTCCTTCGCAAAGATTAAGCTGCCCAATTCAGGATTGCTGAAGCATCACCGATCCTCCACCAAATTTCTCACTGGGTGCAAGACACTGTGGCTTGTACGTCTCTCCAGGTCTCCGTCTAACCATTAGACGACCAGGTGTTGGGCAAAGCTGAACATTAGACTCATCAGAGAAGATTACCTTACTCCAGTCCTCTATGGTCCATTCCTTATGGTCTTTGGCAAACTTCAACCTGGCTCTCCTTTGCTTCTCATTGATAAAAGGCTTTTTTCTAGCTTTACATGACTTGGCCCTGCCTCTAGGAACCTGTTACGAACTGCTCTTGCCATGCACTTCACCCCAGCTGCCATTTGCCATTCCTTTTGTAGGTCACTTGATGTCATCCCGCGGTTGCTGAGTGACAATCGAATAAGATGCCGGTCATCCCGGTCAGTGGAGAGTCGTTTTCGCCCTCTGCCGGTCTGTAGCTTTGCTGTCCCCAATGTCTGCTGCTTGACCTTGTTGTAATGGACTGTTGTCTTAGAAATATTAAGGATGGAGGCAACATGATGCTCACTGTATCCCTCTGATAGTAAAGCCAGAATTGAGCCCTTCTTTTCCTCACTCAAGACTTTTCTTTTCAACTCCTTTGGCATGGTTAAAAGTTAATTTTTTCATTCCTATTACTTTTCGGATATTAGTAGCACTTGTTTTGCCATCCAGCTTGTCCTATTGCAAGAGGATTGTGAACACCACAGCAGGGTTTTTTATACTTTCCTTCATCAAATAAAATTTGGTTCAAGTAATCACCTAATCAGAAGCACATTAAGTAGAATGAGGTGTAGTCTGGTTGGAGTTCAACTGACAATGGAATGGAATGGCTGTCAGACATGTAGAGAATTAATTTTTATAAACTGCGCAGTGGTCTCTTAATTTTTTGCCAGAGCTGTATCTTGAGGGGTTTACAGGTCGCATCCCACAATCATCCCATGGCGTGTGCCTCGCCACAAATCTTACTACAGTCCCAGGTAGTCATGAATTAGACCAGCGGTAGCATCACGCCCCAGCGTGTCCCATTTTGATGGAGCTGACAGAAACTGGGGTGAAATTGGTAAATGTTGCAACTTTTAAAAGGAACTTACTCCAGAATCATGATGAAATTGCTTAGATGAATTATGACTGACTGGTCACCATAAACTGAGCCAAGTGTACAGTATGTATTGGTTCCATTGTTTTTAGGATAAATTCATGAAAGTCCATTTTTTTTTTCCTACCGGTTATATATTTGTCAATCAGTTGAATAATTAGAAATAACATCACTAAATACACCAAAAAAAAACCTTACTTTATGCCCGAGATAAAATGTCACAGTCTCTAAAAGTGACTATTTTTTCACTCTTTACCCAAGAGAGTCCAATGTGAAGAGGGCCGTGACGTGCGCCAATTCCTAAGAGGGAGCCAAGGTGGTTAGCTGGTGGTTCAGAACGGCTTTTTTATGAAGTAGAAAGTGATATCTCAGGCCCTGGAGAAATGATACCTGAGCTGCTAATTCTTTATGCTATGTGAAGCTTGTTCATCTATATACAACGCTGCTCGCATCTCTTCCCAACGATGCCACCGCTGACACGGTCCGGTATGTTTGCACTATGTACGGTATATTACTATATATATTATGAAGAGCTAATTACTTTTGTGTTCCTTCAATAAAATCCCCGTTACTAAGAAATACAAGAAAGAAAATAGAAACAAGAAATCGAATCCCAAAACCAAGACGTGACCAAGAGACATCCCTGGTGTTTATTACACACCATTTTGTGGTAGCAGTAAGTCCTGAAATTAGTAGTAATTTAGTCAACTGAATTAATGAAACTAAAGAGGTTGTCCAGGCATATGCTATCCACAGGATAGGTCATCAATGTGCTGCCCGTCACCCGTTATTAGCCCTGGCGGCATCAAATCTAAGTATTGAGCGGAGCTGATCAGTAAAGTGTAGCGGCCGCTGGCAAGAAAAGCCCGTCAGGTTCCTGTTCTTTTCCAATTACTTCTTTTTTTTTTCTGGCGGTATTCTTTACAACAGTTTTTTTATTTTCATTATTCCACTTGGAAATGACCAACAATCGCGTCACAAGGAGTAATGGATTGATAGTATCTTGCCATCAGATTAATATTAGGGATGTCACTTAATAGGGACACAGAGTTAAGAAAATAATAGTGCACATAGAGAGGTAAGGTTCTAGAGTTTGGTACCATCTTGACTGGGTACACCTTGGTGTAGTGCGATGGATTTTACCCTTTTTTTAATCTAAGGGGCAACGTTTCTCCTTGTGGAGATAACAAGATAGGCCTGGCATGTCAGCGTAAGGAGACTTCATAGAATCATAGAATCATAGAATCGTAGAGTTGGAAGGGACCTCCTGGGCCATCTGGTCCAACCCCCTGCTCAGAGCAGGATTCGCTAAATCATCCCAGTCAGATGTCTGTCCAGCCTCTGTTTGAAGACTTCCATTGAAGGAGAACTCACCACTTCTCGTGGCAGCCTGTTCCACTCATTGATCACTCTAACTGTCAAAAAGTTTTTTCTAATATCTAATCTGTGTCTCTTCCCATTCAGTTTCATCCCATTGCTTCTAGTCTTTCCTTGTGCAAATGAGAATAAAGTTGATCCTTCTACAATGTGACAGCCCTTTAGATATTTGTAGACAGCTATTAAGTCTCCTCTCAGTCTTCTCTTTTGCAAACTAAACATTCCCAAATCCTGCAACCTTTCCTCATAAGACAGGGTTTGCAGACCGGTCTCCATTCTGGTCGCTCTTTTCTGAACTTGCTCCAGTTTGTTGATGTCTTTTTTAAAATGTGGTGCCCAAAACTGGACACAATATTCCAGATGAGGTCTGACCAAAGAGGAGTAGAGGGAAATAATGACTTCACGTGATCTAGACTGTATGCTTCTGTTAATACATCCTAGAATTGCATTTGCCTTTTTTGCTGCTGCATCACACTGTTGACTCATATTCAGTCTGTGATCTATTAGTATACCCAAGTCTTTTTCACATGTGCTGTCACTTAGCCCTATTCCTCCCATTCTATATATGCTTTTTTCATTTTTATTGCCCAGATGTAGTACTTTGCATTTCTCCCTGTTAAAAACCATTCTGTTAGTTGCTGCCCACTTCTCCAGTTTATTTAAATCTTTTTGAATCATCTCTCTCTCCTCTCTAGTATTAGCTATCCCTCCTAGCTTTGTGTCATCAGCAAATTTAATCAGTTTACCCTCAATTCCTTCATCTAAATCGTTGATAAAGATGTTGAACAATACAGGGCCCAGGACAGAGCCCTGTGGTACCCCACTTGAGACATTCTTCCAAGTGGATGTGCAGCCATTTACGACCACTCTTTGGGTCCGATCACTAAGCCAGTTATGAATCCACCTAACAGTTGCCTTGTCCATTCCATACTTAGTCATTTTTTCAATAAGGATTGTATGAGAGACTTTGTCAAATGCTTTGCTGAAGTCAAGATATACTATATCTACAGCATTTCCTTGATCCACCCAATCAGTGATACCGTCATAGAAGGAAATTAAGTTAGTCTGACATGACTTATCAGTTACAAACCCATGCTGACTCTGTTTAATCACTTCATTCTTATCCAGGTATTGACATACATGTTGTTTAATAATTTGTTCAAAGATCTTTCCTGGTATAGAAGTCAGACTCACCGGCCTATAGTTGCCTGGGTCCACCTTCTTCCCCTTTTTGAAGATAGGAACAACATTTGCTCTTCTCCAGTCTTCTGGCACTTCTCCTGTTCTCCAAGAATTTTCAAAGATTATGGAGAGGGGTTCAAAAATTTCTTCTGCTATCTCCTTCAGTACTCTGGGGTGTAATTCATCTGGACCTGGAGACTTGAATTCATTTAGGTTAGCCAAGTGTTTCCTCACTATCTTTCTGTTTATAGATATCCTGGATTCTTCTATTCCCTTAATAGGACAGTGAATAACAGTTGATGTTGCATTTCCTTTCTGAGAGAAAACAGATGCAAAATAGGAATTTAAAAGTTCAGCCTTCTCAACATCCTGTCTTACCATTTCATCATTTTCATCCTGTAAAAATACTATAGCATCTTTGACTTTTCTTTTACTTTTGACATATCCCCAAAATCCTTTATTATTGCTTTTGACATCTCTTGCAAGCCTCAGTTCATTTTCAGCTTTAGATAATCTGATTTGTGCCCTGCAGGTTCTGCAGACAGCATTATATTCTTCTTTAGATATGCCTCCCTCTTTCCATTTTATAAACATTTTTTTCTTCCTTTTTAGCATGTGCTTAAGTTCTGTGTTCATCCATCCTGGTTTCCTTAAATGCTTCCTATTCTTCCCTCTTTTCGGAATTGTTAACAACTGTGCATTGAGAATTTCATTTTTCAAGATTTCCCATCCTTCCTGGACATTTTTGTCTTTAAGGATATCCAGCCATTGGATCCCTCCAATTCTCTTTCTGAATCCCTTAAAATCTGCCTTTCTGAAATCTAACCTTGACGTCTGAGTCTTCACAGGTCTTCCGCCTCTAGTTATCCAAAATTCTAAAATAGCATGGTCGCTACCTCCTAGGGTCCCAGCCACTTTTACCTCCTCAACCATTTCCTCCCTGTTTATAAGGATTAGATCCAAGGTAGCAGTTCCCCTTGTTTTCTCCCTTACCTTTTGGAAGATAAAGTTGTCAGCAAGAGAGGATAAGAATTTCCTTGACCTGTTAGTTTTGCCTGAGAGAGATTCCCAACAAATGTCTGGATAGTTGAAATCTCCCATGACAACTATGTCATATTTTTTGGAGAACTTGGCCATTTGATGCATAAAGAGTTCATCTATATCTTCGGCTTGCACAGGCGGCCTGTAGTAAATGCCTACAATGGTGTCCTTTCCATTGTTCTGTCCTTGTATTCTTACCCAAACAGTTTCCACAGAACTCCCAGTCTCTGAAGCTTCAATCTCTGTGCAGATATACGCGTTTCGAACATACAATGCGACACCTCCTCCTCGTTTATCAAGTCTGTTTCTTGCAAATAAGTTGTATCCTTCTAGTCTTGTATTCCAATCATGTGTATAGTCCCACCAAGTTTCAGTGATTCCAATGACATCATATTTCTTTTCCTGTGTTAGTAGTTCCAATTCTCCTTGTTTGTTGCCCATGCTTTGTGCATTAGTATAGAAACATTTTAGTTTGTGATTGGTTTCTCTTTCTCCAATATTTTTATTAATTAGATTCTTTCGTCTTTGTTCTTCCTTTCCACATCTAATAGCAGAGTTCTCAATAGCATTTGTCAGGTGTATGGCTTTTTCTGGTCTTTTGCTTCCCTTCCCATGTTGTTCTAGTTTAAAGCTCTCCTTACAAGTGTAGCAAGGTGACTTCCAAATACATGCTTTCCAGTCTTCGTAAGGTGCACCCCATCTCTAGCAAGTAGTCCATCGTATAAGTAGTTCACTCCGTGATCCAGAAATCCAAATCGTTGCTGACGGCACCATCGACGTAGCCAGTTGTTCACCTGCAGAATCTTATTCCACCTCCTTGTTCCATGGCCATCCACTGGGAGGATGGAAGAGAAGACCACCTGCGCTCCCAGTTCTTTCACTTTCTTGCCTAAGTCTTCAAAGTCTCTGCAGATGGTTTCCAGGTCGTTTCTTGCGGTGTCATTTGTCCCCACATGTAGTAGCAGGAATGGGTAGTCATCTGTAGGTCTGAAGAGTCCTGATATCCTGTCAGACACATCTTTAATTTTTGCACCTGGAAGACAGCACATTTCTCTTGTAGTTATATCCGGTCTGCAGATAGCGGCCTCTGTTCCTCTCAACAGGGAATCCCCCATGACCACCACTCTCCGTTTCTTCTTCACAACATTTTTCTTTCTCCATCCAGGAGGACTCTGAAGGCGTACAAGGTTGCTGTTTGTTGGCAGAGTCTTATCCTGATGTATTTCTTCATCGTTTTCCTGCGTGAGAGCCTGGTACTGGTTTCTGAGCAGTATGGGTGCTGACTGCCTCCTGATCCTCCTGCTTCTCTGGGTCACATGTCTCCATTCCTCTGTTTCTTCAGGTGCACTTCGAATTTCTTCTCTTTCTGTAACATGAAGAGATAATTCTGCTCTGTCCAAGAACTCTTCACCTTCCTTAATGATCTTCAACGTAGCTAACCTCTCTTCGAGATTTTGCAACTTTTCCTCCAACAGGGACACAAACTTGCATTTGTGGCATGTGAAGTTTGGCTTTTCCACTGGTAAATCTGTGAACATGTAGCAAGAAATGCAGCTCACCAAATGACTCCTGGCCTCTTCCATCTTGAGATTTCTTAAAAACGATGAAAGATGAGCCAAATTTCGGCGCGCGGTTTTTCCAATTTCCTCTTTTCAGCTGCAACGGCCAAAACCCAGTGATCGTTGAGCTCGCGGAGACTCTTCACTTATCCCAGAAGGCACTGGGAATATGCAAATGATCTCCTCAAGACTCTTCCCCTGGTTTTCCGATTTCCTCTTTTCAGCTGCAACGGCCAAAACCCAGTGATCGTTGAGCTCGCGGAGACTCCACTTATCCCAGAAGGCACTGGGAATACTTATACACCATGCATGCTCCTCTGGGAAACTAAATATGCAAAATTGCTTATCAGAGAGGAAGAGGATTTGAACTCTAGTGCCACCTATTGTAAACAGCAATCCTAAAAGTGAACATCCACCTTTAATGAGCCTTGTCATATGACTTAGGATTAAAGACAAAACCAAAAGGAAAAATATTACCCCTTAGATCCCAGCCAGAACCCTCTCATCTAGCCTTGCACTGAGGAGGGGCAGTACCCTGAAACACAGTGTCTGCAAATTGAGATTCTGGTGCATGGATGAAAATCCCTCAAACAAGAATTGAAAGACTTATGTCTGTCTTCCAAAATTGTCTACAAGCTGTGATACTTTCAAAAGTGGGGTTGCTACTAGGTAGTAATCATGCCGGTGGACCAAACATTTGTATCGGACCATTTTGATTTTAGTTATTTTTAAAATGTAAAATATGAAAATATAAATATTTTTTGCCTAAAATACAAAAAAAAGTGTCACCTTTAACTTTAGGCGTTTTAGAGATCATTTCATTTTCCACTTGCTTAACTGTTCCCAATAACAGTAATTTTGACCAGGGGTGCCCAAACTTTTACAGGCCACTGTAAGTGTGTAAAACACGATCACGACAAAGCATTTAGGTTTTGTATCGATGACTGTTACCCTGTGGTTTTCCAGTCATTTTCCATTTACTTATAGTAATGATGACCTCAAAATATTACAGTAATTAAAGCGGACCGGTCATAAGACTATAGAGCACGATCCACTATTAGCCAAAACGTTACATTGTCATTGTATTTTTTTTATGGCACCCATTAACCAAACGGCAAAGTTTTCTTTGTACTATTTTGTTTGGACCTGTTTTTATACTAGACTGACATTTTACAGATCTCCAGCACGATGGATAGACTTCCAGTCAGCCTTGGATCCTTACAGGTACAATAGCTAAAGCTATTATTCAACAGTCATATACTGTGTCTATAATGGGGAGGCGGTGACCAAGATACACGTGAAAGAAAGGACGCATGGGGGGCTGCTTCAACCAAGGTCCTAAAGGGCCTGTCACACTAAGCGATATTGCTAGCAATATCACTGTAACGTCACTGGTTTTTGTGACGTTATAGCGATATTGCTAGCGATATCGCTATGTGTGATACTTATCTCCGACCGGCTCCCCCGCTGGTTATCGCTGATCGCGCGAGAACGTCCTGGGCCGTTTCTCGTCGTCAGCTTCCTGCTGTGGAGACGAGCGACGCGTGGACGCGGGCGGGAGGATGTCAGGCTCGCCTCGTCTGACAGGTAAGTAGCGACCCCCGACCCCTGCGATGTCGCTGGTGAGATCTGCCTGTGTGGCAGCTCACTAGCGACCACCTAGCGATGCACCAGCGATCCTGACCACGTCATATCGCTGGTCGGGATCACTGGTGCATCGCTAAGGCTGGTTTCACACTTGCGTTTTTTTTGCGCTGCTTTTTAGCGCAAAAAAACGCATGCGTTTTTTCCCCTATACTTTAAAATGGGTGCACATATGTGCACATACATATGAGCACATACGCAATTGTATGCGCATGCGTTTTTTTGCAGTGTGCGCTCGGGCGCACAAAATGCATCCTGTTGCATTTTTTGTGCGTCCCTAAAAAAAGTATGCGCACGCAATGCGTTTTTTTACAGCAAAACACCCATGAAAGTCTATGGGTGCGAATTGTAATGCGCAAAAAACGCATGCGTTTTTTTTAAAAAATGCACCAAAACCCGCAAAAAAAACGCATGATGCGTTTTTTTCATGCGTTTGTGTGCGCAAAAAACGCGCAGCAAAAAAACGCAAGTGTGAAAGTAGCCTAAGTGTGACAGCACCTTAAGACAATAATTGCACATGAGAGTTCATTAGTATGCCTGTCCCCCATCATTGGTCAGTGTAAACATGGATAGAAACGAGCGAAACGCTTATTCGACATGTAATTTCATATCTTTATGTTGACAAAAAAAATCACCAGTCGCCAGCAGATTGTCCTGTATAATTAGGGAATGTGGCGCCAATGATATGCACGCTGTATGGGGACAGAGCGATCATCGGCACACGTGATCATGCCTTTAAATAAGTGCCAGTCTGTGCTCATTATGGGTCGAATTCTGACCGTGTTATGGACCTTAACCCATAATCTCCAACAAGATTATTCATCCATTCAACCACTTGTCACTAAGCAGACACAACACATTTGTATGGCATTTACTGTGCTCCTGGCTTCTCCTCTGGAGGCTGGATCTATTGCCTGCTTGACACCATTTGACTATAATGGGGCTAGTCAGATTTTGGTGATGATGTCTGCTATTTTATGATATAATGCTTATTTTTCTGTCTTTTTATTGAGCCTGCATGAGTCTCCTAACAGATGTCAACCTAACGTAACATACAAGGCTGTTGTGAATTCGCTTTCTGGCCTACCTCTGCTTACTAGAGAAGGTAGTGGAGCTGGTTGTATTGACAGAGGGGTCGCGAGTTCTCTTTCCGGGCTCCCTCTGGTGGTTACTGGAGGTAATGGAGCTGATCTAATTAACAGAGGCCTGCCACCTGATAATGAGGAGGATGACTGGACATCTGGAGTTTCTGACTGGATTTAAGACAGCCAACTCCCTCTATTCCTGCTGATTTTTTTATTTTGTTGTGATTGGGTCACCGAGGAGGAAAGAAAACCAAGCTAAGCCAAAGAAAGTCAGAGAGGTTGGTAACTAAGCGGATTCCAGACCCCTGATCCTATCCACACAACTAGCAGTAGCCGTGGATTATCCTAGACCCCTCGACACAGCTGGAGAACTAAATAAGCCTAAAGCAAGAAAGGGGAAATCTAAACTGCCGCACAGCAGACCACAAAGGAATAGATAGCCCCCAAACATATACTGTCGGTGAGACAAGATGAAAACACAAACGAAGCCAGGAAATTAGACTGAGCAAATGATGGGGCCCACACTAACTAGACAGGACAGGAAAGGAAAGACACTGTCTGCAATCACGCAAAAAACCCTGCTTCAAAAAATGCCCAACAAATCTGATAGAAAAATACTGAAGTCAGTAGACTTCGCCCACTATATCAGCACTCTGGTATATTCTGAAAGCAGAGCAAAAAGAGGTCAATCTAATAAGGGACAAAAACAAACTGGCACAAGCGGTAACATAAGGATGGAAATTCAGCGCAGCCCCAGCCGGAGCTGGCTGAACACACAAAACTGAAATAGACAAAACCAGATCAAATGTGAACACTAGCAAAAGAACACTTAACTGAGCATGCAGAAACTGAGCTGGAAACTAAGACCTCAGGAGGCAGGAAAAAATCACCAGCAGGGATAGAGGGAGTCGGCTGTCTTAAATCCAGTCAGAAACTCCAGATCGCCAGTCATCCTCCTGATTATCAAGTGGCAGGCCTCTGTTAATTAGATCAGCTCCATTACCTCCAGTAACCACCAGAGGGAGCCCGGAAAGAGAACTTGCGACCCCTCTGTCAATACATCCAGCTCCCCTACCTTCACTAGTAACCAGAGGTAGACCAGAAAGCGAATTCAAAACACAAGGCCATGAAATACAAGGGTCGGTTTTTCATAAAACTTTTGTTCTAAGGGGGAATGTTTCTCTTTGTGGAGAGTGATATGTCAAGCATGGCATGTCAGAGTAAGAGACTTAAAAGGCATGCATGGTCCTCTGGGAAGTTAAATATGCAAATTGGCTCGTTGAATGGCCGATACTGACTTTTAGGATTGCTACTTTCAATGGGTGGCACTAGAATTCAAGTCCTCTTGCAGGAGACAATTTGCATATTTAATTTCCCTGATGGCCATTTATTTTTGAATTCGGGGCAGCTCTGGTTCTGCTATAATTTAAATGTTGCTTTTTTCCTGTTGGGCCAGCAAGGGTTAATGTCAGTTTTCTTGCTGGCAGCTGCTTTGCTGCTGGTCAGCCAATGTGGGTTGTGACATCTCCCACCATCCTTTAAATTGTCACAGCCTGGAGTTTGGTGCTCTCTGGTGCCAGTGGTGTATCTGCTGCTTCTGCGGAGGAGTTTGGTTCCTGGCCCCGTATCCTCTGATGGTTGGAGTTTAGGTTCCTGGTCCCATATCCTCTGCTGTTTGGAGTTTGGGTTCCTGGTCCCGTTTCCTCTGCTGTTTGGAGCATAGCAGCAGAGGCTGGAGATAAGTATCATTTTACCATTCCTCGTCTGTCTTGTGTTTGTTACTTCCCCTGTCTTGATACCACCTGCAGTGGTAAGGCTAGCGTCCTTGCCAGCCAGTGCACTAGCCAGGGTATAGTGAGGTGACAACTAGGGACTAGGCACGTGATGGCAGCGGCGGGGGGGAAATACCTGCATAGTGGAGTTAGGGGATCTTAGGGATAGGCACAGGTTGGAGTTAAGAAGTGCTCCATCCCTCGCTCCCTACTGTACTGTTAGGGCCTTCCTCTCCCTATTCCAGTCCGTTGTTTGTGTATGTTGTGCCATCGGCTGGACTTACCCATCTCAAGCGTGACAGCATGGCTTTTAAGTCTCTTCACTCTGATATGCCAGGCTTAACATGTCACTCTCCACAAGGAGAAACGTTACCCCTTAGACCCCAGTTCGAAGCCCCTCAGCTAGGCAAATCAGATCTCATATTTTGCAATGAGGTGGGGCACTCACCTCAAAACATTGTCTGCAAATTGAGATTCTGGTTTGGATTTTACCCTAAGTCATGTAGCAAAGCTCGGTAAAGGGTCGATATTGACTTTTAGGATTGCTACTACCAATAGGTGGAGGTAGAGTTCTCTGAAGAGGCAATATGCATATCATAAAACTTTTGAAACCTTCACATTTTATCAAAGTAAAATTACCCCCCAGAACCACCTACTTCGCCCATGTATCTTTCTGACATTGTTATAAAGTTGCTAGCTCTGTAAGAAGGCTTTTTGCGATAGCGATCAGTCCAAGTAAATGTATGTTTTCGACTCTATGATCTTTTTTTTAGTTTGTTTTTTTTTACTATTGCCGTGTACACTGAGTGTTATAATTATCCACACGGCTGTGCCGCTGTTCTCTTGTCTGCATATGTGAAAGGTACTGTATGATTTGTGTGAACAACAGTGTTTCGCTCAGGAAACCTCATTGTTAGTAGATGTGTCCTTCAATTATACCACAGGGAACAGTGCTGTAAACACCAGATATTTAACTTTCATATAAATCATAAGTGATGGCTTTCTGAAGCAATATTGTATCCGGCCCATGACAACACCATGGCAAGTTTAATTAGTAAACATTTCTTATTCTATTGGAAACAATTTTAATTTGTTGTGGGATTTTTTTTCTCACTCGCTTTGGCTGACTTGCATGTATTTTATATATCATGCCTGTCTTAAGCCTTTTCAGAATATCCAATTTGCAAACTGTATTGTGACAGGCAATTATTTCAGCAAGTAAATCTTTCTAACTTCAAACTCTCTAATTTTTTTCCTGTGTGTATATTTTGTTACGCATGAGAATAATGAGAACAATCAGACGTAAATGCCAAGTCTGCGGCTGCTGGAGGAGGTATTTTTATTGTTTTGCTGCATTTAGAAAATGTGGAATCCTAAAATATTACAGTATTAAAGGGTTTATTACTATTTGCTATTGTTAGGACTCGGTGCTGAACTTTGTAGAAAAGTTAGTGATGCAAATAGACACTTGTGACAGCTTTTGGCCATTGGCTTGGCTTCACAGGAATACCAATG
This sequence comes from Dendrobates tinctorius, assembly GCF_039654945.1. Lineage (NCBI taxonomy): Eukaryota > Metazoa > Chordata > Amphibia > Anura > Dendrobatidae > Dendrobates > Dendrobates tinctorius. The sequence continues at coordinate 11,867,144 of NW_027361872.1, forward strand.
ATGCCAGGCATGGTCGCCTTCATCAGGCCATTATCTGCCATGGCAAATTATCGGCACCCCATTATTGCATAACCGGGGGTCAGATGGGCACCTTTGTAATGAGTGTGCTCATTACTCGAATTTTCCAAGCATGCCCGGTTGACCTTCGAGTCTTTTGGGCGTGCTCGGAGATTATGTTTGAGTCGCCGCAGCTGCATGATTTGCGGCTGCTAGACAGCCTGAATACATGTGGGGATAGTCTGTTTGTTAGGGAGTGTTCTAACGGATTAAGGTTCGGGGACTGAGCTGGCCACTCCATATCCTCAATTTTGTAGGACAGGAACCAACATTTTGCTCGTTGACTGGTGTGTTTAGGGTCGGTCTTGTTGAAACACCCATTTCAAGGGCATATCCTCTTCAGCGTAAGGCGACATGACCTCTTTAAGTATTTTGATATATGCAAACTGGTCCATGATCCCTGGCATGCGATAAATCGGTCTGGCACCATAGTAAGAGAAACATGCTTATATCATGATGCTTGCACCACCAGGCTTCATTGGCTTGAGAGTGGCTTGAATGCAGCGTTTGGGGGTCTCGTCTGACGAACGTCAAAAAGAACAATTTTATTTTCATCAGTCCTCAAAATGTTTCTCCATTTCTCTTTAGGCCAGTAGAAGTGTTCTTTGGCAAATTGTATCCTCTTCAATAAATGTTTTGTTTTTCTTTTTTAACATTAGGACTTTACGTGACTTCTTGCTAAGAGATTAGCTTCACGCAGGCGTCTTTTAACTGTCACGATCCTCACAGGTGACTTGAGACTGTCTTTGATCATCCTGGAGCTGATCCATTCGAATGGTAGTCTTCTGTTTTCGTCCATGTCTCTTTGGTTTGGCTTTCCATTTTCGCTGAACAGCCAATCATTGACTGCACTTCTTTATAAGTTTTACCCTCTCCAGTCAACGTTTTAATCAAAGTACACTGTTCTTCTGAACAATATTTCAAACAACTCATATTTCTCAGGCTTTCAATGAGAAATGCATGTACAACGTGTCCTGGGCTTCACCCTTAAATAAGGGCCACCTGATTCTCACCTGTATCTTCACAGAATGATTGACCTCACAAATTGAACTCCACACTGCTATTATTTTCATCACACTCCCTTTTAAATTAATTATTCTAAGACACAGACTCAAAACCTGCAGATCATGAATGCAGAGTCTGGTGGTTATCTTAGAATCTACTGCACCAACTGGTAAATTGTTTGACAGGTGATTGTCATGATCCCAGTGCAGGGTTTGACCTGCACGTCAGGGGTTAATGTCTTGAGCTCAGTGCAGGCTTTGACCTGCACACCTGGGGTTAATTATTGTGGCCTCTCTTTGGTTCAGGCAGAGCTTTTTATTGCCCTGAGATACTCCAATCCCTGTCAGTTATACTTTTGCCTTTGGCCGAGTGTTGTGACGCCTGTGTGCCTGTTCGTTGTCTTATAGCTTGCTTATATGGTTCTGTCCCCCGTTGTGAGTTTGCCTGTTGATTCTGTACTGTATATCTGCTTCTCTGGTTTCTGACTTCTTGGCTACGTCTTGTCTATCCGTTCTGTCTTGCCCTTTGGTAATTGTCGTGCTATCTCGTGCTTTGACCCCGGCAAGATCTGGTTTATTTCCCTGTTTATGCCTATTAGTAACTTTGTTCCGTAGTTACCATTCTAGGAGTTTTCCTGCAGCTCCTAACTCTCGGGAGTTTAGGCCACGCCCCCAGCAGTCACATGCTTCAGGTCCTGAGAGTCTGAAGCACGCATCTTCTCTGCTGCTGCCCTGCTCCACAGGTATCTCTGAGCACAGGTTGTCTTACTCAGGACACGCGCACTGGCTCAGGGAGCAAGTGCAGTGCAGTGTTCCTGACAGCGATAATATAATTTATACCTAAAATAGTGATTAATCTGCTTAGTCATATTGGACTGCTATTATTTTGAACACTACAGTATATCATCTGATAACAATAACTGGGAAGAATTTTTTTTTTTGGTCAATAAAAGCAAAAAACTATCAGGAACAACATATAATACCATCTGTTTTGCCCAACAACTCATTACTACAGTGATACAGTGTGGTCTGACAACCATCAAATCATTACTGAGAACCTGTGAATGCAAATCCATTAATTAATTGTTGTCTGCTGCCTTATGAATGTGGATTCCTTTTCCTGACCAAGGTCAGGGAGCATTGTTAATAAGCAATGTGGCAGCTTAAGCTATTTGAGGTGTGTGATAATGGAACGAAATACAATATCCTAGAGGTCATTAAGAAACCGCTCCATTTTACACTTCTCAATGACTGTAATATCCATGCAAATGATAAAAGGTAGCAGTGGTGGCAGGCTTTCCTCCAATCTCTACATTGTATGCAGATGAGGAGAATATTCTACCTCTTGGAGGACTGCAGTGACTGACCCCAACACAATGGGAGCCTATGTGCAATATGCCATTGAATACTTATATGATGTAATACCGACGTCAAAACACAATGTAAACAGAACCTAGAAATTAAGAGCTATTTTTCTCAAATAGCAGTAACCGTCATTTTAATTTTTATTTTTTTCATAAATCAATAATACACATAAAAACAAGCAATTTTGTAATATATTATATCAGAGAAATCTGCTTCTTTCTCCTCCAGTACTTATCATTCACTTTCAAAATTATCAATTCTGCTGTAAAAATCTGTATTCAGTGAAGACAGACTGCAACATTACTGAGATAAGAGATGAAAGTTGCTACTGATAAGTTTCTATGTAGATGGAGGAGGAGCTCTGCCTCTAGCTTTTCCATCCCCCTCTGTCCCCTCTACAGATGACTGCTACTGATAAGATTATTTAACCCCTTCGCACCCGAGCCTGTTTATGCCTTCGTGACTGGGCCAATTTTTTCAATTCTGACCAGTGTCACTTTATGAGGTCATAACTCTAGAACGCTTCAACGGATCCTACTGATTCTGACATTGTTTTCTCATGACATATTGTACTTCATGATGGTGGTAAAAATTTTTAGATATGATCTGCACTTATTTGTTAAAAAAATCAAAATTTGGCAAAAATTTAGAAAATTTTGCAATTTTCAAACTTTTAATTTTTATGCCCTTAAATCAGAGAGTGATATCGCACAAAATAGTTAATAAATAACAGTTCCCACATGTCTACTTTACATCTGCACAATTTTGGAAACATAATTTTTTTTTTTTAGGAAGTTATAAGGGTTAAAAGTTGACCAGCGATTTCTCATTTTTACAACAAAATTTGCAACACCATTTTTTTTAGGGACCACCTCACATTTGAAGTGAGTTTGGGGGGTCAATATGACAGAAAATACCCAAAATTGACACCATTCTAAAAACTGCACCTCTCAATGTACTCAAAACCACATTCAAGAAGTTTATTAACCCTTCAGGTGCTTCACATGAATGAATGGAATATGGAAGGAAAAAATAAACATTTAACTTTTTTTCACAAACATTTTACTTCAAAACCATTTTTTTTACTTTCACAAGTGTAAAAAGAGAAAATGAACCACTAAATTTTTTGTGCAATTTCTCCCAAATACGCCAATACGCCGTATGTGGGGCTAAACCACTGTTTGAGCACACGGCAGAGCTCAGAACGGAAGGAGTGCCGTTTGACTTTTTCAATGCAGAATTGGCTGGAATTGAGATCGGATGCCATGTCGCATTTGGAGAGCCCCTGATGTACCTAAACAGTGGCAACCCCCCACAAGTGACCCCATTTTGGAAACTAGACCCCCCAAGGAACTTATATAGATGTGTGGTGAGCACTTTGAACCCCCAAGTGTTTCAGTAAAGTTTATAATGTAGAGGCGTGAAAATAAAAAAATCATTTTTTTTCCACAAAAATGATCTTTTAGCCCCCAATTTTTATTTTCACAAGGGTAACAGGATAAATTGGACCCTAAGAGTTGTTGTCCAATTTGTCCTGAGTATGCTGGTACGCCATATGTTGGAGAAAACTACTGTTTGGGCACACGGTGGGGCTCGGAAGGGAAGTAGTGACGTTCTGAAATGCAGACTTTGATGGAATGGGCTGTGGGTGTCATGTCGCGTTTGCAGAGCCCCTGATGTACCTAAACAGTGGAAACCCCACACAAGTGACCCCATTTTGGAAACTAGACCCCCCAAGGAACTTATCTAGATGTGTAGTGAGCACTTTGAACCCCCAAGTGTTTCAGTAAAGTTTATAATGTAGAGGCGTGAAAATAAAAAAATCATTTTTTTTTTCCACAAAAATGATCTTTTAGCCCCCAATTTTTATTTTCACAAGGGTAACAGGAGAAATTGGACCCTAAGAGTTGTTGTCCAATTTGTCCTGAGTACGCTGGTACGCCATATGTTGGAGAAAACTACTGTTTGGGTACACGGTGGGGCTCGGAAGGGAAGTAGTGACGTTCTGAAATGCAGACTTTGATGGAATGGTCTGTGGGTGTCATGTCGCGTTTGCAGAGCCCCTGATGTACCTAAACAGTGGAAACCCCACACAAGTGACCCCATTTTGGCAACTAGACCCCCCAAGGAACTTATCTAGATGTGTGGTGAGCACTTTGAACCCCCAAGTGTTTCAGTAAAGTTTATAATGTAGAGGCGTGAAAATAAAAAAATCATTTTTTTTCCACAAAAATGATCTTTTAGCCCCCAATTTTTATTTTCACAAGGGTAACAGGAGAAATTGGACCCTAAGAGTTGTTGTCCAATTTGTCCTGAGTATGCTGGTACGCCATATGTTGGAGAAAACTACTGTTTGGGCACACGGTGGGGCTCGGAAGGGAAGTAGTGACGTTCTGAAATGCAGACTTTGATGGAATGGTCTGTGGGTGTCATGTCGCGTTTGCAGAGCCCCTGATGTACCTAAACAGTGGAAACCCCACACAAGTGACCCCATTTTGGCAACTAGACCCCCCAAGGAACTTATCTAGATGTGTGGTGAGCACTTTGAACCCCCAAGTGTTTCAGTAAAGTTTATAATGTAGAGGCGTGAAAATAAAAAAATCATTTTTTTTCCACAAAAATGATCTTTTAGCCCCCAATTTTTATTTTCACAAGGGTAACGGGAGAAATTGGACCCTAAGAGTTGTTGTCCAATTTGTCCTGAGTCCTGAGTACGCTGGTACCCCATATGTGGGAGAAAACTACTGTTTGGGCACACGGTGGGGCTCGGAAGGGAAGTAGTGACGTTCTGAAATGCAGACTTTGATGGAATGGTCTGCGGGCGTCATATTGCATTTACAGAGCCCCTGATGTACCTAAACAGTGGAAACCCCCAATTCTAATTCCAACCCTAACCCCAACGCACCCCTAACCCTAATCTCAGCCCTAACCATAACCCTAACCACAAACCTAACACCAACACACCCATAACCTTAATCCCAGCCCTAGCCCTAGCCCTAACCCTAGCCCTAACCCTAACCCTAACCCCTGCATTTTTTTTTTTACTTTTTTTTTTTATTTTTGTCACAAGATCGCTGCCCTGCGATCTGACTCATAGTAACGCCACTTCACCTCTGATCATCTGTCAGTGTGAGATCAGAGGAGAAGCAGCGTTACTATGTGACAAGATCGCTGCCTGGCACATAATAACGCGACTTCTCCTCTGATCTCACAATGACAGATGATCAGAGGTGAAGCAGCGTTACTGTGTGACAAGATCGCTGCCTGGCACAGCTGTGCCAGGCAGCGATCTAGTCACACAATAACGCTGTTTCACCTCTGATCAGCTGTCAGTGTTAGATCAGAGGGAGAAGCCGCGTTACAATGAGGGAGATCGCCGGGAAACAAGCAGCTTTCCCAGCGATCGCTCCCATTGGCTGCTGTGACGCTGACGTCATCGGGACCTGAACCAATCAGGTCTCGATGACGTCGGGGGTCCCAGCATGCATTGCGCACCGGGATCCCCGCGTTGTAAGGTATGTGGGGGTCCCGGGGGGCACAAAACCGCCGACAGTAGATAAACGTCGGCGCTGCACAAAGCCCAGCAAGCGCCAACGTTTATCTACTGTGGGCGGTCGTGAAGAGGTTAAGCTGGACATTACATTTATATATCGTCCCACTGCTGGGTGTCCATGGTTGGACCTCGGGTTATGCTTGGCCCTCATTCTTATTGAGGTCATTTTTGACACATGGTAATTTTTGACTACAGGTTAGGACCGTCCTGACTGGGTACACCTTGCTGATGGTGGGATGGCTTTTACACTTTTTTTTATTTATTTTTTTTTTTTTAACAAAAACAGTGTTTTGCTAAGTACGCTATATTTATATGCACTAATGCTTTTTACTTACTTATAGGAGGGTATAAGTTAATTTCTATCTTAGGTTTTGTGTCACAGGGATACCATGACAGACGGACCATTAGATTGCAGCGTCTGGTTTCAAAAACTCCTGCACTGAATAGAACAGGTTCGCAATATTATTAAACAGTGCAGGTTTCTTCCTTGGTGGCAGTGAAAGGGTTAATCAATTCAGTTGCTCTCTTGGAGCTCTTCAACCTGGATTGACTCAGCTGTTTAGTGTTGACCACTCCCCTCTGCTATAAATGCTCGCCACTGGCACTTGGGAGTTGCCAGTGATATTTTTTACTGCGTGGTTAGGAATTGGAGGTGAAGTTCATGTTTGTAGTCCCCGTTCTTCAGCGCATGCAATTTTCATCCATAATTCTGCTCCTTCAACAGGAATCGTTCTTCAGGAGTAAAATGACGAGGAATGGTTTTCTTCATCTACGCAAGGTGTTCTTAATAATTTAAGGAGGATGGGTTCCAAACATAAGTGTCATGATCCAGGATGGGGTTTCGCTTTCACCCGTTCTGGTCAGACTGGGGGTTAATTGTTCTGCCTCTCTCTGGCAGAGGGCGGCTATTTAATGCTCACTGGACCTAGGTCCGGTGTCAGTTATACTCCTGCCCTCGGCTGAGTTAGTTAACCTCTTGTGTACGTGTGCCTTGTGCCTGATAACTTGTTGCTTGTTTGGTTGTGATCCGGTTCTGTCCCTGTTACGAGTTCTGCCTGCCCCTCTTGTACCGCACCCTCTCTCGTGTATGACTCTCTGCTCGTCCCTTTGGTACCGCACCGCCCTCTTGAGTATGACCTTTGGCTTTGTCTGACCTCCCGTCTGTTTATCCCACCTGTACCTCGTTTGCCCGTACTGTGGAAGACCTCCGTTTTGCCCACTCTGAGTTTTCTATCTTCTCTGAAAGCTGGACGCTAAGCCCCGCCCCTTGCAGTCAGATGACCGTAGGTCCTGTGCCGGCTTGCTAACCTTCAGCGTTCAGGTCCTGTGCATCTGTACTTTCTGGCTGTTCCTGTCCCCAGGGGTCCCTACAGTGAGGGTAAGTCCCTGCTCAGTGGAGGCTGTACACCGGCGCTGTCAGGATCCTGATAATAAGAGTATGGCTGATCGGAAACACTTGGTGGGTCTGGACCCGAGTGCTAGTGATTTGGTGTGGTTGTCCTTGGAGAACAATCAGTTGAAGGTTCCTTCCTGGAAACTGGCACCCAGTTTCATCGACCTCTATAAAATAGTTGCCGTTAATTCAGTAGCGTTTCGCCTTGCTTTACCACCTACTTTCAAGATTCATAACGTGTTCCACCAATCACTTCTCAAAACATACACTTTTCCTCTGAACTATCTTCACCAGCACCTTTCCGAGTCATTGTTGATAGGAATCTGGAATTCAAGATAGCAAAGATTATCGATTCTCGTGTTGTACACCGGTCTCTTCAATATTTGGTACATTTGAAGGGTTACAGTCCTGGGGAGAGAATGCGGGTACCAGTGTCGGATGTGCAAGTGATCAGGTTCGTCCAGTTTTATCAAGCTTCACATCCAGACAAAGCTGATTCTGAGATTCTGGAGGTCCCTCTTAGGAAGGGGGGTACTGTCATGAAGATACCGCAACAGAGAGGGGCCAGAACAGAAGTTTTCGGCATCTGGTTACACAAACTCCTGCACTGATTTGAACTGTTATACATTCTTATTACACAGTGCAGGTTTCTTCCTTGCTTGCAGTGCAAGGGTTAATCAGTTCGGTTGATCTCCCGGAGCTCTTCAACCAGGCTTGTCTCAGCGATTTAGTGTTGGCCATTCCCCTCTGTTATATATGCTCATCACTGACACTTGAGAATTGCCAGTGATAGTTCTTACTGCCTGGTTAGAAGTTGGAGGTGAAGTTCGTGTTGGGGAGTAGGCGTGGTTCAGGAGATTTTTGTGTTCATCCTAATCCCCTATTTGGCTTGACCTTCCTATACCAACCCTGTGTTCAACTATGTTGTTTGGTGAGTGTATTTTGTATGATTGTAGTTTTTATTTATCCATGTCCATCTCTCTTGTTTGTCTGTCAGTGTTATCCTATACACTTCAGCATCACACTTCTCGGGGTGGAGAAGGGAACAAATAACGGATAATATAGGAGTACAGCAATTCACGTGACCCCGACGTCTCCACCTTAGCGAGTAATCCGGGGGGACAGAGATAAACTAAGTGCCCCAAGATCGAGGAATTGGGTATTCACCCAAAGTCCCTACTCACTACAAGACAGTTTGTCTGTTTAATGGCCCGTGTGAACATGCTCCTACATGTTGCATGTAGAACAGCTTATACTACAGCTCATTTCTTTTGGTTTTGATAAGATTCAATGTAGAGTGGACAGAGGAGGTAGGAGCTAGAGATAGAACTTTTCCTCCGCCTACATAGAAACTTTTGTGTTTTTTGCTTTTTGTTTTCTCTGGTTAATGGTCATGTGTTAACATGCACTTACATTGTGCATACACATTAACTTACTTTTCTCAGTTCAGATTTGTTTTTTATTCATTTCATTGTGCATTCAGTGCATATAGGGGTGTGACCGCCCTCTTTCTGAGCTGGGAAAGCCATCCAGTCTGGCCTAAGCTGTTACTAGTGGTTCAGCCGCTCGACCCTTATTCACATTCACGCCACTTGGCAAGTGAAAAGGTTTTAAATACTAGAGCAGGGACTGTCCCACAAGGGTTGCCGTGACGTGGCGGGATGGCTTGTACATTATTTTGATCAAAATTATGTTTACTAAATACCCTTATTATTATTATTACCTTTATGCATTATTTGCAGTATATTTTTTACTTTTTAGTTCAGGATATTTGTGTTTTTTGCTTTTTGTTTTCTCTGGTTAATGGTCATGTGTTAACATGCACTTACATTGTGCATACACATTAACTTACTTTTCTCAGTTCAGATTTGTTTTTTATTCATTTCATTGTGCATTCAGTGCATATAGGGGTGTGACCGCCCTCTTTCTGAGCTGGGAAAGCCATCCAGTCTGGCCTAAGCTGTTACTAGTGGTTCAGCCGCTCGACCCTTATTCACATTCACGCCACTTGGCAAGTGAAAAGGTTTTAAATACTAGAGTAGGGACTGTCCCACAAGGGTTGCCGTGACGTGGCGGGATGGCTTGTACATTATTTTGATCAAAATTATGTTTACTAAATACCCTTATTATTATTATTACCTTTATGCATTATTTGCAGTATATTTTTTACTTTTTAGTTCAGGATATTTGTGTTTTTTGCTTTTTGTTTTCTCTGGTTAATGGTCATGTGTTAACATGCACTTACATTGTGCATACACATTAACTTACTTTTCTCAGTTCAGATTTGTTTTTTATTCATTTCATTGTGCATTCAGTGCATATAGGGGTGTGACCGCCCTCTTTCTGAGCTGGGAAAGCCATCCAGTCTGGCCTAAGCTGTTACTAGTGGTTCAGCCGCTCGACCCTTATTCACATTCACGCCACTTGGCAAGTGAAAAGGTTTTAAATACTAGAGTAGGGACTGTCCCACAAGGGTTGCCGTGACTTGGCAAGATGGCTTGTACATTATTTTGATCAAAATTATGTTTACTAAATACCCTTATTATTATTACCTTTATGCATTATTTGCAGTATATTTTTTACTTTTTAGTTCAGGATATTTGTGTTTTTTGCTTTTTGTTTTCTATAGAAACTTATCAGTAGCAACTGTCATTTTCTATCTCAGTAATATAAAATCTGTCTTTAAGGAACACAAATTTTACCTGTAAATTGAGAATTCTGAAAAGGAATGATTAGTACTGGTGGAGAAAAAAAGCAGATTGCACTAATGAAATATATTGTAAAGTTCTTTATTTTCCATTGTAATATTAATTTGTGAAATAAAAATTAGAACGACTGTTACTCTTTAAGTGATTGCGGACGACCCCATGACTCAAAATGTCAGGGTGGTCCACATGTTTTGGAAAGTCATTGCAGAGTCAGCAACTGCACTTAGACAATGCAGCTGCAAGGACCGGGCAGCCAGCTGTCAGACAGGAGGATTCACTCAGAGTCCCCCAGAGAGAACAGAGATGGTTTATCATCATATCTGCCTTCATAGCCGCTTTATGCAGCGGTTAGAAATGTCATGCAAGATCAGCTCAGAAAGCCAATTTTGCCCTGTAACTATGGCTATTTTATGCCAGCACCAGCTACAGCGAAAATCAAGAATTAAAAGAATGTATTTAAAAGTTGAAATGCCTATTCAAGATCCTTTATGACCATAAGGGGAAAACAATGTGTGAATTAAATGGAAAAAAGAAAGAAAAGCAGGAAAACAAAATTTTAAAAAAGCCACTGCTAGTCTAATTTACCATTTTTAGCACCATCCCGTACAAAAAACAAAAATGTATCCAATATGTAAAAAATGGTACTTAAAGTGAGCGTAATACAATTTTAAAAAAAAGTATCTTAGGTATCCTTTATGGCCCTAATATCTGAAAAAAAAGAAACAAAAAGTAAAACATATACAGGACTGTGCAAAAGTATTAGGAAGCTGGGGAAAAAGGTGCAAAGTACGAATGTTTTCAAAATAGAATTAGTTTATTTTTTATCAATTAAAAAATGTAAAAAACGCAAAGTGAATGAAAAAAAAAAAGAGAAATCTAAAATCCCATCAATATTTGGTGTGATCATCCCTTGCCTTCAAAACAGCATCAATTCTTCTAGGTACACTTGTACCCAGTTTTTAAAGGCAGGCATATACTTATCCATAAGGCAATACCATTCGGGAGGTGTCCGATTGGCTCCATATAGGGTACGTAGATACGGCACTCATGGGTATGCCAGGTTCTCGGATAGGCTCCCATCCCATAGTATATGTAGAAAAAATCCGGCACGCCAATCTTCAAAAAATACCAGACTTATATTCTACAAAGTACAGCCCAATAGCGTGTAAAGTGTGACGTTCCGGCCTATGCAACCTTTCTCAAACATGCACCAGAATATTTGGACCTTAGGGTTAACTTGCTGATTAGCGCTATAGAAATGCGACCACCGTCGCTGTGAGCAAGGCGCCGATTGACTCCATATTTATTGTTAAGCAGAACGACCTCAAAAATACAGCCAACATCATTAAAGGAAACTTGTCATGTAAACAAAAAATGCTACTAACCTGCAGATGTGGGGTTAATCTGCAGGTTTATAATGTTCTGAAGCTGCCTAGCACCACCAGTACTGAGAGCACCCTTGCCAGGAGCAAATTAACTTTATTCCTCCCGCGAGCCTCTCCTAGTAAAGAAGAACAAGAAGTCCTGGAAGTGTTGATATGAACCCCACAGATTCCTGATCCTAACATCATCGAGCCTGTCTGGGATTACGTGAAGAGTTAGAAGGTTTTACACAAGAGACATCCACAGACCTGAGGTTAGTTCTCCAAGATGTTTGGAACAACCTCTCTGCAGAGTTCCTTCAAAAACTATGCACAAGTGTATTTATGAGAAATGATGCTCTGATGCTGTTTTGAAGGCAAAGAACGATCACAACAAATAGAGATTTCATTTTTATTTCTTTTATTTATTAACTTTGCATTTTCTAAATTGCTAAAATTAAATTATTAACACTGCTATTTTAGAAAGCACACACACACTTAAGTGTGTGCGGGACAAAAGTGGTTATTATTTTTTTTATTTACAATGTGCTAGCAAATTCTACGAGCTTAATATCAACTGATAATCGTGTACAAAAATGACATAAAAGTAATGTACATCAGAAGAACATAAAAACAAGTAAATAAAACAGCTTACCCTGCAGCTTCCAGCAAAGGTGTAGGGTCAAATCCAGCTAGTAGCAAATAGGGCAGCCATTCTTTGTAATGGCATTCATATAACTGTTGTCTAAATGCATCCAGTTGATCCCCAGAAGGCAATGGGCAGTGCTGGCTCAGAAAGTAACGAAATAAAGGAAAATTGCTGTGTTTCAAACATCTCATTAGGTAAAAGCTTGACAGCTGGAATCCATATTTGAGAAGAAGCAGAGCCATTACTGAATGCCTAAAACAGATAGGAACAGTTCAATGCTTAATGAAACCACTGTTTAGTTATTGCAAAGAAATTAACAATTTACTCTTACTCTGTATAAAAATCATTGTATCAAAGACAAAACTGGATATTAAGATATGTTCACTGACTTTCAAATCATAAATGCACCCTTTTCAGATCATGTTAGAAATCAGAAATTATAGTAAAAGATGACACATTTTTCTCTATTTAGGACAAGTACAAAAGAAGCAGCATAAAATACAATATATAGCAGTACTAAGCAGTGTAACTGTGATTCCAGCTCTGGATTAAACTAAATCAGTCACTTGATTCATCACAACTTGGGTGTCTCTGTCTCTGCTTGTTTTCTTGCTCTACCCCAAACCCCTCACCTTTCTGCTCTCCTTAGATTATTATACTGCTGTAACCTGACAGCTCAGTCTGCTGGGTGTCCATCATGCTGTGACAAAGACAGATATGATATGCGCTTTAAAGTGGATTGAGAGCTCAGATGTCAAAGAGAGGGAAATAGCGCAGGGGGCCCAAGGGGCCCATGGCCAGATGGCTCATTAAAGTCTTTTTTGTCTCCATTGGCAGCACGCATCAGCTGGCAGGGAGCATTCCTGAGGCTCCACTGCCGGCAATAGCAAATTGCAGAGTAGCTGCCGTAAACCGCTCTCAACTTCCTGCATGGAACTATCTCTATGAGTAAGCTGGCGCCAAGAGTCACACCAGCTGCTTCACTTAGCAGATAACTGGTCAGGAGAGACTGGAAGCGGGGGATCAATTGGAGGGGAACAAGAAAACTTTTTTTGTTAACACAGTGGGTAGAAAACGACACAAGTGGGATAAAGGTGGGAGAGAGGACATGAAATTGTAATGAACTGGGGGTAGTGGTATAAATAGGACATTAAATTGTAATGAATTTGGGGAGGGGTGAATAAGAGTACATGGAATTGTAATGAAATGGGGGGAGAGGACATGGAATTGTAATGAAATGGGGGGAGAAGACATGGAATTGTAATGAATTGTGGGTGGTGGTAGGAGAGAGGTCATGAAATTGTAATTAATTGGGAGGGAAAACTATGAAATGGAATTGCAATGAATTGGTGTGGGAAAGTATATTGATTTGTAATATATTGGGGAGCGTTTGGAAAAAGAACATGAAATAATAAAGAATTGGAGTGCAAGTGGAAGAGAGAACATTGATTTGTAATGAACTGTGGGAGGGATGGGACAGAGGACATGTAATTGCAATGAACTGGGGGGATAGGATGCAGAACAGGGACATAATGAATTGTGGTGAGAAGCATGGTGGCTAATTAATTTATATTTTATTGGAAAAAATGGTTAAAATGGGAGGCAGGGTGCCGACTTATCAATTTTTAATTTTAATGGTGGGTTTCACAGTGCTTAATTATACAGTACAAATATATTGTGGTGCCGCGGTAGCACCGTACACAGTGATGAGGCAGTGACCCAAAAAGTTTCAACACAAAAGTCTATTTACTGTGTTACTTCACACATTAAAGTCTAATTCCCACAATTGCATAATATTCAGAATCCACTTCGGATAAGTGCATATAACCTCAGTGCATATTATCAGTGTTAAATTCACACCAGTTCATAGCACTACACGGCTTTGTATCACAGTCCCTAAACATGCCGGACTTCACCTTGTCCAGTTTCCATGGGCGACTGCACGCCGTGCCAATGTCTCTCACAGCCTCCTTTAGCCTGCAGTCACGACACACGCTAGTCCACCTCTGACTAGTTCCCGTGGGTGTCCTGCACCACTGTATCACAGTCTCTACTCACAGCCGTACACAGACATTGACATCCTCCTGTCTGCAGCTGTGACACATGCCAGTCCTCCTTCGGGCACAGGACAGCCTAACCTCCGGGTCTCCTCCGGGCACAAGACCTGTCCACATACGAGACCAGTCGCCATGGACGGCAGCACTGCTGTGTACACTGTGGGGTACTAGGCCTCACTCTGGCCCTGACACACCTGAGACTCACTAAGAACTCACTAACCCTTTCCTGCAGGGTTTTTAACATAGCAACCTGTGGCTTTCAGCCACCTGGAAAACCTGGGTCCGGAATGGAATAGACTGCAACACTAACATACTAGAGAAAACAAAAAGCAAAAAACACAAATAAAAAGTAAAAAATAAACTGCAAATAATGCATAAAGGTAATAATAATAAGGGTATTTAGTAAACATAATTTTGATCAAAATAATGTACAAGCCATCCCGCCACGTCACGGCAACCCTTGTGGGACAGTCCCTACTCTAGTATTTAAAACCTTTTCACTTGCCAAGTGTCGTGAATGTGAACAAGGATCTGACCCATTAGTAAAAGCATAGGCCAGACTGGATGGTTTTCCCAGATCAGAAAGAGGGCGGTCACACCCTTATATGCACTGAATGCACAATGAAATGGATAAAAAAAACTGAAGTCTGAACTGAGAAAATAAATTAATGTGTATGCACAATGTAAGTGCATATTAACACATGACCATTAACCAGAAAAAAACAAAAAGCAAAAAACACAAATAAAAAGTAAAAAATAAAAATTGCAAATAATGCATAAAGGATCCCTCGATCCTTGTTCACATTCACGTCACTTGGCAAGTGCAAAGGTTTTAAATACTAGAGTAGGACTGTCCCACAAGGGTTGCCGTGACGTGGCAGGATGGCTTCTACATTATTTTGATCAAAATTATGTTTACTAAATACCCTACGGCCTTCATACACCTCCTTGCATATCCTGGGGAGACTACACAGCGACCCCCTACATGTAACATCGGTCACTGCTTCACCATTGCTATCCCAGCTATGCTTGTGACCGTAATGCATTCCCATAGCCTCAATACAACTCCGTGTGTATCCTGGAGAGAACACACAGTGCCCCCCAGCTGTAACAGGGGTCAATGCCTCACTATATATATATATATATATATATATATATATATATATATATATATACACACACACACATATACACATATATACCTATACACACACACACACACATATGTATATAGAAACACACAGCGGATGAAATAAGTATTGAACACGCCACCAATTTTCGGGCACACATGATCACCCGGCTACTGCAGCTTCTGGCACGGGAAAAAGCGCTGCAAGGGAGCTCAAGGACGGTAAGTAGGATGGTTTACTTTTTTGTATGTTTTTCTGATGGGGGCCATGCATACCAGGATAGGGATGAGGAAGCATGCATACCAGGATAGGGATGAGGTGGCCATGCATACCAGGACGGGGATGAAGAGACATGAATACCAGGATGGGGATGAGGGGTCCATGCATACCAGGGTAGGGATGAGGAGCCATGCATACCAGGATAGGGATGAGGAAGACATGCATACCAGGATAGGGATGAGGAGCCATGCATACCAGGATAGGGATGAGGAGAAGCCATACATATCAGGATAGGGATGAGGGGACAATGTATACCAGGCCTATACTCTAGTCAAGACGTTTTCCGTTTTTTTGTGGTAAAATTAGGTGCCTCAGCTTATACTCGGTTCGGCTTATACGGTGTGTGTGTGTATATATATATATATATACCGTATATATATATATATATATATATATATTTACAATTTTTGGAATGTTCAAGTAAACTTTGGAAAATCCACTAATCCATCATAAACACAGTCTCGACGTTAAAGGATTTACTGAATGTTAATATAAATTTAAATATCTTACAAAACCATTTGAATAAATCTTGACCCTAATCTGGCCCCCGAAACTATATTAAAAGTTACAACAAGCCATTAAGATTTACTTTCCAAAAATTAGTCACTAGCCATGGATTCCATTTAAAAGCTGTCTGATGGAACTCACGTAGAATCACAATAAATTCCAGCTCTGGAGTCTGACTACGGTGTTTGTTATTCTGTTCACACTCCGCTCTGCCCTAAATAACAAAACTCGGCTAAGAAAGCCGGCCACTTGCAGTCGATAGATTTCAGCAATCATACCTAATGGCGAAAAAACAAACAAGAACAATGATACTCGGTGACAAGTGTTGAACAAATGAAACCTGAACTAATTTGATTTCTCCGGTTTAAGATCATTCTGAGAAGAACGGCCGCAATATGGGTTATCAATACGCGGTCTTTTTATTAAATAAGAACTGCAAAAAAAAAGCCTCTCTGATGACTTGACAGCTTAGATCCTCCAGAACAAGAGAGAAAATTAACAATACAAACATCATCTAAATAGTCAATATTCAGACAGCGTTATTGACCAAAGATAAAAAGGAAGAAGAAGCCACAACAATGGCGTCACCCTACTTATCTATTTTTATTAAGTCATTTGCTGCAGACCAAACAAAAACACGCAAATAATGTGCGGGGATTTCGGGAGACATGCTCGAGTTGATACACTGTAAAATGCTATACAATGAACCTTAAGCAGTGCTTCATTGCAAGCCTCATGCATAATTTATAAGGGACCTGCCAGAGAAAACTCTGGCTATTATCCAGGCGTACGTGTTCACATGTGCAAGCAAGGGTTTGGATGAGTTCCTGCCTCGAGCAATTTCAAATCATCCACCGTCTGACCACAGAAACATTAACTATAATAGGTTAGCCATAATGCAAATGCTTTCATTAGACGGGGTGATCTCGCTCCTGTGCTTGCTTTTTAATACCGCTCTTTTTTTTTTAGGTAGAGTGAATGTATTTGGTATAAACGTATTTGACAGTTTTAGACTTCTAGAATAAGAAAACTTAAAGGGAATCTGTCACCTCATTTTTGGCCTATAAGCTGTGGCCACAGCCATCAGGGGCTTATCTACAGCATTCTGTAATGCTGTAGATAAGCCCCCGATGTAACCTGAAAGATAAGAAAAGCGAGTTAGATTATACTCACCCCAGGGTCCGGTCCAGTCTGATGAGTGTCACGGTCCGGCGCCTTCCACCTTCTAGCGATGACGTCCTCCTCCTTACTTCTGCTGTGGCTCCTGCGCAGGCGTACTTTCTCTGACCTGTTGAGGGCAGGGCAGAGCAGAGTACTGCAGTGCCCAGGCGCCGGGAAAGGTCAGAGAGGTCCGGCCCCTGCGCACTGCAGTACTTTACTCTGCCCTCAACCAGGCAGAGAAAGTACACCTGTGCAGGAGCCGCAGCAGAAGTAAGGAGGAGGATGTCATCGCTAGAAGATGGGAGGCGCCGGACCGCGACACCAACCGCACCGGACCGGACCCCGCAGTGAGTATAATCTAACTCGTTTTTCTTCTCTTTCAGGTTACATAGGGGGCTTATCTACAGCATTACAGAATGCTGTAATGCTGATGTGGCGGTAGCCGCATCTCGTAGGCCAAAAATGAGGTGACAGATTCCCTTTAATGCACTCATCATAAAACAGGCCAAGATGTAGCAGAGGGCCGAGTTTATCATCTCATACAAACAGATATATTATTTGCTGTTATATACAGTCACAGTGCTATACAAAAGGTCCCCAGCTCACATACAAGAGTGACAATTTTATAGGAAGCCAATTAAAAGGGTTGTCAGCCTTATTTTAAATAATGTTAATGTGTTGGGGACATTATTGTGTGGCATTTACTGATATATCAGTATCACAAGTTCTCCTCTTACACTTGATAGTGCCGCTTTCCTCATAGACTCCTCTAAAAATGTCTGCCGACACGTGACTAGACCTGCCCATCAGTTTCCTCCAATTGCAAACACTGTATATTGGAAAGCTACTTTTCAACTGGAGGAATCTGATGGGCAGGTCTGGTCACAGGCTCCTCCACCAGGAACCATTTTCAGAGGATTCTGTGAGGAAGGCTGTACTAACAAGAGCAGGAGGAGAACCTGTAATACCTGTATGATAGGAAGTGTCACCAAATCATGTCCTCAACACATCTGTTAAAATTACGAAAAACTTATTAACCCTTGTAAGCCCATGCTTTTATCACCCTTTCATTCTTTTTTAAACGTATATACCGAGAAAAGCAGCAGACATATATTGAATTGGGGCTAACATTGACCAACTGTACACTATAATGTTATCTGTTTAATAAATGCATCGTAAGTAGAGATGAGCAAGCCCAAATTGTAAACTTCAGGGTTCCTACCGGAGACTTAGTGTCCGGTGTTGAACTCCGAACGCGGGCTTCTCCTGGAAATCCGTTTTACAGCTCTTGAGTCCCCACTGATTACTATGGAGTTCAGGTTCAAGCTCGGGTACAGTTCTGGTACCCGAACAGAACTTTGGACTAAAGTTCGGTCGAACTCGAATTTCCATGGGTCATCTCATCCCTAATAATAAGCTCTTGTATAGATTTGCATTATACAGAATATCTGTAAAATGAATGCCATTTTAACCCATAGGTAACAATCGCCACTGTATGCACAAGCTACGGTCACACAAAGGATTAGCTTAGATACTCACCGATAACGGTGTTTCTCGGAACCCATGATAGCATCACGGAGAGAGGGGATCCGCCCTTCAGGGACAGGAACCTTCAGATAAAAGGGCAGTACCTCTCCTCCGCCTTCAGTTGGTTACAGAGCATCAGAGGGTCTCCAGGTTAGTTAAACAGAAATATATGCACAACATTATAATATTGCTTATTTATCAGAAGCACCGTGCTTAAACGGAAACACTCTACAAACAGTAAAACGTGCTCACCACACTCGTGAAGGGGAGGGGAATAAGTCATGGGTTCCGAGAAACACCGTTATCGGTGAGTAACTAAGCTATTCTCTCTCACCCATGACAGCACCACGGAGAGAATTACAGAGATTGGTAGCTTAGGGAGGGACCACCGCCTGAAGGACCCTTCTCCCAAAGGTCAGGTCAGACGTAGAGGCTAGATCTAATCTATAGTGCCTGAAAAAGGTCGAAGGTGATGACCAGGTGACCGCCTTACAGATTTGTTCTATCGATACCTCAGATCTTTCAGCCCATGAGGTCGCCATCGCTCTTGTGGAATGGGCTCTCAAACCTTCCGGGATGGTATTTCCACTGGATGAGTATGCCAGGGCAATCACATCCCTTATCCACCTTGCCAGGGTACTCTTAGATGCTTTGAGTCCCTTCCGAGGTCCCTGGAAACACACACAGAGAGAGCCTTCCTTCCAATATTTTTGGTGACCTCTAGATAATGTACTAGGCACCTCTTCACATCTAAGGTGTGGAATTTTTCTTCTCCCTTATTTTTAGGATTTGGGCAGAAGAAGGAAGGACTACCTCTTGGGACCTATGAAAATGTGATGACACTTTTGGTAGATAGGCCGGGTCAGGTTTTAAAATGACTCTATCCTCTAGAATTTTTGTGAAAGGAGGCCCCGCTGATAAAGCTTGCATATCGCTCACCCTGCGAGCTGATGTTAATGACACCAGAAGCACTGTTTTTAACAACAGGATTCTTAGGGATGCCGAGTGGATAGGTTCGAACGGAGGGCCTGTTAGTGTGGACAGTACAATATTCAGGTCCCACGATGGTACTCTTTGACTAGCTATTGGTCTAGATCTGGTTACGGCCTTAATAAATCTTGTCACCCAAGGATTACCTGCCACATCATGGTTATAAAGGGCGCCTAAAGCCGCTACTTGCACCTTTAATGTGTTGACCGCTAGACCCTGTTCTAGGCCCCTTTGTAGAAATTCAAAGATCTTATCAATGTGAACCCCGTCCTGATCCTTTACCCCAGAAGTGGATAAGAATTTTTTCCACGTTCTCCCATAAGCTCTCATCGTAACCGGTTTTCTATTTTTTTGTAGTGTAGTTATCAGGTTCTCGGAAAATGCTCTGTCTCTCATCAGTGCCCTCTCAAATTCCATGCAGTTAAATGGAGATTCCCTGCCTGAGGGTGTAACACTGGGCCCTGTGATAGCAGGTCCGGGAGATGTGGTAGGATCCATGGGTCGGTTACCGAGAGCATTCATAGCCAGGAGAACCACGTTCTTTTGGGCCAGAAGGGGGCTATTAATATCATTCTTGCTCCGTCCTTCATGACTTTACTAAGGACTGTCGGAATAAGTATTATCGGGGGAAAGGCATATGTTAGGCTCTGTGTCCATGGGAGCATGAAGGCATCCAGAGCTAGAGGATTCCCACTGGGGTCTAGGGAGCAGAAGGTTTTCACTTTTTTGTTTCTGAAGTCGGCAAACAGATCTATGTCCGGGGCCCCCGACATTTTTACAATCTGACGAAAATCAGACCACTTTAGGACCCATTCCCCTTGCCGTAATTGGGTGCGGCTCAGAAAGTCTGCTTTTTGATTCTCCGTGCCTCGGATGTGTAGCGCTGACAGAGATAGCAGGTTTGCCTCTGCTAGTTTGAGGACTCTGAGGATGTGTCCATTAGGGCTCGGGACCTCGTTCCCCCCTAGTGATTTATATAGGTTACTGTGACTCGATTGTCCGAAAATATGCGGACATGATGATCTTTGAGCAAGGGTAGGAAGTGTTTTAACGCGTAGCCCACTGCTAAGAGCTCTTTCTGGTTTGAGGGGGCTTCTACTTTAATTCTTGACCTCTCCACGCACCCTGAGCCACCTCATGGTTCATGTCTGCTCCCCATCCTGTGGGACTGGCATCTGTAACTATGTGTGTTATTTTTGTTACCCAGGGAATCCCTTTGGAAAGGTTGTCTTGGCTTCTCCACTAGGCTAGGGAATGAGTCGTTTTTGAATTTAGGGTGATACGACCCTCTAGGTGTCCCCCCACTGCTGACTGGTTGGCTAGTACGTCCCACTGTAGATCTCTCGTGTGTAACTGAGCCCATTGGACTGCTGGCAGGCAGGCGGAGAGGGAACCCAGCAGTGACATAGCTTTCCTCCCCGATATAGGTAGGGGTCTAGTACAAGTGGGGCATTCCCTGTTCTTTTTACCCTTCTTCTTTCCCTATTAAGGATAGGAATTCTATTACAATGGTGAACATTCACGGAGATCACTCACCCAGAAGTATGCGGCTGCAGGTACCGATTCGGGGGACGGAGTCAGGTCCTGTACAGGCTGATCTCCTTGTGGCGATTTGCTCCTTGCAGCTGACGTGCTGCGCTGCATGGAGTGACTGCTGGAACGGCCATTCCTGTCTCGTTCCTTCTGGCGATGATGGTGGTGGTGCTGCTGCTGCTGTTTAAGCTGCTGCCTAGCTTGCTGCTCCTGTTGCTGGTCGCTATCCCCCATTGTTCAGGATCACTTCCAGCCAGGAGTGTTGCTAGCCCCACCATTTTAAATTTCCCGGCTTGTGCCGTCACCGCTCCCATCCTGCACCTCGTTCGTCGGGGAAAGCGCTCCTGCGCATGCGCCGGTTCCAGGGACCCGGAAGCCGGCTTCTATTTCCGGGGAGGCCGCCATCTTGGTACACCTCTGTACCATGGCGCCGCCCGCGTGTTTTCCGGGTCCCTGCGAGCCCCGACCTCCTCTCTGGAGCGGCGGCTCCGACGTCTCTCCCGCCCGCTCACCTGGCAGCCCGCATCGGCCCCAGCAGTGGCGGCTTCGGGCACCGCACCTCCCTGTGGCAGGGGGCTCCCTGCTGCCATGCACCGGTCAGGCCGGCCCCGGATCCTCGGACACAGCGAACAGGTACTGTCCTGTGGGTCCCCCGTCAGGGACAGGAACCCAACTGAAGGCGGAGGAGAGGTACCGCCCTTTTATCTGTAGGTTCCTGTCCCTGAAGGGCGGATGCCCTCTCTCCGTGGTGCTGTCATGGGTGAGAGAGAAATAATGGCATCCGATTACTAAACAGATCAAGAAAAGTTAATGAAAAGCTCATGACACATCCATTTATTGGATGCCATGAATGACAGTATGAATTCGCATTAGTCATCCATAGGCTTCTATGTTAACCACTTCCCAACATAGGAAATAACTAGTACCTTCTGCATCAGGTGTGGGTGTATTGAGTGGGCTCAGAAGCTTAACCTCCTCCAAACAAAATGGACGCCGGCTGTATTATACAGCCAGCATCAACCTGTAACAGCAGCGACCGGAGATAGCTCCAATCACTGCTCTTTAATCATTAAGATGCCAACGTCAAACTGGATTGTTTTAATTAGCTAGTACTTGCATCCTTGCCCCCCACAATCTCGAAATTGTGAAGTGCAGGTGGTTTAAACTGGGGATCCAAGGCCTACTAAAGAACTCCTTCACCATCTTATGAAGCCTAGTGAGGTACTGCACTGTATAGAACAAGTGATCGGTCAGTGGAAAAAAAACTTAAAAATGAAAAAAAAATTTTTTTTAAATAATTTAGAATCATTGCCCTTTTTCCAATTTAGCAAGTAGTGGGAGGATAAGAGTGGTAGTCCACAATGCTTATGTAACTCAAGAAATCCATACCATGTTTGTTCTCAACGCCATTTGAAGGTGAACCAACTTCATCATCAGAAAATTAGGTTCAACTTCCAAACGCGTTGAAATAAACTGCATGATCAATCCTATACATCTTCTGGATTTCTTGAATTACATCAGCAGCGCAGACTATCACTCCTATCATCCCACCACTTGTTCTATACGGTTACAACAGCAGCTGTCAATACTTGACTGGTTAGTTGTGGGTTAAACAATCTTAAAAGGTTAACAGTTATTTACCCCTCACCTATACAAATTTGTTAATCGGATAAGACCCTATTGCACTTGGTGTTCCCCTGTTTCTTCTTCCAATTAGGGAATAAATGAAAAAAAAATTGGCATCGCAGTGTCCATAAAAGTCAGATTTGAGAAATTCTCAACTTAGTGAACATGTACAGTAAATGCTGTAAAGAACAAAATCTAAATGCCTAAATTGCCTATTTTTGGTCATCATGAAATCAAAAGCAATCTAATCTAATTGCTGTATGTACTCCAAAATGGTACCAATAAAAATTACAATTTTTTGTTTTTTCAACCACATAAATATAAAAAAAAAATGCCGTGATCACCTGGAAAATTATGTAGCCTGATCATTTTTAGTATACAATGAGTGCTGTAAAAATTAACCTTTTTTCCACTATTTCACCCCACTTTAATTTTTTTTTTAATTTTTCAGTACAATTGAAAACTGTCTGGAATAGTGAGTCATTATGTTTTTGGAATGAGTACAAATCCATTAGAAGAAAATAATGTGAACAGAGCGAGAACGTAAAAAGTGCACATAGATGTGGTCTGTGGTCAGGTTTGAGCCGAGGATGTCCGTACAAGAGACAACCCAAGTGCGCAGAACCACTCATGGCGCGCGAACAATGCAGACTGAAAGTCAACTAAAAACATTTTACTCTGCTATCTGCATAATCCGGCAACACAAACAGCTAGACCGATTTCTGATCTAACCTCTACTTCTTCCCAAAGTGCATTTCTCTTGATTCGGTTCCAATTTATAAGGGAGAAAAGAAAGGCGGCACGTTGAGCGGCTGTCACACTCTTAAATAAAAAGTGAAAACCTTCCAGCAAGAAGAGTATGCGACTAGGTAGCTTACATGAGAAATTCTAATTTAATTCATGCTGAGCCATAGACAATCTGGTGCAACAGCGGTAAAAAGAAAAAAAAATAGAAAAAAATGTCAATTTAGTATTGGCTTCATTCAATTACAGCATCATGTCAAGCTCCAAAGACAGGGAGAGTTGATAACCGCAATTGGAAAGAGAAGGAACTTGAATGCAATTATGTTTTACAACTCTGCTCAACAGCCGAGCTTCCCCGAGGAATATTTAGGTAGATCATTTATCACTTTTGAGGCCCAGAGAAGGTATTGATGACAGTATTCTTCAGAAAATAATACATTCCTGTTTACTTCTAAAAGTGTGGATTATTCTAGAACTTTATAGCTCAGGATCATCCATACATGGGGCTGGGTCGATGATAATCTTCATGTGCTAAATCTATTACAATGGCTTGCTTACCCTCAGCCAGCCCCCTCCATTCTAGAGACTCCACCAGTTCACTCCCTCCATGCAAAAAAACATAGCCACTACCAGCCGTCCCCCCCACTCTTGCACCAGGACATGATATGCCTTATGCTGCAGGAAGGTAGTAGAATCAGTGTGTATCTAATGTGACGCCTCCCTTTTGGGTGGAGATGCTTTTTCAACGGCATTAACCCTGAAATCGCTCATGTCACCTTCATCACTATGTACACTTACAATAGGTGGCACTAGCATTCAAGCCCTCATCCTCTCCAATGACACAATAATTTAATTTCCCAGAGAACTGCCTGGCCTAAAAGTCTCCTTTTGCCAGCTTGGCACTCTCCACAAGGAGAGACGTTCATCCTAACATACGTGTCAAAAGTTGTCCTCTTGTTTTGCACAGAGGAGGGGCAAACAACCTACAACACATGTCTATAAGTCATATGGTTTGTTAGAGGGTTGAAATTGACTTTTAGGATTGGTAACCCTATTAGGAGGCACTATAGTTCAAGACCTCTCCTTTTCTGAATATACAATGTGATTTAATTTCCCAGAAGAGCATTCCATGGTGGCGCAAAACCAGGTAGGACTGGGTTAAATCATTGCACTGCAGGTCTTTATTAGATACACCTGGCTAGCTTTAACTAGGAACCATGAAGCAGTCGATTGTGCTGCTGGTTAGTGACCAGCCAAAATGTGAGCTGCAGCTGGGAGAGAAACAAACCAGAGTCTCTCTCTGAATGGAGACTGCATAGGTCAGCTAGGATAGTTGAGCAATGTGTGTGTGTGGAGCTAAGAATAATGTGTGAATGCTTCAGCCTGTGCCAAGAGTTGAATACTTTCGTTTGGCACTGGAAGCTGCTGGAGCTCGGGCTGAAGGTTATACCAAGACTGGTGGGATCGTTCCTCTACTGTATATGAAGTTTTCTCTGGGAGAAGGGACTGAAATCTGTTCAGGTGAGGCCGCACTAATATATGTACCATGCTAAGTGAACTGTTTATTTTCTGTGATACCTTTTATGCTCAGAAGAGGCTGTTTTTGGTTTTGAATCCCTTGGAGTTTTATGAAAGTAATAAAACTGCACCTGTTTGGGCCAAACCACATTACCTGTGTGAATGCTACCTAATGCCTACCTGAGAGAGTGAATCCCTATAACTGGTGGAGAATGCAGGCTAAAGTCCCATAGAGCAAAGGTGATTGAAGTGTAAGGATATGTGCACACGATCGGTAAACTCTGCAGGTTGGACGCTGCGTACCTGTCCAGCATGCAACCCGCAGCAGCCAAAGGTTACAGCAAAGTGGATGGGATTTCAAGACATCGCATGCCCACTATGCGTCCACAGATGCCTGCGGCTCAAACGCGAAGACGGACATGGGGCGCATCTCTCCAGAACGCAGCATGTCAATTTCTCTTGCAGAGAAATTTCACCAATAGTATGTATTGGACACGGTGAATCAGCACGGTTCAGTGGACACATGCGGATTCACCTGCATTTAATAGATGGCAACGCTGTGGACACAGCAAACATGTGCTGTGTCCAAAGCGCTGCCACTTCCAGATCACGTGCACCCTGCCTAAAGATTGGGGGTCCTGGGTAAAGGCAGCTACAGCATTGCAAGCACAGTCTGAAAGCATGGAGGAGCTGGACTGCCGGAAGGTGACATTGCTATGGTGTCATTGCATTGCTGGTGCAGCTCAGGAGAGTGCCGAGTGTTTGGGGCCGTCTCTGCAGTGGATTTGTGTGGAAGAGAACCAGAGTCCGCAATCCCGGGAGCGAGGTTCACACAACACATTGCTGTTCCTCATCATAGAAGGGTGTCTCAGGAATGCCAGGTGACATGTAATGGTGTCTAAGTGATGTGTCACTGGGTTACCGCAACAGAGAGGAGCCAGAAGACCACAGCATATGATAAGTAATTTGTATCCATGCACACACCAAGAACTATCCCATGGGCCAGGTAGATATGCACATAGAATGTGGTTCCATGCCACATGAAGTGGGTGTGGGTTAAGGACTTCTTGCATGCTATTATTATTGGTAGAGATTTTCCGTTATTCAGGGATTTAAGGGCTAAAGTTATAGCACCCAGTGGTCGGGTGTTTATCGAAAACAGAATGAAGCCTACAAAGAAAAGAACACAGTACCTACAGTCAAATATAGTGGAGGTTAAAAGATGTTTTGGGGTTGTTTTGCTGCCTCTGGCACTGGGTTCCTTGACTGTGTTCAGGACATCATGAAATCTGAAGATTACCAAAAGGATTTGGGGTCACAATGTAGTACCCAGTGTCAGAAAGCTGGTTTTGCGTCCTAGGTCATAGGTCTTCCAGCAGGACAATGACCACCAAACATACTTCAAGAAGCACCCAGAAATGGATGGAAACAAAGTACTGGAGAGTTCTGAAGTGGCCAGAAATGAGTCCGGATCTAAATTCCCATTGAACGCCTGTGGAGAGATCGTAAAATTGCTGTTCGGAGAAGGCACCCTTCAAATATGAGAGACCTGGAGCAGTTTGCAAAAGAAGAGTGGTCTAAAATTCCAGTTGAGAGTTGTAAGGAGCTTACTGATGGCTATAGGAAATGATTGATTGCAGTTATTTATTCCAAAGGGTGTTCAACCAAACATTAAGTTGAGAGTGCCAACAATTTTGTCCGGCCCATTTTTAGGGTTTTGCATCTAATTATGCCCAATTTGCCATTTTTTTTTTTGTGCTGTTCCAATAAACACAAAAGAAATAAACATGCGTATAACAAAAACATATGAAACTGCAATAATTTTCTGGGAGAAACATGGATTTTTGTGATAAACTCACCGTAAAATCCTTTTCTCCGAGACGCTCATTGGGGGACACAGGTACTGTGGGTGTATGCTTCTGCCGCCTGGAGGCTGACACTAAGTGAAAAAAAGAGCTTAGCTCCTCCTCCACCGTATACACCCTCGCCCCGGTTGCAGGCGGAATCAGTTTGGTGCAAAAGCAGTAGGAGATCAAACAAAAATCAGACAATATCAACCTTAATGCAGGTAACAACATCTAGAAAAGACACCACCCTAATATCATTCAAAAAAAGTATATTAATTAAACAAAACAGAAGCCAACTTGGCTAACAGGGTGGGTGCTGTGTCCCCCAATGAGCGTCTTGGAGAAAAGGATTTTACGGTGAGTTTATCACAAAAATCCATGTTTCTCCTTCGCCTCATTGGGGGACACAGGTACTGTGGGACGCCCTAAAGCAGTCCCTGGGTGGGAAGTTGACTCACCGATCCAAGCTACATGCACCTCCTGTCTAAAGGTGCGCCACCGCTGCTTGGAGAATCCTTCTGCTTGGAGAATCCATCTGATGAAGCCTGAGTATGGATAATATAGTGCTTTGCGAATGTGTGCAAGCTGGATCAGGTTGCAGCCTTGCAAACCTGTTCCGCCGATGCCTGGTGCCGAAGCGCCCAAGAGGCGCCCACTGCCCGAGTAGAGTGCGCTCTGATCCCTGCTGGAACTGGTGTGCCTCTGATGCGGTAAGACTCCTGAATAGTCAAGCGAATCCATCTGGCTATGGTCGATTTTGAGGCAGCGAGTCCCTTCCTGCGCCCCTCGGGATGCACGAACAGCGTGTCCATCTGACGAAAGGGTGCCGTCCGTGACACGTACCTCCTGAGAGCTCTCACCAGGTCCAACGTATGAAGAGCCTTTTCCACACGGTGTAGCGGTGCTGGACAAAAAAAGGGCAGGACAATATCCTCATTAATGTGGAACGAGGAAATGACCTTCGGCAGAAAAGGAGGGGCTGGTCTCAGAACCACCTTATCTTTGTGGAAGACCAGAAACGGAGCTCGGCAGGATTGAACTGGCAGCTCTGAGACCCGCCTGATTGACGTTATTGCCACAAGAAATGCTACCTTCCAAGAAAGGTGGGCTAAAGAGACCTCCTGTAACGGTTCAAATGGAGCCTCCTGTAGGACTCTTAGGACCAGGTTAAGGTCCCAAGCGTCCAGGGGCGCCCTATAAGGAGGTACCAAGTGGGAGACCCCCTGAATGAAGGTCTTCACCTGCAGATTGGTAACAATCCTGTACTGGAACAGAACGGATAAGGCCGATATCTGTCTCCAGAGGGAACTTGGGGCCAAGCCTGCGTCTAGGCCAGACTGGAGAAAAGCCAAGATGTTGGGAATAGAAAATCTCAGTGGAGAACAACCATGGTTCCGACACCATGTGAAAAAAACCTTCCAGGTGCGATGATAAATACGTGCTGAGGTTGGCGTCCAGGCGCTAACCATTGTAGCGACCACATTGCAGCTGAACCCAACCTGGGTTAGAATCCAGGATTCAACGGCCAAGTCAAACACGGGCCCTGAGTTTGGGTGGTAGATCGGGCCCTGGGACAGTAGGTCTGGGTGCTCTGGCAGGCGCCAAGGAACACCGGCAAGTAGCTGTACTAGGTCTGCGTACCATGCCCGACGAGGCCAATCTGGGGCCAGCAGAATCACTGGCAAACCTTCCGCCTTGATCTTCTTGATGACCCTCGGAAGTAGTGGCAACGGGGGAAATAGGTATGGGAGGCGAAAGTGGTTCCATGGCAGAACCAGCGCATCCACGGCAATTGCCTGCGGATCCCAGGATCGAGCGACGAACGCTAGTACCTTGACGTTCACTCTGGAGGCCATTAGGTCCACATCCGGCATCCCCCAAGGTTGGCAAATCTGCTGGAAGATCTCATGGTGAAGTGACCATTCCCCGGATGCGAGACCCTGCCGGCTGAGGAAGTCTGCCGCCCAGTTCTCCACGCCCGGGATGTGGACTGCTGATATCGCCGAGTGGTTTCTCTCGGCCCAATGAAGCACTGCCCTACCTCACGCATGGCTGCCCTGCTGCGGGTGTCCCCTGATGATTTATGTAAGCCACAGCTGTGGTGTTGTCCAACTGAATCCGAACGGGCCGGCCTGCTAGAAGGGGATGAAACTGTCGCAAAGCTAGCCGGATTGACCGTATTTCCAAAAAGTTGATTGGGAGGCGTGCCTCCTGCGGCGACCACCGTCCTTGGGTCGTGTGGTGACGAAAAACCGCTCCCCAACCGAGGAGGCTGGCGTCGGTTGTCACCACCAACCAATGGTCTGGGGGAAAGGGCTTGCCCTGAAGAAGTAAGGCACTGGCTGTCCACCACCCGAGTGCCTGTGTGACCGGCGTGGGCAACCGGCACCAGCGAACGAGAGAGAATGGGTTTTTGTCCCATACTGATAACAGGGTGTGCTACAGGGGGCGAAGATGGAACTGGGCAAACGGAATTGCCTCCATCGCTGCCACCATCTTTCCTAGGATCCTCATGCAGAAGCGGATGGTATGAGGGACCGATTGGCACAGCTTCCGGACTCCCTGCCGGAGAGCTAAGGCCTTGTCCTGAGGGAGAATTACCAACCCTTGGGAAGTGTCGAAGATCATTCCTAAGAAGGAAATCCTCTGAGCTGGCACAGGGGATGAATTTTTCAGATTGACCAACCATCCTAAGTGGGAAACAGTATCTAGCGAGATGCTGACACTGTCCTCGCATGCCCGAAAGGAAGGGCCTTTGACCAAGAGGTCATCTAAATAAGGAAAGACAACTATGCCCTGGAAGTGCAGGGTGGCCATGAAGACTGCCATGACCTTTGTGAATACCCTGGGTGCGGTGGCCAAACCGAAGGGCAGTGCTGCAAACTGAAAGTGTAGGCCGTTGATGACGAAGCGCAGGAACCTTTGGTGCGGGGGAAAAATGGGGATGTGTAGGTAGGCATCTTTGATGACGATAGAAGCCAAGTATTCTCCCCACCCCATGGCAGATATGACTGAACGGAGAGACTCCATCTGGAAATGTCTGATCCTGATAAACTTGTTTAGGACCTTTAGGTCCAGAAAGGGCCTGACGGCCCCATCCTTTTTGGGCACCGTGAACAGGTTGGAGTAGAACCCCTGATAATTTTCGTTCTCCGGAACGGGAACAATGACTCCGCTGTGCTGGAGTAATTTTATGGCCTTGAGTAAAGCCCTTGCTCGGGCGATTACGTTGAGAGGACGGGAAAGAAAAAACCATCTTGGGGGGTATTTGATGAATTCTATCTTGTACCCCGAGGACACCAGCTCCATTACCCATGTGTCGTGTGTGACGGAGAGCCAGGCGTGGCGAAACCAAAGCAGGCGGCCGCCTACCTTGCTGAAATCGCCTTGAGATTGCCTCGAGTCATTTGGCTGCAGATCTCAGGGACCTAGGTCCTCTTGATCTGGGCTGGTGGGTACGCATTCTCCCCAATGGGTTGGCTCTATATGAGACCTGCCGATCCCTATCCTGGTTGGGATGACCTGAAGCAGCGGGAATGGTCGCTGCAGCCTGGGCCGGCGTCTCCACCCGGCGTACCCGGGCAAGTGCCGTGGCCCTGGCGAGACGGAGGGGCCCACTCGGCGCCTGAACAAGTTTTATTTTTTTTTTATTTATAAGTATGGTGTTAGTCCCCCGCTCTCCGCCCTCCCCTCTCCGCCCAACATCATACTGACCACCATCTCTTTTCCTGTGAGAGAGCGCGGTCTGCATGTTACTGCTCATTAAGGTCATGAATATGGACGCCACTCCACTCTCATAGGCGTGGCGCCCATGTTCATGACCTTAATAAGCGGTACCACGTGACCGCGCGCTCTCACAGGAAAAAGCTACCGGTGCCTGGACTCAGGTGAGCGGCGTTGAGAATGAGCGGCGGCGGGGCCGGGGGGAGAATGAGCGGGGGCAGGGGGAGAATGAGGGGCTGGGGGAGATGAGAGTGAGCGGGGGGGAAATTGAGCCCAGCAGGGGAGATGAGAGTGAGGGGGAGGGAAATGAGCCCAGTGGGGGAGATGAGCCCATTATTCTCTATGGGGCATTATATGGGGCCCATAATCCAGTACGGAGCATTATCCTGTACGGAGCATTACATGGTGTCCATTATTCTGTATGGAGCATTATATGGGTCCCATTATCCAGTACGGACCATTATATGGGGCCCATTAACCAGTATGGACCATTATATGGGGCCCATTATCCTGTATGAAGCATTATATGGGGCCCATTATCCAGTATGGAGCATTATATGGGGCCCATTATCCTGTTTGGAGAATTACATGGTATCCATTGTTCTGTATGGAGCATTATATGGGGCCCATAATCCAGTATGGAGCATTATCCAGTATGAACCATTATATGGGGCCCATTATCCTGTATGAAGCATTATATGGGGCCCATTATCCAGTATGGAGCATTATATGGGGCCCATTATCCTGTTTGGAGAATTACATGGTATCCATTGTTCTGTATGGAGCATTATATGGGGCCCATAATCCAGTATGGAGCATTATCCAGTATGGAGCATTATATGGGGCCCATTATCCTGTATGAAGCATTATATGGGGCCCATTATCCTGTATGGAGCATTATATTGGGCCTGTTATTCTGTATGGAGCATTATATTGGGCCCAATATTCTGTATGGAACATTATATTGGGCCCATTATTCTGTATGGAGCATTATATGGTTTCCATTATTCTGTATGGAGCATCATATTAGGCCCATTTTCTGTATGGAGTTCTGTATGGAGCATTGTAAGGGGCCCATTATTCTGTATAGACCATTATATGATGCCCATTATTATGTAAGGAGCATTATATGAGGACCCTTTTTCTGT
Organism: Dendrobates tinctorius; assembly: GCF_039654945.1. Classification (NCBI taxonomy): domain Eukaryota; kingdom Metazoa; phylum Chordata; class Amphibia; order Anura; family Dendrobatidae; genus Dendrobates; species Dendrobates tinctorius. Next base: position 11,899,024 of record NW_027361872.1, read on the forward strand.
ATGAAGCAATACATGGGGCCCATTATTCTGTATGAAGCAATATATGGGGCTCATTATACTGTATGAAGCAATATATGGGGCCCATTATTCTGTATGGAGCATTATATGGGGCTCATTATGCTGTATGGAGCATTATTCTGTATGAAGCAATATTTTTGGCTCATTATATTGTATGGAGCATTACATGAGGCCCATTATTCTGTATGAAGCAATATTTGGGGCTCATTATTCTGTATGAAGCATATATGAGGCTCATTATTCTGTATGGAGCAATATGTGGTGCCCAATAAACTGTATGGAAGACTATGTGATGCCCAGAATACTGTATGGAGTTATATACTTTCCGGTCTTAAATAAAAACTTTTGAATCCCCACTAGGGCACACACTGTGCTCTGTGAGGATTTGCTGGTTTCTGAGCTATTGTAAAATTTACAATAGAGATCACTCATGTAATGTAAGAAGTAAGTGATATCTTTGGCATTGTACTATACCTATATTTCTTTGCTGTATCTGTGCATCATGAATTGTGGTACGTGTTAAAGGGGCCCACTGAGACTCTTTCGCCCTGGGCCCACAAAAACCTGGAGCCGGCCCTTGCTGCAGCCCACCCGGGGTGGCGAAAGGCCCGAAACAGTCTGAGGTTGGTGGCGAAACGGCTGCTTAACCCTTTGTTGAGGGAGGAAACTGCTCTTTCCACCTGTGGAATCAGAGATGAGCTGATCCAACTTCTCCCCGAACAGACGACCGCTCTGATAAGGCAAGGAAGTCAGGGATTTCTTGGAAGTTGCGTCTGCCCGCCATGTCCTCAACCATAAAGCCCTCCTAATGGAGATTGCATTCGCCGCAGCGAGAGCCGCGCAGTTGGCCGCATCCAAAGATGCATTAATTAGGTAGTCCACGGCCAAAGTGATCTGATTTGCGATCTCTGATACCTCTGCTGGTAGGTCCATACCCTGCAGGGCTCTGATTCTGACCAAGCCATCATGGCCTTTGCTACTCAGGTTGCCGCAAATGAGGGGGAGAGTCCTGAACCTGATGCCTCAAATACTGAGCGAGCTAGGCTCTCTATGAGACGGTCAGTGGGATCCTTGATAGAGGACCCACTAGGTATCGATAACAGGGTCCTAGAGACCAAGCGTGACACAGGTGGATCTACTGTTGGGGACTCTGCCCATTTCTTACGGAGATCAGGGGCGAACGGAAAACTCGCCTCAAGCACCTTTTGCCCTGAGAACCGTTTGTCAGGCCGCTCTCTGTGTTGATGTACTATGTCCTCAAACTCTGGGTGAGAACTAAACACTCTATGCGGCCGCTTTGCTTGCTTAAATGAGACCTTATGACCTGAGGCCAAGGTGGAATCATCTTCGATCCCAAGGGTCGGTTGACGGCCTCAATGAGACTGTCAATTGTTTCCCAGTATTCTGGAGTACCCGAATCAATCGGCTCATCCGAGTCGTACACTGACCTCGGTCGCAGGGGAGGGCTCCTGGGCACGTTCGGAATCGCAGGCTTCGCAAATCTGCTTGGTTTGTGCCCGTGGGAAGGAGTACTGACAGGAGGCGCACGCAACATATAAGAATGTGTATGCCTTTGCTTTTCTGGACATGATGACTGCTAAGTGATATGCCAAGGTCCAAAAAACCGCTTAGCCTCTGGAAAACACAGAGGGTGCCCTTCCTCCAGGGGTAGCACTTACCCCAGTCCTGTCTCCCCGTCCTGGCCTGTCAGACATCCAGCCCGCCGCCCAGCTGTTCGTTTTTTTTAAAAAACAGTGCTCTCTGGCGTGTGGGCGGGCCTCCGGACGAAGTGGCGGCCCCGGGGACGTCATGGGGTGGGACTTCCGTCAGCGGCCTAGTCCCTGGCAGAAGCGGGGACTAAATTTTGCCGTCCACCCGAGGCCCCGATGGGCGGGTCCGCCGTAAGTGGCCGCGTCACGGGGGGCAGGACTTCCACCGCCACCTTGCTCCGGGAAGAGCCGGGGACTAAATTTCCGGCCTGCGCCCGGACTCGGGGCAAGACCGCCGGACACCGGGCCAGGAGCCTGCGCCGCCAGATGCCACGCTGTTGTGAATTCTCTCTCTGGCTTCCCTCTGGTGATTACTGAAGGTAGTGAAGCTGGTCTGTTTGACAGAGGGGTTGCGAGTTCTCTTTCTGGGCTCCCTCTGGTGGTTACTGGAGGTAGTGGAGCTGATCTGATTGACAGAGGCTTGCCACCTGATAATGAGGAAGACGATTGGAGATCTGGGGTTTCTGATTGGGATTTAAGACAGCTGACTCCATCTATCCCTGGTGATTTTCTTCCTGTGCCTTCTGAGGTCTGATGTCTCCTGCTCTTTCCCTGCATGGTTCAGCTAATTGGTTCATTTGCTATTCTGTTTGCATTTGATCTGGTTTTGTTTCTCTCTACTTTGTGCGGGTCAGCTAGCTGCAGCTGGGGCTGTGCTGAATCACCGCCCATATGTTACTGCTTGTGCCAGTTTGTTTTGTGCCCTGTTATATTGGTCTCTTTTTGCTTTGGTTTCAAAATATACCAGAGTGCTGATATAGTGGGGGCGAAGTCGTGCGACTTCAGTGTTTTTTGTGCATCAGACGTGTTGGACTTTTTGCAGGGTTTTTTGCGTGATTGCAGACAGTCTTTCCTTTCCTGTCCTGTCTAGTCAGTGTGGGCCCCATCGTTTGCTCAGTCTATTTTTCTGCCTGCGTTTGTGTTTCCATCTTGTCTCACCGACATATGTTTGGGGGCTATCTATTCCTTTGGGGACTGCTCTGGGGCAGTTTAGATTTCCCCTTTCTTGCTTTAGGCTTAGTTAGCTCTCCGGCTGTGCCGAGGCGTCTAGGATCATCGTAGGTACGCTCCACGGCTACTGCTAGTTGTGTAGATAAGATCAGGGGTCTGCAATCCGCTTAGTTACCAACCTCTCTGGTTTTCTGTGGCTTAGTCTGGGCCTGCTATCCTCCTCGTTAACCCATTCATAACACCACGCTATATGGTGCAGCCAGGGAGCCCGGAATGCCTAAGAATGGCGCCAGGAGCGCAGACCACGGGGGTCCGCAGGAGCCCTCCCAGCCCACCTCCTTCCATACCTCACCCCTCGACATCCATCTTCATCCTCAGGTGGGGGAGGGGGCGAAAAAAAGTTTAAGGACAGTGCAGGCACCCTAGCTCCATCTTTCCTTATAGGGGATGAGGAGAGGGACCGTCCGCCACCTTCCATCACCGCTGTCTGGCATTGGTGATGCAGTGGGGGCCGCACAGACTGTTCGCAGGCCTCTGTACAGCCTAGGGTTTCTCTACATTAGGGTGGTCAAGGCTCAGTCCGGCATCATATCCCACGTAGCAGGAACGGGTACGTGGAGGCGACACTTGCACGTGCTCGCCCGTTGTTGGTTTGGGGAAATCAGACCCTTTCAAGACGATGCGTTGCCCCTGTCTTATCTTCATGGAAAAAATGAGAGAGTCTGGAAAAAAAGACCAGACGTGTGCCTCCAATGAACACTAAGCAAAAACTGATTCCGCCCGCAACCAGGGCGAGGGTGTATACGGCGGAGGAGGAGCTAACCTCTTTTTTTCACTTAGCATCAGCCTCCAGGCGGCAGAAGCATACACCCACAGTACCTGTGTCCCCCAATGAGGCAAAGGAGAAATACTTTATTTTCTGGACAATTTCAAGGGTGTCAATGACTGTATATGCTGAACAATGTGATACTTCTGTATTTACGGTAAATGTGTTGTACTGGATTTTAAGAATATTGCTTAAGAGCAAGAATGGTATAAAAAAATCAGCATTACATCTTTGCTAAATCGTAGCCTTCCAGTGACGACATTACATCCATTATTAATGTGATGCAAGCAGAGGCCAGTGGTAACGATGGGCATGATGTAGTCATTATGTTTCTGTCTTTGTTTTTTTCTGTTCAGTGGCCAGTGTGAACGTGTGCTTACACGCTGCATGCACACCAGTTTATATCCCAGTTCATACCTTTTCGGGGTTTTTTTGCCTGTTTGCATCATGCGCATATAAAGGTATGGCATGCCTTTCCTTTGAGTTGGGCATTATATTGAAGAGGTCTCCCTTGGCTGTGTATCCACTAGTTGGGCCCAGTCCTTCTCAGCCCTTATCTACATGCATGTCACTTGACAAATGGTAAGGCTTTTAATATTAGAGTTAGGACTGTCCCAATTACAGTCACCGTGGGATGGCTTTCCCATTTTTTTTTTTAAATCAAAAAACATGTCAACTAATTACCGCATATTATTTTCATGCTGTATGCTTCTTATTTATTTACTGCAGGGTATTTAATCAATATGTTTCTGTCTTTGTTTTTTTTTGTGGTGTAACCATTGCAGACAAACTACCGAAGCGGCACAGCTTGAGCAATAAAGCATACACAAGTAATGGTTATTTTTTACATTTCCTGTATACCATTTCACGTTTGTAGGCAAAGGTCTAAAATCCTAATAACCCCTATAAAAGGGCTTTTACGATCATTAGAATTCAAGGTATATCGCAAAACTACTGCCTCTTTTCGCCAGGACCCCCATGAGGAATGTATATAGCAGTTTCATTCACAGTGGGTGGGTAGGCATCGTGCTCTATGGAGAAAACTGGAATAGCTTATGCAGTTGGGAAGAGGAAGATGATGAACACAGAACCATGTTCCTGATGTCTAGAGTGAGATTATCTTCTATTAGAAAATTAATGACTCGAGACTCCAGATTAATGTCAATTTTCAAAAAACAATACAATATCTACCGTCTGACCACAGGTGGTAGTGAAACGCGGGTCAGGTATTCTACTGCTCTATATTTTTTATAACTATGGCTAAAGGAAATTATAAGCACTAGCTTTCTCATCCTTATTCCATGAACAATCACTTTGTGACATTAATATTATACTGAACTCCTCTTGAGCATTACAGTATCTTTATGTATCAGTTATTTCATTAATACGCTAGACCTTAATACATTATTGATTATTTTTAAATATAATGTCTCCCATGCAGTATGTTGGTTCAATGTTATATTGATAGGTTGATGTGATTCGATCCTCTGCAGCTTTATGACCAATGCCAAGACACTACGTTTAATATAAGGGCATTTAAAGGGAATCTGTCAGAAGGTTTTTGCGACCTCATCTTACAGCAGCAAATTGCAGGCAAAGAGAAGCTGAATCCAACAATGTATCACTTAGATTACTGGGTGCAGCAGTTCCAACACAACTAGGGCTATTAGATTTAGAATGAAGCAGAGCTGAGAAAGCTAACCCCGCCCACACGAGACTCTGTATGTACAAAGTCCTTAGACCGCGAGCTGCTTATCACAGGAGGAGGGGGTGTTGCCAGACTAGTGTTTTCCAGGAATGTTAATCTCTTAGTGATAAATCATTCACAGTTAGTAAACAACAGCACGCACTTTGACTAGTGACATCGCTGAATTCTGTATTTCAGTCTCTATCTCCTGCTGTCATCAGATTACATAGCAAAAACCTGCTGACAGATTTTCTTTAAAGGCCCCGTCACACTAAACGATGTCCCAGCGATCCCAAAAACGATCCGACATGATGGGATCGCTGGGACATCGTTAGACAGCCCCAGCGATCAGGACCAGCGACGCTAGACGCTGGTTTCTAATGTAAACGTCGGGTATCCAGGAGCCGCGCAACTCCTGGATACCCGCTGTTTACCGTGGAAACCAGCGTGTACGCCGGTTTCCAAGGTAAACAGCGGGTATCCAGGAGCCGCGGCCCCTGGATACCCGACGTTTACATTAGCAACCAGCGTCCAGCGTCACTGATCGCTGGTGTCTCGCTGCCACACGCAGCGATGCGCGCTGGGCAGCGGGAGACCAGAGATCGAAAAACGGCCCAGGCCGCTCGATCACGATCAGCGATAACAGGCGGAGGGGGGGGCGGTCGCTGATCCCCGTCACACACAGCGATCTCGCTGGCGAGATCGCTGATGTGTCACAAAAAAGTGTGACGGGGCCTTAACTTGACAGGGTTCTACTGAATCTGTGCCATGTTTATTGAACTTGTAGAGATCCATTTACCACTAAAGATGAGCGAGTACACTCGTTACTCGAGATTTCCGAGCATGCTCGGGTGTTCTCCGAGTATCTTGGGCGTGCTCGGAGATTTAGTTTGTGTCACTGCAGCTGCATGATTTGCGGCTGCTAGACAGGCAATCCTCACATGTATTCAAGGCTGTGTAGCAGCCACAAATCATGCAACTGCGGCGACACAAACTAAATCTCCGAGCACGCCCAAGATACTCGGAGATCACTCGAGCATGCTCGGGAAATCTCGAGTAACAAGTATACTCGCTCATCACTATTTACCACTCTTTCTTTCTATTTGTGTTGCATGTATTCAATAAACTTTAGAATATTTTATACTATTTGAATCCGTTGCACTCACACTACATCGCTGTAGGTGCACATGTACATACCCTCGTTCAGTAGCCATACACATCGGGGTCTCATACTCATAGAGTGTCCGTTCCTGAGCTTCGGGGCTATAGCCTCCAGACAGTAACATATCCAGGCACTGCCTGTCGCCTCCATAGACGGCAGAATACACGGGACTCACTTGATCTTTTCCAGTATCGCACACACGACTTGTGACCGCCATGAGCATTTCCAGAAGCCTAAAAATACATTTGCATTAAATATGGACACTATATGAGAACAATTACATTCCAATTATCAGCACAGATAATGGCCCTCACTCATATATGGAGTACACCATACATACGTCATGTAATGCCATGTTTTTTTTACCTGATGTAATTATCGCTCTTCTCCTGAATCTGGAGAGATTTTTCTCTTGCTCCTGCTCCTCTCCATTCCTGAGACATGGACCCCTCTTCCCTGTATATAAAAATAGTCTTGTTACCAAGTGGGTGTGGTCTACATTTTCTCTATAGAAGTATTCTAAAGGACCACACCCACTTAGTTTAAAAATAATAGTTTTATACACAGAGAAGATGCTGCCATGTCTCAGAATCCGAGAGGCTCAATACCCCCCTCCCACCCCCAAAAAACGCAGATTCAGGACCACAGCACCATTTAAAGTTTAAACAAGGGAAAAAATTTATGAAAGGGAAAGGTTTTCTTTAACCCCCTAACGAAAAGAGTTATTTTTGGTTTTGCATTTTCATTTTTTGCTCCCCTTTTTCCCAGAGCCATATCTTTTTTATATTTTGGTCAATATGGCCATGTGAGGGCTTGTTTTTTTGCAGGACGAATTGTACTTTTGAACAACGCAATTGGAAAACGGGAAATTACAAAAAAAGTGCAATCCCACAGTTGCTTTTTGTTTTGCTTTTTTTTTTTTTACTATGTTCGCTAAATGCTAAACCTGACCTGCCATTATGATTCTCCAGGTCATTACGAGTTCATAGACACCAAACATGTCTAGGTTATTTTTTAAGGAAGTAAGCATTAGAGCAGCACAAGCAACAGAAAAAATAGGGTGCAAGGCCCCCGAGGCAATGACCAAACCTCACTGTAGAAATCCAAAAAAAATCAGAGGCAGCACACCATTCTTAGTGAAAAAGAGCATCTATTTTTTAGCCTATCTTGGCCAAGATGGGCTAATAAATAGAAGCTCTTTTTCACTAAGAATAGTGCGATGCCTCCGATTTTTTGGAATTCTACATTTAGGTTCTTTTTTATCCAAGAGGTGAAAAAAATTCCAAACTTTGTAAAAAAATAAATAAAAATTTGCGCCATTTTCTGATACCCGTAGCTTCTCCATTTTTCGTGATCTGGGGTTGGGTGAGGGCTTATTTTTTGTGTGCCGAGCAGATGTTTTTAATGATACCATTTTGGTGTAGATACGATCTTTTGATCGGCTGTTATTGCGACCAAAAAAAAGTGATTAAGGAGTTTTACGTTTTTTTTCCTCACTATGCCTTTTAGCGATGGGGTTAATCTTTTCTTATTGATACATCAGGCGATTCTGAATGTGGTGATACCAAATATGTGTATGATTGATTTTTTTTTTTTATTTTGAATGGGGGGAAATTTAACTTTATATATATATATATATATATACACACACAGTATGTGTATATATATATATATATATATATATATATATATATATATATATATATATATATATATTTTTTTTTTTTTTTTTTTTTTTTTTTTGAATATTTATTTTTACTTTTGGCATAGAAGCTGCCACAACCCGACTGGCTCTGCTACATAGAGGCGTTGATTCGATCACCTGTATGTAGCTGAATACCTCACTTGCTATTAAGCAATGACCACCGGGCGGCGCTCACAGCAAGCCAGCAGTGACAACCATAGAGGTCTCAAGGAGACCGCTGGTTGTCATGCCAAGCCATCGGTGCCCCGCGATCAATGGGGTGGATTTCCGATGCGATTGCCGGAAGCACATGTTAAATGCCGCTGTCAGCGTTTGAAAGCTGAAGATTTGTAGCAGCTTCCACTTGTCTAAAGAAACTCGTCCATCAGCCTGGCTGTCTGTGTGCGCCGCACACTTACAGCCGGTGAAATAAGTATTGAACACGTCACCAATTTTGTACGTAAATATATTTCTAAATGGTGCAAATGACATGAAATTTTCACAAGATGTTGGTAACAACCCATCCAATCCACACAGGCAAAAAAAAAAATCAAACCATAGATGTCCATAAATTAAGGTATATGTAATAATGAGATGTGAAGGTTCCATACGTCCTATCACTACGGGGCGATGATACTTCTCATTCCGCTGTGTGTTTACATTTCTCCGCTTTTTATTAGCTCGTCTAAGCAACCTGATCGCGTTTTGCAAATCTCTTTGCCAAAAATTAAAATAAAATCCTTCCATCATTAAATACCTATTAGCGTCTTACAACACATGCACCCGTTACTACACCCCAAATGACTCCGATCTATTAAAAGATATTTAGCTGAAATGTAGGAAAAATTACAATTTTACAGGAAACAATCAAAATTTCTAATTACCTTATGCGATTACTAAACTCTTTAATTAAGGCCAGATATTAGACAACTTACTTGCTCCGGCCCATTTGTGCAGCTGCGTGTATTGGCAACTGCCAGCCTTCTTCATTGCAGTAAAGGTTTGGATCGGCTCCCGTCGACAGTAACAGCTCTGCACATTTCTCGTGGCCTTCCTGAGCTGCGATGAATAATGGAGTCGCCTTGTCCTTGGCTTGGCAGTTGACATCAGCACCTGACACATTATACAGCTTTTAATAGAAAGGCATTTGGAAATCTTTTCCGAAAAAAAAAATTAGCTTGATGAACAAATATTGCCACTTTAATGAAGCCGCCATGCTTAGCATATGGCAACATCAATTTTGTTTTCACTTAAAGCAGATTTGCTTTATTCACTTGACTGCAAAACCCTCCGATGATATACACAAACATAAAAATAAAGTAATTAATGCCACCAGGATCCACAGCTTGTCCTAAAGGGACAGGAGACGGGTTTTCTTATGTTTACAGAACTAGAGTTAATAAATCTACATATACATCTATACACAGTCATATGCAAACTTTTTGGACCCTTTTTCCATGCACAATGGTGACCCCTTGCTTCAGTAAGGCCATATTCAAGTGAATGAGGAGCAAGGTTAGCAACAATCCAGACATTCCTGGACAGTCTATAAAAATTGGGGCTTTGCTCCACAGACCATGATTTTTTTTTTAATCACCTCCAATGTGGAACCCGCTGATCTCAGTGGAACCTTCCGACTGTCTAATATGTATGGGGGGTTGTCCAGACTCTCCCCAACAGAAGATGTCTGGGACAGACCGATCTGGTACATCAGAGTTATGGTGGTCGTTCCTTTTGTTATCCGCCGGCAGAGGAGCTTGGGAGCGACTATCTCAGAGAAATCACAAGACCATTCAGCAGAAAGATGGTTTGGGGAATCGGAAGAGGCAGAAGTAGGACAAACCATAGTTCAGCTTTCAAGTATCTAATGTGTATGGGGATCTGAACACACCACTCCAGCGGTTTGGGTTTTTTAACCCCTGGAACTTTTTTCGATTTTTGCTCCCCTTCTTCCCAGAATCATAACTTTTTAATTTTTCCGTCCATATGGCCATGTGAGGGCTTGTTTTCTGAGGGACGAGTTGTACTTTTGAACAACACCATTGGTTTCACCATGTCTTATACTAGAAAACGGGAAAATAATTCCAAGTACTGTGAAATTGCAAAAAAAGCGCAATCCCACACTTGTTTTTTGTTTGGCCATTTTCTGAGACCCGTAGCGTCTCCATTTTTCGTGATCTCGGGTTGGGTGAGAGCTTATTTTTTGCGTGCCGAGCTGATGTTTTTAATGATACCATTTTGGTGCAGACTTGATCTTTTGATCGCCCATTATTGCATTTTAATGCAATATCACGGCAACCAAAAAAAAATAATTCTGGCGTTGACTTTTTCTCACTACGCCGTTTAGCAATCGGGTTAATCCTTTTTTTTCCAATTGATAGATCGGGCGATTCTGAACTCGTCGATACCAAATATGTGTATATTTGTTTTTTAGTGTTTTATTTTGAATAGGGCGAAAGGGGGGCTGATTTGAACTTTTATATTTTTTTTTTTTTTTTTACTTTTGGCATGCTTCAATAGTCTGCCACTATCCGATCGGCTCTGCTACATAGAGGCGATGATCAGATGGCCTCTATATAGCAGAATTACTCAGTTGCTATGAACGCCGACCACCTCGGGCTGTCATGCCAATGAACCGGTGACCTGCGATCACGTGACGAGGGTCACCGGTGGGCGGATTTCCAGTGCGATTGCTGGAAGCGCTTGTTAAATGTCGCTGTCAGCGTTTGACAGCGGCATTTAATGGGTTAATAGCCACGGGTGGATCGCGATTCCACCCGCAGCTATTGTGGGCACATGTCGGCTGTTCAAAACAGCTGATATGTGCGGGGAAAGATATTGGCTCACCGCCGGAGGCCACATCAAAGGGAGGGTCTCACTAATGCACATTCCCTGCCCCATATAATACACTTACCAGCTGCTGTCTTCAGATCTTCCAGTCACTGCTCTGGTCATGTTCCAATATCTTATGGCGGCAGCTCCTGACTGATCTTAAGTCAGAGGTAATGATCACAAGCGCTCAATGTAAATCTATGGCAGTCTTGTACTGGCCTCCTTCTGGCTCTAATAGACTTAAGGTACTGTCACACTTAGCGATGTACCAGCGATCCCGACCAGCGATATGACGCTGTCAGGATCGCTGGTGCATCGCTAAGTGGTCGCTAGTGAGCTGCCACACAGGCAGATCTCACCAGCGACATCGCTGGGGACGGGGGTCGCTACTTACCTGTCACACTAGGCGATCCTGTGTCCCCCCGCCCGGCTCCACGCTCGTCGCTCGTCTCTCCACAGGAAGCGCCGCAGGAAGCTGACGACGAGAAGCGGTCCTGAACGTTCTCGCGCGATCAGCGATAACCAGCGGGGGAGTGGGTCGTAGGTAAGTATCAGACACAGCGATGTCGCTAGCAATATCGCTATAACGTCACAAGTTATAGCAATATTGCTAGCGATATCGCTTAGTGTGACAGTACCTTAACATTGAGAACTGGCCTCCGTCTCGCCCATCAAACACTGGAGAGATCCAGCAGGTAAGACCTTGCAGAACATGACCGGATTGGCGTGAAGAACTTACATTAGAGACACCATTTTGGAGGTGAATTACACGCTGAAGTGATGCTTAAAGCAACCAATTATGGATCTAAAAATAACAAAAACGGACTTTTAGAGAAAACACAAAATTTTGCATCAGACAGTCCTACTTTCTGCAAAAGTGAACATTCTGAACTCCAGTCGAAACACAAGTCCATTGCTCCACATAGTTAGAGATCCGGCTATTTTTCTCTCCGACATGGCAGTGAAATGCCATAGGGACACCAATGTGAGAAGAGATCCAATAATTTGCTACGGAATTGTTCACATTAATCCGGCACGTCAGGTGTTGAATTGAACCCTCCAAAGTGCTTGTTACATTTTTCAACACGGCTCACCAGCTTTGCAGTAGAAACTGGTAAAAAAGATCAATGACAACTGATACTGTTTTGACATCAATTGTGATCAGATGAGGTACACAAAAAAAAAACCTGACGTGACTGCCCGGATATATGGAGACCTGGCCTTACCTGTAATAACATGGATAACAATGTTAATTAAGGGGGTCTTTTAGTCTAGACGCCCGATTTTTATGCTATTTTTGCGATTTTTTTTTTTTGTTTGGAAAAAGTATTTATAAGGATTTGTGGGATAGGGTTTTTCTTTAAAGTTTTTTTACAATTTATTTACACATGTTTGAAGTATGCTTGCAAATTTTTATATCACGAAAAGAGCATAAATAAGTACTTTAAAAATGCAGTGAGGTGAGCAAGAAAAACAAAACTGTGGTGACCGGTGGTTATGATCCTGGCTGTTGTACTTGTACGAAACAAAAAAAACAAAAAACAAACAAGAGATTCTTAATTACGGTACTATGATTGTCGATATCTCCGATAGCAGAATAAAAAAAAAAACATGACAATTTAAAAAATGGCGTCATGCTAAAAATTGAGTATTGACTTTTTGTACTATTGGAGACTTGTAAAAAAAAACAAATGACTTGATCCTGGTACAGGAGCCAGGCACTTATATACTGAAAATGTGTGCACAAGCCCAACTCAATTGATCAACTGGTCCTGAGGATATCGTGGGCACCGATTTGAGAAAAGTGGTTTCAAGAAAAACGCGTTAACGTTTTTCATACTGATTACACAGAGACACGTTTACTTCCGATCAATCAACTATTCCAGGAGCATAGAGTGATCCTTCCTTGTGCTGACAAAAATCCTGCAGAGATGCTCTCTCTTTTCTGCGATATCTGTCGTTTCGAACGGAGTCAAATGAACGCCGCTCCGAGGGACTTAATCGAGCCTCTTCCCGAGTGTGCCCGTACATCTCCGCTTGCTGTCCAATAAGTCATTCCCATCACGTCCATTACTTTAAGAATTGGCAAAAATCCCACATTTAAGATAATTATTGCCAAAACCTTAGCTATGTTCATAATCTTTGCAACCGAATGAAGAGGTTTCTGAGCAGAAGTCCAAATGGGAGAGTTGAGCAATTCGTTGTTATTTTGTGTTTCTGCGCCAACACGTTCCAGCAAATCATCATCATATTAGATCTCTGATCAGTGGGAGGTGATTGCGAAGTGTCGTAACACAAATGACTGTTTTTTTAAAATGCTGTCCAAAAAAACGACCATCTATTGGGCAAGTTAATCCAAAAGCTAAGAGAGCATACATGCATACAAGGCCAATGGAATGCTCCACACGGTCCAAGCACCGAACACACGCCGGAGATCACTCCCTTATAGTTACTCTAACTTTTTTTTTTTTTTAATATTGTGAATCAAGCTAAATTGCTTTACAAATATATTCTCTACACTAAATACATGAAAAAATATAGAAAAAAAAACATTTTTCCTATTCCCAAGACTACAGGGTAGGCCATTTATATATCACCTAAATAAAATAGGAATGGTTGGTGATATCACAGTATATGGGAGGGGGGAAACTTTTCAAGATGGGAGGTGACCATGGTGGCCATTTTGAAGTCGGCCATTTTGGATCCAACTTTATTTTTTTTTAATGGGAAGAGGGTCATGTGACACATCAAACTTATTGAGAATTTCACAAGAAAAACAACGATGCACTTGGTTTTAACGTAACTTTATTCTTTCATGAGTTATTTACAAGTTTATGACCATTTATAAAATGTGTTCAAAGTGCTGCCCATTGTGTTGGATTGTCAATGCAACCCTCTTCTCCCACTCTTGACACACAGATAGCAACACCGCAGAAGAAATGCTAGCACAGGCTTCCAGTATCCATTGTCAGATGCTGCACATCTCGTATCATCACAGCATAGACAATTGCCTTCAGATGACCCCAAAGATAAAAGTCTAAGGGGGTCAGATCGGGAGACATTGGTGTCCATTCAACTGGCTCACAAGAACCAATCCACTTTCCAGGAAATTGTTCATGTACGAATGCTTGGACCTGACACCCATAATTGATGGTATGGTATATGGGGTACAAAGATAGTATTACCGCCCCCGATACTTACCGGTCCGGTCCCGCGCCGCAGCCTGGTCTCTCCCGGTGGTCGCGGCATCCTGTGACCAGCCCGCGGCCTGCGGTGTCCTTGCATGCTCTGCGCATGCGCCATAGGCCACGTCCCTCTCTCAGTTCTTATACTCCGGCGGTGCCTTGAACCGGAAGCACCGCCGGACCAATGGGGGCTGCGTCCTGGGTATTTCAGGCCACCCTCCAGTAATGGAGGCGCCTGATCGTGGTTGTTTCATACGCACATTAGGTCCCCGTGCACTGCACCGGTTCTCACATTTTTCCTCTGCTTCCATTGCAGTCCTACTCCAGTCCTGTGTGTTCCTGCTCTGTCCTGCCTGCCTGTGCCTTATTCCTACAGTCCTACTCTGGTCCTGTGTGTTCCTGCTCCGTCCTGCCTGCCCGTGTCATATTCCCACAGCCCTACTCCCGTCCTGCTTACCCGTGTCTTACTCCTGCTGTCCTACTCCAGTCCTGTGTGTTCTTGCTCCGTCCTGCCTGTTCCCCTTTGTCTCCAGCTGTCCTACTCCAGTCTCTCCACCCGAGCTCTACGCCTACTCTGAGCACGTGGTACCTGGTTCTCTGTCTCGTTCCAGTCTATTCCAAGCCGCCCCTCTGGTACCGGCTGCCGTGGCTTTCGAACCCCCGGGCCTGCTCCTAACAGTCCCTGTATAGGGGTCAGCCACACCTGGATGCTTGCCCGGGGCACCTCGGTGCCACGGTCCAGAGGGTCCACTCCTGGAATCCTGACTTACCTAGCGAAACCTTAACAGATAGTGAAGCCATTCTTCATCAATGGAAACCTCAATGCCACTGGATAGCTGAAATTGCTACATGATGATGTATGCCCTCTTTATGCACTGAAGATGGCACGTTCCCTGATTTTTTCCAGCAAGATGGTGCACCAACACATTATGGGTGTCAGGTACAAGCATTCCTACAAGGAATCTGACCCCCTTAGACTAGCATTTCTTCTGCGGTGTTGCTATCAGTGAGTCAAGAGGGGGAGAAGAGGGTTGCATTGACAATCCAACACAATGGGCAGCACTTTGAACACATTTTATAAGTGGTCATAAACTTGTAAATAACTCAAAGAATAAAGTTACGTTAAAACCAAGCACACCATTGTTTCTCTTGTGAAATTCTCAATAAGTTTGATGTGTCACATGACCCTATTCCCATTGGAAAAAATAAAGTTGGATCCAAAATGGCAGACTTCAAAATGGCCGCCATGGTCACGACCCATCTTGAAAAGTTTCCCCCCTCCCATATACTAATGTGCCACAAACAGAAAGTTGCTATCACCAACCATTCCCATTTTATTTAGGTGTATCCATATAAATGGCCCATCCTGTTGAACACCCCCTTTAAAGGAAATCTGACAGCTGATACATGCTGCTCGATCTATAGTCTGCATCTATCAGGATCTGGCTGCATGATTTCAGAGAAACACATACTTGGAAAGCCCCTGGGAATTGACCCGCACAGGAGACGGAGTCAGAAAGTTGTGCACCTTTTCTCTGTCCGCTTCACAAAAGGGACAGGTCTTTCCCTACGCGTGTGTATAGTGAGAGACCCAAAAATCGCATTGGGTGGGGAGAAGTCCTCTGTGCGGCTATTTCCCCAGCGTATGTTTTTCTCTGAAAATCCGGAACATGTCAGAGTCAAACATGCCTGGCGGAAAACATACAGCCCGTATCTGACACATGAAACCTGTGGATCGGGCAGCAATTATCAGCTGTCAGGTTCCCTTTAAAAAAAAAATAAAACAAAAAACAACAGACTTTAGTTTTGAAAACGATCTCTACTTTAAAAGTGGGAAACTTTCTCAGACAAATTCAGCTCTGCTACATTAGTGATATATGTGGTGATGACAAGAGAAAAGCGCTTTTTAGCTAGAGAAATACTTGGAAACATGAGATTGCAGAGCTCCTGCTGAGGATATGGTTCTTGCTTGCCGAAAATCTAATCTAGAAATGTCCCATGGGCATATGATGCACCGCAGACCGGCTCTTCATGGAGTCTTCAACGCTGTAAGTGGTTTGGTGTCATCAGCACAATTACTGGGGTGTGAAAGGATTCCTCCTTTAATAGAAGTCTTTCTTATTAATAAAAGTTGCAGGTATACAGTAAAAAAAAAGGAGGACAAAAAATACAAGGGTTTAAGAAAAATTCAAATCCCGCCAGCATCCGGCACAATGCAGCGTGTGCTCAGCAGCATTTTAATGTGGAGAAATCAGCTCTTTTTAATCTTCTGATAAATGATGGATGATCTAAGCAGAGCCAGCAAGTGCAGAATATGTGGAGGGCTCTGACTACAAGGATTGAAAGGAGTTTCAGCAGCGGCTCTGCATCTGGAGGAGCTAAAGCAAGCCTACAGAAATTGAATTATGCTGCCTGCATTCAAATATGAATGGCTTTGATAGGTGATGATGCATTGTGCAGGGGATCTCGAGGAAAGCATGGAAAGGATTTTGCACTATAAGACGCTACACCTAGGTCAATCACATTTCCTGGAAATGAATGCATGCAAAACCAATAAAATCAGAAAAAAATCCACCATAGAAAACGCAATTTTATTGCAAGGATTTCACTGAACCGTGCAAGTTTTATTTAAATTTGGAGGCCCAATTTTCAAATTACGTCAATGGCTGCTGGGAAAAAAAAAAAAAGCGCGAACATGCCAGATCTCCCTGAATGGTGTTCCCTTCAGTGGTAAATTGCTCAATTTAACAGTGTGTTAAGAATTAAACCACAAAAGGGATAAGCAACTCAGGCGGCTCGATGCTCTTAG
This sequence comes from Dendrobates tinctorius, assembly GCF_039654945.1. Classification (NCBI taxonomy): domain Eukaryota; kingdom Metazoa; phylum Chordata; class Amphibia; order Anura; family Dendrobatidae; genus Dendrobates; species Dendrobates tinctorius. Next base: position 11,915,947 of record NW_027361872.1, read on the forward strand.
ATCCTGAATCGGACCTTTCATAGGTTCTGCTCCCCCTGTAGACATCACAGATTCGCAGCTCTGGTGCCAAGCTGTCTCTGTACCTTCCAGATCATTACCTTTCCTGTGACTATTGCCTTTCCCAGGACTATTCCCTTCCCCTAAAGTGCTATATTCCCAAAAAAAAGACATCACTTAAGTAGAAAAACAAATCGCACTTAAATCTTTCTCGAGGATCCCCGGGGCTGAAGGTCTTTCAATAGAGTAGGGCCAACGCAACGTAGAGTCTTTCACGGTTCCACTCTTCAATCTATATTAAGATGTGTGTCACAAGGGCTCTCCTCCTTTTAAGAAGCAAGAATCCGTGAAAGTAAGGATCCATATTTCATCTGTTGTACTCAAAATTTATTTCTCTGGAATGAGCAGCCAAGAGACCAGCTTCTTTACTGAGCTTCATATCTGGGATCAATCAAGATATGTGCCCAAAACAACTCCAATCTGTATCTATCATAACACTGGTTGCAGAATAAGGTCCGCAGTTCAGGAACTAAATTCAATACAGGAAAAACAAGCAACAACTAGAAGACAGTGCATAGTAGAGAAAAAACAAAAGCCACCAAGTCCTGTAGTCCTCCAAGACAGGATTGATTCAGAAGCACCAAAGTAATAGCGTCCTCTATCATTCTTAAATGGAAATGGTTGAGAATGACTGGGGCTCATCCTTGAGCTTTCTACCTAGTCACAATAATTGGCCCTGGGCAGGTGATAACTAGTGATGAGCAAATGTCCTCAGAAAACGTGTTATATGAGCATGCTCGGGTGTTATCCGAGTATCTTGGGTGTGCTCAGATATTATGTTCGAGTCCCTGTGGCTGTATGTTTTGTGGCTGTTAGACTACCGCAACACAAGCGAGATTGCCTAACAAAGAGACAAGCTGTCTAACCGCCACAAAACATGCAGCCACAGAGACTTGAAAATAATGTCCAAGCACACCCAAAATATTTGACTAACACCCCAGCATGCTCGGATAAGACGTTATCAGAACACGTTCGCTCATCACTAGTGCTAACCAAAAACCCAATGGTCAATTAGATCATGCATCAAGGATCACACAAATACATGGGAGATTTCAGAAAGACAACCTTATGGATATAGCCTTAAGCTAATAAACAAAACAGATATCCTGATGTAGAAAGTTATGGGGTACTTCACACATAGCGAGATCGCTGAAACGTCACAGGTTTTGTGACACAACAGCAACCTCGCCAGCGATCTCGCTACGTGTGACACATAGCGGCGACCATACCCCGCTGCGATATCGCCGATCGTGCACGAATGTCCTAGGCCATTTTTTGATCGTAGGTGTCCCACTAGCCAGCATGCATCGCTGTGTTTGACGCCATAACAACAACGAGCGACCTCCTTGGCGACTCAGAACTCAGCGACGCAGGCGTGATTTTGCTTTATCTTTTCAACGCCCCCTCAGCTCCAATTGGTGGTCTCAAATTAGGATCTTTGTAGCGTTTTCTTTTATAGGTCAGCTATCAGTTATATGCAATCAAAACATTTAACATGTACAGTTACAATAATCGTGTTTACCCGTGTCAGTGACTGTGGATCCACGAATAAATAGCGCACTAGCGACTCAGACAGGGACGCTGAAGCAAACTGCGTAGTGATAGCGCAGTAGTGGCCACCAGTCGGAGCAGAGGGGTGTGGAAAAGGCAATGCTGAAGCACGCCTATCGAGGTCTGAGTCCTCAGAATAGCTGCTGTGTGACAAGGTCCCAACGACCGCCGAGGTCGTTATACGGATTGCCGCATCGTTGAGTAGATTTGCCTGTTTGACAGCTTACTGGCGACCATGTAGCGACGCACCAGCGATCCTTACCAGGTCGTATCATTGTCGGGATCGCTGGAGCGTCGCTATGTGTAACGGGACCCTAACTCTAAGGACGCATATATAACAGATGATTACTGTTAACGAGAATTCCTGGGAATACTCGTTTCTCGATAATCACCCAGTGTAAACATCATTTTGATAACCCAACAAGCAAAATGCTGATTTGTTAGGTGAAATGATGCTTGCTTCAAAATATCGTTCACAGCAGCACATCGTCCTGCGTAAACAGGACATGTGCTGCCGAGAATAGTATTCTCTGCAGACAAAATGACTGAAATAAACGATCAATCCGTGCACATGAAAGTGTGGTGGGCCTGCCCAAACTAGCTATGAAACAATTACCGCCTGATTAGCTAGTATGTAGCCGACCAAATGACTCAGCATCAGGAGGCAGCAACAGAAACCGTGAGAGACACCAGCGTCGTCCCCTGATGGTAATTCGCTTGATAGAGGTGATAGAAGCAGTGAGTGATGCCATCTTCTATCTCCATTAGCTGACAACATCTTGTTTCACAGTTGGAAGTAGCGGCAGTGGAGAGGCGAGAGCAGCACCGGCACTCTGTTTCTATCTCAGCCGCTGCGCTCACCTCTCCCACAGCTTTTGTCGCCATGGATCCAGGACGTCTTCAGAAGGTAGCAATGAAATAAACTGTAGAGACTGCAATGCTGCCCCCCGATGACATCCTGATCCAGGAGGGGCGATAGATGTCGCAGGAAAGTGAGTGCAGCGCCTGACTCCTGTCACATCCTGTTTAAGAAACATTTAGGGATTAGCAAGATACGGAGAAGTGGAGGGTATTTTAACATAAAGCTAACTACAAAAGTGATTGAGGTGTAAAAATAGATATTTAGAAAGGACATTTTAGGTTCCAGACCACCCATTTAGGGAAACTCTGTTGTTTTTTTTTTTTAAGGAAGTTGTGGAGTTTTTCTTTTCCTGAAACAATTTAAAAGAGTTTTGGGAAGAGTTGATTTGGAAGAGTTGTTTGCGGCCTTTTGATTGGACAAGGTCTAGGTTGGAGAGCTTTCTCTCAGGAACTGCTGCAATGAAGAGACATGCACTTTATTTTCTCTCACCAGGTCCAATTTAATATCTCTTGAAAAGGTATGTTCCCATAACTTTGTTCTGCCGGCAGAAGCGCCATGTATTTTGTAGTATTTTGGCAACCACATCTCAATCAGCCTTTTTGATAATAACACGTATACTCGCCTAGGCTGTCGGCACCATTTCAGCGGTGTCGGCACTCGCTCTGCCAGGGCTCACATCACATTTTGTCAGGAGATCCCTGCAGTTAATCATCGCTGGCTTCGCTCTCCACATCTTCTGATGAATCAACCACCGCTCTGACTTCCTCTTGATGTCCGATTCTTCTGAAGGAGGAGAAAGTGAAGCCAGCGTTGATTGTTCTATCACGCAATACCCAGAAGAGTGAGTGCCAACCTCACTGAGGAGTATAAGTGTTATTATTTTACTGGGGGGGGGGGGGGGGGGAAACGTGCTGATTGAGAAGGGGCTGTCTGATTAGTGGACAACCCCTTTAAAGCGAAACTGTCAGCAGGATTTTGCTAAGTAAACTACAGGCATTATAGTGTTGGCGTTGTTACATTGATTATGGGTGCCTATGGGCAGGTCTTTCCTTGATTTCTCTGGCTTAGAGCAGAAAGATAAGACAGTGCCTACAGTCCTGCCCAGGAGCACCGGCATATCATTAGCTGAAAACTTCTAAAACTAATTACACAAGAACCACAAGACAGATTTCTTCACACCAGGTATCATTTTAATCAGTGTAACCACAGCTGTGGAGTTGGTAAGCCAAACCTCTGACTCCAACTTCTCAATTTCCATGACACCGACTCCACCAAAATAGGCTCCGACTCCACAACCCTCAGTGTAACAACGCCAACATAACAATGCCTGTAGTTTACTTAGCAAAATTCTGCTGTCAGAGGTTCGATCACTTTAAGGCTTCATTGACACGTCCATAAACAGGTAAGTGAAAAAATAGTACTGGTGTCAGTGTTTTGGATCAGTGTTTTTTCCCAGAGTCCATTTTAACATTAGTGTACCATCAGTGTTTTTCTCAGATGGATAAATGAATGAAAAAGCTCCTCCTATCCTTTGCAATGTTAAATACAGACACCGATCCCACCCTTGTGCTGAACGTGTTTTTCATGGACCCATCGACTTGTATTGGCCCTTTTTATCAATGATACCAGAAAAAAAAAAACCATGTGAACAGCACTGTTGATTGTAATGGGTACGTGGTGTAGCCATGAAAAAAAAACAGACAGCACATGTACGTGCAACATGGATGTCTGAATGAGGCCTTTACAAAGAAAGTTTACTTTTTTTTTTAGATAAAAATTATAGAACAATATAAGATTGATCTTCCTACTGAGTGTTCATCAATGAAGTCGCCATGGCTCGAGATTGAACTGAAGGCCGATAAAAATAATAATAATGCATCCGATTTCCATTGTAAACTTGTGTAATATTTTTGTACATTTTACAAAAAAATTTTTTAGCAAACAGCCAATAAAAAAAATGACACTTATCCATTCCCCTGCTCTCATACACAGCAGCCTATGAGTTTATGATCCACTCATTAATACGCACTTCATAAACTATATAAAGAATGGAGACAGATGTCGGGAAAATCGTAACAAGCAACGCTTCTTTTCCTACACAATCTACATTTTTGCTTTTATTCTCTAAAGGCTTCATAATCTTTCCTACAAGGGAACCCGCAGACGTTTGCAGCCGCGTAGATCACGATATGTGACATATTAACAGGCTTTTAAATAAGTCGGTAACAGCCTGTGATTTCGGCATTTTATCATCATAAATATTAGACGGAGAAGCTGTAGCAAAAGCTTCAGGACGGGGATGGGGGGGCCGTAAATTATATAATCAATTTGTATGCAAATATAACAGTTATCAAATAAACCCCGTTAATCTCTGGACTCGCCTCCAGTCGATGTCAAACACTTAGCGTTATCTTTGTTTGCTTTCGAGCCTGGAATAATGGCGATGCGCACCTGGAAGGCGGCCAGGTCGTCTCAGCAATGCTGATCAATAAAATACATAGCAATTTCTTGTGTCAACAGAATAAGGCCGTGGATGGGCAGCCGTGCACAAATTGCCAAAGTGGTTTTCTGCGGAATGAGAGCTTTGGCTGAAGCACCGGTCGGCGTGTCTTCCATACTGAGCCAACTGGTTAATTACACGGGGTCCAGCTGGTTTTACGAAATGGGAGCCTATCCCGGACACGGCAAGGTATGGGTACGGCGTATGACAAGCAAGGTTATTCAACTTCTTTATGGCTTTTTAGAAAATCGCTGTTTGACAAGGCTATTAAAGGGCTATATTGTGACTAAAGCTTAAAGGGGATTTCCATGGGTATACAAAATTAGCCCTGTTAGTCATCTAACTCCTGCAGCTTCAGTTTACAGCTCCGATGCAAAACATGTGTCTCCATGGTAACGTATGACAAACAAATTCCCTGTAGCGTAAATCAACACTCAAAATGTATCACATTTTTTGTCATTTTGCTCTGAACACTGAAGCCTTTTCCCGCTACCGATCTAGTGCTGGCTAGTGATGAGCAAACGTGCTGGGATAAGGTGTTACCCGAGTATCTTGGGCGTGCTCCAATAATATGTTCGAGTCCCCGCGGCTGCATGTCTCGCGGCTGTTCATGAGCCACAACACATGCATGGAATGCCTATTTGTTAGGTAATCTCCGCATGTGTTGCTGCTGTCGAACAGCCGTGAGGACATGCAGCCGCGGGGACTTGAACATATTATTGGAACACGCCCAAGATACTCGGTTAGCACCCGAGCGAGCTCAGATAACACCTTATCCGAGCATGTTCGCTTATCACTAATGCGGATTAAAATAAGGTATAAAACCTAAAAGATCCCAGATTCTTCACTAGCGATTGTCAAAAAAAATGTCAGAATTTAAAAGGGTTGTCCTGTACTTTATTACTGATGGCCTTGCCTTAGAAAAAACATTATTCCTCTCACTTTTGGAAAAGGAAAAAATTGCTCAAAAATAAAATTTTCTTTTCAGAAAATTAGTAATAAAATATTTTTATTAGGCTTAAATCATATTTAATAATTTAATGTACAATTGTCATAAATGTTTAAATGTAAATCATTGACGCCTGAAAGTGGCAAACCTCGTCTCCAATGTGAAAAACCGGATTACTTACCGGTAATACTCTTTTGTAGAGTCCACGACAGCACCCACTGAGAGAGGGGATCCGCCCCAGGAACAGGAAACCTACAGAGAGATAAATGGGGCGGTCCCCCTCGCTCCCTTAGTTTGTATTACCGAGAACAACGGAGGAACCGCCATACATGTTTTAGTCATTTTGTCTGGGCGATTCATATATCTTACCCCTATAGCCTTTACATTCGCTAAGTTTAATCATATATTAAATTCTAATTACAATCTCCACCACCAAGGAGACCCATGTGTAAAAAATTTTTACGGGAGGGAAGTGAGCGGGTGCTGTCGTGGACTCTACAAAAGAGTATTACCGGTAAGTAATCCGGTTTTTCCTCTTCGCCATGACAGCACCCACTGAGAGATTTCCAGAGATAATCACTTCGGAGGGCACACCGTGTTAAGGACCGATCTACCAAAGGTCAAATCCTCTGTAGAGGACAAATCTAGTCTATAGTGATTATAGAAGGTGGAGAAGACCAGGTTGCAGCCTTACATATTTGTTCAATTGGGACGTTTGCTCTCTCGGCCCAGGAGGATGATATGGCTCTAGTAGAGTGCGCCTTAATCCCCAGAGGAGGGTCTTCTCCTTTTGCCAAATATGCCATTGTGATCGCATCTCTAATCCACCTGGATAATGTGCCTGTTGTAACTCCAGACCCCTTTCTGTTGCCCTGGAAGGAGACAAAAAGAGACCTACTCTGCCTCCAGGGACTGGTCCTATCAAGGTAGGCTAGTACCGCTCTTCTTACATCTAAGGTGTGATATTTCACCTCGTCCTGGTTTGACGGGTTCTCATAGAAGGAAGGTAGGCATATCTCCGGAGACCTATGAAATTTAGTTGCCCGTTTGGGAAGGTAGGACGGGTCTGTCTTCAAAATCAGTCTGTCTCGTGTTATTGACAGGAACGGAGGGTCTACTGATAGAGCATGAAGATCACTTACTCTTCTAGCTGATACTAAAGCTACTAGTGTAGCAGTTTTCAATGAGAGGCACTTCACTGATGCCGAGTTTATGGGCTCAAACGGGGCCTGAGTAAAGGCATCCAAAACCAGAGTAAGGTTCCATGCCGGAAGCCGAGGAATATGCACTGGTTATGATCGTTGACAAGCTGAAACAAAACGGTTTACCCATCTATTTGCTGCCACGTTATAGTTAAATAGGGCTCCTAGGGCCGATATATGGACCTTTAGAGCATTAACTGAGAGGCCCAATTCTCGGACTCTTTGAAGAAACTCTAAGATGGGCGTAATGGGTACTTCACCGGCTAGCTCTGCTGGGTGAAAGGCCAGGAATTTCCTCCACACCTTAGCGTATATTCTTGTAGTAGACTCTTTCCTACTTTGTAGCAGGGTATTAATTAGGTTTTCCGAAAAGCCCTTCTGCTTCAATAGTTCCCTTTCAAATTCCAGGACGCTAGGTGTAGGGCTTTGGCCTGTGGATGGTAGCAGGGTCCCTGCGAGAGAAGATCCTGGTGCAGCGGCAGGATCCACGGGTCGGTTATTGACATGGCTCTCAGCCATGAATACCACGGCCTTTTGGGCCAAAACGGGGCTATCAAGATGACCCTCGCCCTCTCTTGTCTTATTTTCCTGACTACTGTTGGAAGTAGAACCATTGGAGGGAAGGCATAGGCTAGCCGGAATGCCCAGGGTGCTTGGAGGGCATCTAGAATGTCTGGGTTGTCTGACCTGTAGAGCGAAGCGAACCTCTTTACGCGTCTGTTGGCTCTGGTAGCAAACAGGTCTATCTCCGGTCTGCCCCATTCTGTCGCTATCGTCTCGAAGACGTGCCTGCTGAGGACCCACTCGCCCTGATATAGGACCTGGCGACTGAGATAGTCTGCTTGAGAGTTGTCTACTCCTCTTATGTGGAGTGCCGACAAGGAGTAAAGATGTACCTCGGCTATCTCTAGGATCTCTTCCGCGATAGACATCAACGGTCTCGACCGCGTACCTCCCTGTCAGTTTATATAGGCCACTGCGGTGGTATTGTCTGTCTGGATTCTCACGTGGGTTCCTCTTAACTGCGGGAGAAATTGAGATATCGCATAGTAAATTGCTTTTAGCTCCTTTACATTAGAGGAGGTTTCTATCTCATGTTTACGCCACCGGCCTTGTATCATGTGCTCCTCCAGGTGGGCCCCCCAGCCCCAGGGGCTAGCATCCGTGGTGAGCACCTTGGAGGGAGTTACCCACCATTGCACTCCCTTAGACAAACTGGTAGGATTTAACCACCACTTTAGGGATTTAACAACTTCTGGCGATAGGGACATCCTCCCTTCCAACCGCCCCTGCAGTCTCTCTGTTTCCTGCAGAATAGCCCACTGTAGTGTTCTAGAGTGGAACTGGGCCCATTGCACCGCTGGGATGCACGATATCAGGGACCCCAGCAAGGACATACCCTGTCTCAATGATATTACGGGTCTTCCTGTAGTATTCTGTATCTTATTGATTATGGTCACTGCTTTAGCGTCTGGCAGAAAGCACTTCTGACTTACAGAATCTACTTGCAGGCCTAGGAACCTCTGACAGGTAACTGGTTCCAGTCTGGACTTCTCCCAGTTGATTAGCCATCCTAGCGTTTGTAGCGATGAGATAATCTTGGCCATTCTTGTTTTGCACTGAGAAACAGAATTCCCTACTACGAGCAGGTCGTCCAAGTAAGGGACCACTAGTGTGTCATTCAGCCTTACATACGACATCACTTCCAGCATCAATTTGGTAAATACCCGAGGAGCCATGGATAGCCCGAATGGCATTGCCGCAAACTGGAAATGCTGAATCCGACCCTTGAACCAGACCGCTACCCGCAGGAACTTCTGGTGCTCTCGGTATATGGGTAGATGGTAATAGGCATCCTTTAGGTCCAAAACTGCCATGTAACACCTGGGAAACAAAAGTTTTATTGCAGAATTTATTGACTCCATCTTAAATGGCCTCAGCCTTAAGAAGGTATTAAGTTTCTTTAAATTTATTATGGTCCTAAAAGAGCCATCTGGTTTTGGGACTAAAAATAGAGGAGAATAAAAGCCCATTCCTTCTTCGTCCCCTGGGACCTCTATTAGGACTTGTTTAGTTAGTAATACTGCAATCTCCATCTCCAGTGCTTCCTGCTGTATCTGGGACTTCATGGAAGTCAATAGGAAGAAGTTCGGTGGATGCCGAACAAATTCTAGTTTTAGGCCCGATGAGACGATATCAATGGCCCATGGGTTTGATGTTACCTTCCCCCATTGGTGGCTGAATTCCAGTAGTCTGCCACCTACCGGTGTACTGGTATTAGCGGAACCTGTCTCCTCTGAAGGGACGCTTCCCGAATAGATTGCCCCTCTGTTTGGGGTCCTTATTTCCCCAGCGATCCTGGGGTTTAAAGTCTTTTTGCCAAACGGCAGCTTTCTGTAGGACCTCCTATTAAAGGGAATATACGGGTTAGGAAAACCTTTTTTTCTCTCTCCCGCTTTTGTTAAAATCTCGTCCAGTTCCGTGCCAAATAGGTACTTACCCTGGCAGGGTATAGCACACAGTTTAGTTTTTGTCTGCGTGTCCCCTTTCCACCCCTTCAACCATAAGGCCCGCCGGCCTGCATTGGTTAGCCCTGCTGCTCTAGCCGATAAACGGAGAGAGTCCGCTGAGGAATCGGAGAGGAAGGCCGCTGCTCCTTTAATGAGGGGCATAGAGGACAGGAGTTTATTCCTGGCCACTCCGTTTTTAATATTGTCCTCTAGGTCATTCAGCCATACCAACATTGATCTTGCTGTGCACGTGGCTGCTATTGCGGGCTTAAAAGCTGCCGCACATGCTTCCCAGGATCGTTTAAGGAGTGTATCGGTCTTACGATCTAATGAGTCAGCCAAAGTTCCTGAATCCTCTACCGGCAGGGAGGATCTACGAGAGGTAGAGGCCACCGCCGCGCATCCACTTTGGGGGCTCTCGACCAAGCTGTCAATTCCTCATCGTCAAACGGATATTTACGCTTTGACGTTAAGGGGAGGAAGGTTCTCTGCCCCTGTTTTTCCCACTCCCTTTTCACCAGCTCTTTTATAGCTGGGACCACTGGGAATGCTCTGACCTTTCTACGGGAAATGCCTGCAAACATTATGTCTTGTGGAGTCTTGGGGTCCTTACTCTCAGGTAGCCCCATGGTATTTCGGACAGACTTAACTAAGTTACTGACGCTGTCCGTAGGGAAACACGCCTGCTCCTCGTCCTCTGAGGAAGGGTATTCCTGGGATCTATCAGAGTCTAGCTCCCCGGATTCTGACGGCGACCTTGACGCCGGCGAAACTCCTCCTCTTGGTGAACTTATCTGTCTCACGGAGGAGTGACCCCCCAGACTACTGGAGCTGCCCAAGGCCCGTAGCTCTTCCCTAATTATCGCTCGGATATCCTCTTTCTTCCGTGAGGATTCCTCCTGTAAGGCCTCCTCAATACACGCTTGACATAATCTTTTAGGGTGGCCGTCTGGGAGGGGCTGAGAACATAAGGCACACTCTCTATTTTTCGCCTTCTCTGTTCTTTTGGCCTAAAAGGGGGGTATGGACCAGAAAAAAGAAGGCCATCAGCTATTTATTCTGACTAAAAACATTCACCCGTGAGTCTCGTCAGTAAACTACCGGCTGCGGGGTCCGCGCCTCAAGCTGAGGCGAGGCGTGGGATGATTTCTTCTCCTTCCGTTTTTTCTCCAGGGGCTCAACTTGCCTGGAAGGTCCGCTAGATTCCATCCTGGAGCTGCCACTTCTTCTGGTGCTGCTGCTTCTCCTTGTAGCACCGCTTTGTCTGCTGTCATGTGGGGATTCCACTGGCTGACTTAGCGGGAGCGAAGCTGGGTCATCTATGGATGACATGACTGCGCACTGGCGCTGCCTCCGTGGCTTCCTTTTATAGCCTTACCACACTTTTTTTTTTTTTTTTTTAGCCCCTTCTGCGCATGCGCGGGCGTTCTCCCGCGAGCGCCGCCTCCTGCACTGATCCCGGAAGTCTTCCATACCCTTACTTCCGGGTTGCCTGCCTGGGAGCGCCGCTGGAAGCACGGATGCAGCGGCCCTGACAGTGACACCACGCACTCGGCCCCACGTTAACCCCTGCAGGTATGACCTCCGGTAGCGCTGCCTGGCACAAACGCTCAGGCTCTTCTGCTTCTCTCGGGGGGAGGGGGGGCACGCGGCCACCATCCCTGATATGCCTAATGGCATCATGTAATGCGTTCGTCCCCTTTCTGGGGGGGGGTGGGGGGGTATACGCCCCTGTCCCCTCAGTGAGCCTTGGCACCTTCTTACCTCCGGCCTCACCTGCATTACCAGCTCTGGGGGGGGGGGGAAACATCACCTCTCCGCCCGACGCTGCCTCCAGTCCTGGGGCCCCTGCTGCTCATATTATGCACGCAGGCGGCTACCAGACCAGGTATCCTCTTCTGCGGGTTCCTTCCTAGGAACAGGAAACAAAACTGAGGGAGCGAGGGGGACCGCCCCATTTATCTCTCTGTAGGTTTCCTGTTCCTGGGGCGGATCCCCTCTCTCAGTGGGTGCTGTCGTGGCGAAGAGGAAAAAAGGCTCCTGACGTCTTGACATTGGGTCAAGAAATCTTATAGAGGAGATTCATCGTACGGGCGGAGGTAGTGAAGAGTCGTGAGAGCTCACTACCAACACAATTACTAACCACTGCTGTCAATCGCATGTGTAACACGTGTGCTGCCGCTTGTGCTACTGCAGATTGGGAGGGGGGTAGATTACTGTACTTTACTAAAGTGGCCAACGCTTGATTTTTGTTTTTAACGCATGTTGCAAAATTTCTGGAATAGGAATGCTAAATTACTAAATATTACGAGGACAGCCTGTAACCGCCATTAGAGGGAGGGCAGCACTTAAGAGCAGCACAGTATGCAGAGGCTCCTCGGCTCCCTCTAGTGGAGGGTGCAGAGCAGACAGTCAGAGTTTTCTTGTTCTAATTTTATCAGTACAAACATGGCTTCCAAAGCATTTTGACACTCGCATTAGTGGATAACTATATTAGGCTGGTTTCACACATCCTACATTCAGTCCAAACCACGATGTCCAGACCAGATGCAGTTCTTCTGACCCAAACTCAACAGCCTCATACTGTATAAGTTGGGCTCAAGAGACACATGGCCAGTGTGCACACTGTGGTCCGTACTTGTAAAAAGAATGACGGACGTGTAAAACCGGCTTCGGACAGACCTCTTTCATCACCAGCAATCAATGGCGAGGCGGAAGTAAACTTCTGAAGTTCTCTGCCTGAATGAGGGACAACCAAAATAAAAACAAGTGTTTCCTATTGTTCCAAACCAGTGACATTTATTTCACTGTTTCCCACCATTGCAAACACATTTTGCCCCCCTTAAGTCCCATTGGCTGCTTTTTAAAATTGCAGCCGTGATGGCAGTGAATGACAGCACAATCCGACAGGTGAGGTAGGATTGATGACCTGTCTAGCCACATCAGCGTGCTGCGGCTTCCGATATGCCGCCTACAGTGGCAGCGTGATGTATTTAGTGCGAGCCATAAAAAATAAATGGCAGCAAGTAGCTAGCAGCTATGAAGACAAGCGAGCCATTTGTGTGGGAAGAAAGCACATTAATGATGCATGGCGGAGCCTGAAATATTCATATTTTAGGATGGGTGAGAGATATAATGGGCTACAAATATATATGCCAGGCATGGCTGTGCTTTTTTCTACATATCTATCAATACAATGAACAGCATGGTATATTAGGAATATTGCTAAATTTTACAGTCTCCTGAGATGAGGCCTCCAGATTCCTGCTCGCTGTCGGTCGGTGATCTCCTGGCGATTGATCATTTGGACCAAAGGCATGGTTGGGTGCTAGCCCGAACTGCCCACTCTTGTGCACCAACGCAGGGGTAGTGAGACCTGCCAGGTCCAGCCAGATTTATCTATATAAAAAAACAGTTTGCATGTGCATGCTACTTGCTTAGGAAACCGGCCGCTCTGATAAAACTGCAGAGGTGGCCGGTATCTTAGGCAATAAGCTGGAAACTGTAGAATTTAAACTCCCTCTAGCGAAGACTTTTAAGGAGACAGGATTTGCCTTGTTTTTACACTTTGCAATTTAACCCAGTTAAGTTTTGACACCTGCAACTATATAGGAATAAGTAATACAGACGGAGACATAGGATGACTTATGATAAGACCAGAGCCAAGAAATGGGGACAATCCAAGAAATAAGGCCACAAGACTGTGCAGTTCTCGTAAAGTCAACTGAACTGATATTCATTTCCGTGGCTGAAAACGGAAGCGACGTATGTCTTATACATAATGTTCAGTAGCCGTGCACTTTTATATGATTCATGTTTTAAACACCGGGTTCTTGCCACATGACTTAGGATACAAAGCCAAACCAGAATCTTCTGCAAAAGAAAATCACCTTCATTTGCAGACAACTGTTTAAGGGTTTTTGCCTCTCGTCAGTGCAAAGGAGGAGACTAGTTGGCTGAGTAAGACGATCCACGGAGGGTTTAAGAGGCAAAGTTTTCTGAAAAGGAGACTTTCACCCTGAACCAGTCACCTACCAAAGGAAACTCTAGTGAAGGAAAAAAAAAAGATTAGTTTTGGCCAGAAAAAAACATAGGCAAACGTCTTAAACTCAGACTTGTGTCTGCCTCCTACATGACACTAAGGTAAACTGTATAGCTGGATGTCCACAGGACAAATGTAGCCTGTTGGGAAGGAAGGAGAGAACTTATTTCTTAAGATGTATTCTCAGTGACAACCTGCAGGTGGCAGCCGATTTCCCGTGGTTTTATGTGTACCCCAATAAAGCATACAAAAAAATTAGATGTTCTGCAGTACCCGGGAGCGATCACTTTAAGAAAAGAGGAGACGTTGTGCAACACCCGGCAGTGGCTGCTTCAAGAGGATATAAGCTGTTCTGCAATATGAGGCAGTGGCCACGTCAAGAGGATAGGAGGTGTAGTGCAGTACCCTACAGCGGTAGCTTCAAGAGAATAGGAGGTGTAGTGCAGTACCCTACAGCGGTAGCTTCAAGAGAATAGGAGGTGTAGTGCAGTAACCTACAGCGGTAGCTTCAAGAGAGTAGGAGGTGTAGTGCAGTACCTAGCAATGGCTCCATCAAGTGTATAGGAAATTTTCACCAGTACTAGGCAGTGTACGCTCAACAATATATGAGCTGCTCTGTAGCACCCTACAGAGGCCACTTTAAGAGAATAGGAGATGTTCTGTAGTACCTGTAGTGCAGCGGCAGCACACTTAAGCAGTGAAGAGGCAGTGACCCACAAAGTTCAAACACGAAGTCTCTTTAATGTGTTTCTTCACAGCATTAAAGACCAATTCACACAAGTGCATATAAACTCAGCGTCCAGGTCATAGCACTACATACTACACGGCTTTAGATTGCAGTTCCTAAACACGCTGGACCTCCCTTTGTCCCGTAACCATGGGCGACTGCAGCACCGTATTAAAGTCTCTTTGCTCACAGCTTTACTCGTTTAGTTTGCAAATCACTACACACGCCAGTCCTCCTTCGGGCACAGAACAGGCTACCTCCGGTTCACCTCCGGGCACAAGACCTGTCCACATCCTTGACCAGTTACCACGGGTGACCTCACCGCTGTGTTAGTCTTTTTTACTCGTATGGCCGTACACAATCCTTGATATCCTCCGGGTCGCAGCCAGGCACCATAGCCACCTGTTTGCAGCCGTTACGCACACCAGTCCTCCTCTGACCAGTTACCATAGACGTCAGCACCACTGTGTACGCTGTTGTTGCCAGACCTATTGGCTCCGCTCTGTCCTGTGTTGGTTCACACAGGCTGTGCTCTGCAACACCAACTGCTCTACACAGTAACAAGCACCAACTCACTCTGGTCCTTACACTGGACGTGACAAACCCATCCCCTTTCCTGCAGGGCTTTAAACAAAAGAACCTGTGGCCTTTAGCCACATGGAAAACCCGGGTCTGGCGTTAAACAGACTGCACAACTACTATCCTGCAGTCTGTTTCACAACACAACATCCCAGAACAGGTTTTCCCTTCATCTGCCTAGGACTCAAGCATGTCCAAGGCTAACACTTAATTTATTTTTAAAATGCATTGCAGTCACAGCTATGCCCGTGACTGCTATGCACTCCTATGGCCTTCATATGCCTCCATGCACACCCTGAGGAGAACACACAGTGACCTCTATCTGACATCGGACACTGCTTCACCATTGCAATCTTAGCTACGCTTGCGACTGCAATGCCCCCTTATGGCCTCAATACGCCTCCGTGCGCATCCTGGGAGAAACAAACAGCGACCCCTACCTGTAACACGGGTCACTGCCTCACATACCCTACAGTGGCCACTTCAAGAGAATAGGAAATGTTCTGCAGTACCCTACAGAGGTAGCTTCAAGTGAATAGATGTTCTGCAGCACCCGGAAGTGGCTGCTACACACTGAATTGAGATGTACATAAGTTTACATTTGGCCCCCACTAGAATATATAACCATTGATCGATGGGGGGGTGTCAGATTCCCACTGATCTGATATTGACTGACCTATCCATGACACTGTTGTGACTGGATGACCCCTTTACGATTAGCCAATAAATAAAATGGAAAGATAGATTTCACCAGCTTCAGAATATCACAGCTCAGTACCCCTGCCGTTTCATTATAAGGTGATCTTACGGAGGATTTGACACTGCAGTTTTTAGATGCTGAGTGAGTGATTGGTAGAAAAAAAAGCTGTTACATACAGCACAGATTAATTCCTGCACAGAATATTATATACACTCAAAAATGAGATCCATGACCAGAGATCTGTAGAAAACCTCAATAACCCAATAATCATTTTGCACGAGTGATGGGCTAAGTGTCATAACAAATCCATATTGGTTTAGCTTAAGGGTATGTGAACACATAGTTTTTTGTCTCTGCGGATTTTGTAGATAAAACTGCAGGAAATCCGCAGGACAAAGTGCTGCGGTTTTTCTGCGGTTTATCTGCGGTTTTGCCCTGCGGTTTTACACCTCATAATGGATGAGGTGTAAAACTGCAGCGTTTCTGCACCAAACAATTGACATGCTGCGTTTTGAAAACCGCAGCAAAACCGCGCGGAAAAAAACGCAGCATGTGCACAGCTTTTTTTTATTTCCATAGGAAATAAAGGTACTGTACAACGCAGCAGAATCTGCTGCGTTTCTGCAGAGCCAAAAACGCTGCGGAAACGCAGCAGAAACCGCAAAGTGTGCACATACCCTTAAATGGCTTTCTGACTTAGAAAACAACGTTTACTTGTTAAATAATGCAAAGGTATGACATTTTCTGATAAACCAATGGATGGTAATTTTCACTGTTTACTTCCAGAGACTAAAAATGTGTCCTGAACGTGTGATGATCACACTGGTGCACCGTCGTCGTTACAGTCACAGTATACAGTTATCAGCGCGAGGAAACCAGAATGGCTAATGACATTTTCCATGAAGAGACACAAGGGCTAGGAAGAGCAAGCGGCTACAGTAAAATTAACAAAAGCTAGCAGTCTACCTAAATGGGGCGCTTCACAAAAACAACTCCTTTTTCAACAGAAGTCAGTTCTGTAATCAACTGATCAGCACAGGTCTGCTGTCTCTACATCTACAAATCGATGTAAGGAGACTTATAGGCCATGCAATACTCCGCTAGGGAGCTGAATATGTAAATAGCCTCTTCAGAAAGGAACAGTACACTAGTGCCACCTACTTGAAGTAGCAATACTAAAAGTGTTTATAGATCCTTTAAAATGGACTTGCCATATGACTTAGGATAAGAAGCCAAACAAGAACTACCAATTGTAGACATGTGTTTCGGCTTTATACCCCCCTTCCCTATCAGAGGTCTCTCATCCAGCCCAAATCAGACCACTTGTTTTGCACTGTTGTGGGGCAATTATCCTGAAACACGTGTCTGCTAATGTAGTTTTTGTCTTCTTTCAATCAGAAGAGGCTGTCTGCATGTCGGCCATTCAAATGAATAGCCAACCACATAGTAGAAGAACAATTTTTCTTCCGTTATGATGGAATAGTGAAGGCTGCAGCTAATGATTGGCTGCAGTGGTCACGTGACTGACTGAAGGATAAGCGCCGGTTTGGTAGGTGGGTATAGAGTTTTGTTTGCTTTTTTTCATTGTTGTACACGGAGGCCATTAATAAGGGGTTGTCCAGTAGTGAATAATACAGAAAGACAAGTCTTCCAGCTGTCATCAGTAATACTGCACTTAATGACGGCCACCGCTGATACGCAGGTGCTCACAATTCTTCACTTGCTCCGCTACTTACCAACAGACTGCAGTAAGTGTAAGCACTCGTATTTCCCATATTGTGCTGCAATGAATAATGGTGTAATGCCAAAATCGTCTTTGCACTCCTTATCCGCTCCATTCTTGAGAAGTAGTTGTAGGAGGTCAGTGCGTCCCTGGAAATACACAGGAAATGTGTAAGATAAAAAAATCACAGCTTCGTTAAAGAAATTTAGACAGAAAGCCATCACTCCAAGCAAAGCTGCACAAGATTTACAATATCACAAATGTTTTATGAACTTTAATCATCTGACGCCGCAGTTTTGCGCGCAAGTTGTACTGAAAAAAACCCTCCACGTCATGAAGTTCAAGCATCAGCTTCTCTCTGCTGACATCTACACCTTTTGATAGGTCATCAGAAACATTACTGATATGCTCTTTTCTCTTTTACGTTAAAGGGGTATTCCCATCGCCAAGATCTTATACCAGTATATAGTAGGTATAATAATATTATCAAATACCTCCAATTAGAAATGTGGTATAGTTCTTCTGATTTGCCCCATGTGCAGGGCATTGCAGAAGCTTAGATGTAAATGGTTACAAACACTTATATAGTGACAGTTCGTTAGTAAGTGATTAGTGGTCGCAACCAAGGATAACTAAGGTCCTGCAATCCCTGATCATGGGGTAAGCGACATGGCGAATCAGAAGAACTATGCTACATTTCTAATTGGAGGTATTTGTTAATATTACTATTATCACATGTAATACATATTGGGATAAGATCTTGGAAACGGGGATACCCCTTTAAGTGTATTTTTAAAATATTTTTGGTAATGGGTTTATCTTTTTTTTTATCATCTCATCACTATCTATATTACACAAAATATTGTGAAATCTTGCAGTTTTCAATCTGACCACTGAGCATCATATTAGGCTAAGTGATTCCGTACAGATGACTTTTCAGCAGTCTCATTATTATTACAGACAGGATTTACAATGACAGAGAACACCCCTATATAAAGAAGATAACACAGGGTCTGCAATAGGCACAATATGGAATGGTCACAGCTCACCTATTCCCCATTCCTGCACAATGAGATCACAGAGAATACCCACAACAGTCACCAATAAAAGTTAATAAACATCTCCTTGTCTATGGCTTTCTATGGCCCATATGGCTGTTAGAAAGTATGGTTCTAAATGAGAAATCTCAGGTCACAATATAAGCAGGAGTAGAGCTCACTTCACAAGCCGCAGATGGCGGCGTTGTTACACAGTCGGCATGTGTCTTTAATAGCGGCGACTGACAACAGTTTTTAAATGGAGGGGTAGCCGCTGCCCATTGGAACTCCTGTAAAGACCAGTGACAGGCTGAGTTTCATCAGAGACCACGATTTACACTACATAGTACTGCAATACAGTAATACCACCATAAAAAAAATTACAGCAAGCTGTATAGCAAATAATCTGCAAGTGTTATCCTTCGTGCCTAGGAAGCCAGCCACCTCGGATAGGGGTCAGTAACGTAGGCAACTATAAAACTGAAAATTCTTTCACTGGGTTGGTTAGCAAAACAACATATAGTCTGAAACTAGACATAGCTGGACCTTCTAGTCATCATAACGCTTTCCTGCTTACCATATATGAAGCCTGATGAAGCGGATTCCACCCTGAACAAGCATGTGGCCCGTTTATATTTGCTTTATATTTTAGCAGCAGCTTGACGACAGCTTCGGATCCACTCTCCACAGCTGGGACAAAAGAGGAAAACGTTAGATCAACACAAAATATAAAAATGAATGGCAGCAGCAGTGCAGGATTTACATCTCAATACCTTGTATTTTACACTTTTTCTATAAACCAACCCACATCAAATCCACACGCCTTATGGAAATGACAAGAGATGAATTTAACCTGCCTCCGACACTGAGAAGTAGTCACAGACATGAATTTACCTCCGGGGTATACTAAGAAAAATCTCTCTGGATTTTGGATTTTAGCTATTTATTTGCAATACATAGGATTTTTTTAAAGCTAAAAATATACATATATAAATGGGCTATAAAAGGTAACTATCATTTGTAATTTTTTTTACATTCTATAGGGATTGTAATGGGTCCATACACTACTCATCACACAACTATATATAGATTCATAGACTTACTATTGAGCGCATATACAGCTCTGTGTGGGCCACACAAGAATTACACATTTTCTAGCGGTGTTTAGCCTGATTTTTTAGGGTCTCAGGAATCAGCCCAACCAATCAGCAGCACATCAGTTGCCTTGATCCTTCTTGAGCTGCCGAAACCAAGGTCCCAGCAGCATCATTTACAATCTTGTGGATGACCTAGTACAGATTTTCCTGTTTTGGCAAATGACCGGAGCATTGTGTGACGGGGGTGGGCTCATTATTACTTCAATATATAAGCCTGCCCCCTACTCTATAACAACTGATGCATGGAGGACATTTAGCTACTGTAATTGGAGGCCTACTGCCATACCCCTACATATACTTCTCTGGTCAAAATGTTGACACTGCCCCTGCCGAGAACAGGTTTGAAATTGAGAATTCAGGGACCAAGCCATAGCAACTAATGAACGAACCCGGGCTAATTAAAATGCATTAGTTACAGTGGGGAAAAAAAAAAGTATTTAGTCACCAATTGTGCAAGTTCTCCTACCTAAAAAGATGAGAGAGGCCTGTAATTGACATCATAGGTAGACCACAACTATGAGGGTCAAAATGAGAAAACAAATCCAGAAAATCACCTTGTCTGTATATAGCCTAACTTAAGCTCATTTATGTATATTTTTGGTGATCTGCATGCCTGTAGCCTATGGAGTGCAGTTCCATAAGACTCGGCAAAGATCAAGCTAAGTCAGTCTGTGTATGGATAAAGATCTCGGAGTAAGGCTGGGGTCGCACTACCGTATCTTCTCTCATGCGAGAAAATCTGGCCTATTATGCCCATCACACTCTGATCACTCGGATGAGAAGATGAGCAAAAAAGATTTCTCCATTCTGTCAGTCCGTGAAAATCAGACTGCATTCCAATGTCTTCCGAGTACAATCGGATTATTTCCATGGACTCATCAACTTGCATGGCTGGGTGCAATCCGATTTTCGGATGCAAGTCAGGCATGCTGAAATTTCTTCCTTGAACAGATTCAGTGGTTGGAAGAAAAAAATTGGACATATTCACAGCCCCATAGAATAACATTGATCCGAATGCGTTCAGATTATGTGTAGGATCGTGCTAGGACCAAAATATAAGGTTGTCTACACGAGCCCTAAGGGTAAATTCACACACAATGGAAAAGCTGCGGACTTTCTATGAAGATTAGTGTGTGGAAACTCTGCAGTGGATTACAGATCAGCTATCTGGATGAGATTGAACCAACCTGCATCTAAACACTGCAGAATTTTTCTCCACCGAAAAATGACCTGCCGCACAGATATTCATGTCTGCAGCATGTCAATTTATAGCATGCATTCGCTACACAATAAAGTAAGGAATGTCACCCATTTTGCATTGCACAGGCCAATCATACTATATAACTCTTTAACAATATAACCACTTTAACAATCTTCAATTACAAATTCCCTACCGTTCCCTCTCTACTTTTTTTTTTTTTATTTCTTCCTTCCAGTGAATATTCATTTGAGCAGGGAAGTATTGAAGTTTACAAATTGCAACCAAGGAAATGTAACCGACTTATGAATCAGTGTCTGAATCTTTTAAAAGGCAATCTGTCAGTAAGATCTCCACAAACTACATCAATGGGTGTCATTGTAAAATCTATAAATCCAGATGTGTCACCCTCATATTGTGGACTGAAGAATGGCTTCATCATGAATTGAAAGAAAAAAAGAGCTAGCACTCTAAAACACTCCACATGACCCCTATTCAGCTAGGACACCCTGCTGTGAACAGCTAATTAAAGTGGGTTTTCTGATGGATAGTAGACACAAGTCCAGGCACAGTTTGAAGAAAAGTCATGGAGTGGGTCTGTGGAGAGAAGACTTCCTATGTTCTAAAGAATCACACAAGTAAACGCTTTGCATCCTGATTACAGTTATGAATATTGGGGGTTTTGTGACAGGCGTAAGTCCTATAGTTATGGGACACATATTTTCGGCGTTGTGATGAACGAAATGCATTTACTTACATCACTGGATGGTCTGCGCATCGGCTCCAAATTAATATCGGCTAGATGGATGATGATATATATGCCTTGTTTCCTGTCTATGGAAAGGTAAAATCATGATAGGAAATATGGCATATCTCCCACCTGGGACATCCAGGTGGACAGATATCCTGAAAATTGGGGATCTCAATTTTTTGGGACCTAGTCACATCCCACTGACCACCCATATGAGCTCACCAAGGGGAGGTATGTGGGAGAGACTTATCAATTTTGAATTATAATTATATATAATTATTTCTTCAATTCTGGAAGACACACATTGCTGTAGGATTGTTCCATTTTCCTAAGGCTATGTGCACACGCTGCGGATTGATCTGCGGATTTGTATCTGCGGAACCGCAGGTAAAACTGCAGGCAAAAAGACCTGCGGATTGGCCTGCAGTTTTTCCCTACGGTTTATCACCTCTACAGTGGAGGAGATGGTAAACCGCAGCAGAATCCGCAGAAAAGAAGTGACATGTCATTTATTTCTACGGATTCAAAACCGCAGCTTTTTCGCAGTTAAAAATCCGCAGCGTGTGCACAGCAGAACGTAAATCACATAGACTTACATGCTACTGTACACTGTCTGCAGAACTGCTGCAGATCTGCTGCGGCCAAAACCACAGCGTATCCGCAGCAAAAACCGCAGCGTGTGCACATAGCCTAAAAGAGAAGAAAAAAAAAAGCTTCCCTCCATAAAAATTAGAGCAATTCCAGTGACCCCAGGTTTAGTAATTTTCTTTCGCTATCCTTTTCTATTTTATGTAATTGTCTTGTCCCCTTTTGTATATTTCTGTAAACGCTGCTTACTTTTCCGATTGAATATACAAAGTGAAATAGCTTTGTTCCTCTTGCTCCATAAATCGCATACCTGAAGCCCTGTAACAGGTGTCCAATCGGCCTGTATAAACGATTGGTGTTGGCAGGTAATTTTTCTTAGGTTGTTAAGTGCTCTAGGCATGCATAGCACTTATGTCTCCCAAGGTAGTTTTCCCACCCAGCACCAGCCTCTTCCGCTTGATCACTGACTGGATGGGGTGCCCTCAGACACCAGGCAAATCAGACAGCGAGCTATCAATGATAATAAGGAGGCTGGTGCTGGGCAGAGACACAGCTTCGGGAGGCAGTGAAGTGCTTTTTCATTCCCAGAGCACTTCACGTCTCCTTCGCATATGATTGAAAAATGAATTTCTAAGGAACACAGCGTGTTGTTGATGGCTTAACATTTCATAGATCTGCATGCCCAAATATGTGATTTGGAGGGGACGAAAAGGGTCGGGAGGATCTTACTTGCAGATTCCCTTTAACAAGTCATGGAACTGGCCACTGGATTAGAGGGTAGCTAGAACTTCTAGGTGTTATTGGCTCTCTTGCCGAAAGAAACTAATTTTGCATAAGTAGAAGAAGGCGAGTTCATGGCGTACAATTACGTACAAATGATGTCTATATTCTAGTGTAGAAGAAATAGAATAATGTTTAAGTGCCGATCACCTAGACATAGCGCCGAGAAGTCACGGCTGTACTCCAAATCATGGCTGCTCGTAACCTGATGGCACATTTACAGGGTAAGGGGGTAATCCATCACGTTAACAGCGGGTATGACTGTGAACACAACCATGACTGCTCAGTGCCGTGCCCCACCTACATGACTAAAGGACATCATGGTGGCCCGGTACTGCTCTGCTTTTACTTAGAGTAAGGCTATGTGCCCACGTGGCAGAAATGCTTCGGAAATGTCTGCAGCATTTACGCAACTCCCCGCCGCGGGTAAAACGTATGCGGAATTCGCATGTGTTTTCCCACAAAACACAAGCGCTTTGCAAGCGTTTCGAGCTTGCAGAATGCTTGCGCTTTCCAAGTGATTTTAAGCATCGCTTGGAAAAGTGATTGACAGGTTGGTCACACTTGTCAAGCATAGTGTTTGACTAGTGTGACCAACTTTTTACTATTGATGCTGCCTATGCAGCATCAATAGT
Source organism: Dendrobates tinctorius (assembly GCF_039654945.1). Lineage (NCBI taxonomy): Eukaryota > Metazoa > Chordata > Amphibia > Anura > Dendrobatidae > Dendrobates > Dendrobates tinctorius. Next base: position 11,939,495 of record NW_027361872.1, read on the forward strand.
AAAAGATAGAATGTTAAAAATAATTTTAAAAAATAAAAATATGGATATACTCACCTTCTGTCGACCACCGGAGTCCTCAGCGACGCTGCCGGCAAGTTCCGTTCCCAGGCGTGCTTTGCGCGAAGGACCTTTGATGACGTAGCGCTCGCTTGACCACTACGTCATCTGGGGTGATTCTCGCAAAGCACGCCTGGGAACGGAACTTGCCGGCAGCGTGGCTGAGAGGTGGAAAGGACTCCGGGGGCCGACAGAAGGTGAGTATATCCCTAATTTTTATTTTAAACCTATTTTTTACAGGAATATGGTACCCAGGGCATGGAGGAGAGTCTCCTCTCCTCCAGACCCTGGGTACCATCCGCACATGAAGCACTCACTTTACGCACGTGGCTATGCCCACCATGCGTAAAGTGAGAGTTTCAATTCAATCATATACAGTAGCTGCAAAATCGTCACGATTAGGCAGAAATAATGAACATGCTGCGGATTTTACCGCTATGCAATTCCGCAGTGGTAAAATCCGCAGCATTGTCACAGCAACTGCGGAATCCCATGGGGATACGTTTTGTTAGCGTTTTTTAAGTGTTTCCACTGCGGGGAAAAAAGCAGCAAAAACGCTTAAAAAACGCAACGTGGGCACACAGCCTAAAACTTCCGTGCCAACATGTTTCCTTTAAGGACAAGAAGTTACAACTCCTTTAATTTTCAGGCAGTATTGTGGAACCTTCCATCACTATATACTCCACCTATAATCAGCCTCCATCACCCGAACAACATGAGCTTGCTACAAAACAGCAGAAAAATAGAACGTTTGCCATCCAAGATACAGTATTTGCATTTTCAGTGTCCGCATTTTGCTACCCATCTTTAAATTTGATCCACTGTAAATGTGACATTTTCTAAAGCGAATTGTGCAAACTGCTAATGCACAACAAAAGCACACAAATTATTATAATGCACGACAGTGGTAATGGAGGCCATTTATTAAGGGGCTTTGCTGGCCTTTAAACCTGTGTAGCAGCAGGAACACTTGTCCTAACAGCGACCATAAATATATAGGATGGAGGCTATTTGCTCCGCTCTGAATGGTCGCAGCATGCAGGCTATTGGGTTTATAAAGAGCCAGATCAGTTGACAAAAGAGATAATGCAAAGAAATGTTTGGATCCCTGGTTGGAAACAAAGTAATATTTCTGATGTAAGAGCTATAATTACACTGAACTTTTTTCTTTTTACCCTGGTTTATTTTCATCAGTATTAAAAGATCACTGCTGTTTCCACAAACTCGGCATAAATCAATAGTACAAGGGAAAGTAAGAAACTTTGGAAGACTGAATATACATTTATGTTAAGGAATTCCATTTGTCCCTTTCATTTTAGGACCAGATGTTATGATCCAGGCCGGCTTTTGGGTCTTGTCTCTCCTTTCCCGGTCTGGTCATGTCAGGGGTTAACTTTCTCTGCCTCATTCCGGTGTCGGGTCTGCTATTTCTCTGCGCTGCATCCTGCAGGCAGTGCCAGTTATATTTCCTGCCTACGGCGAGTGTAGCTGGCTCTGTTGAAACCCTGATTTGATCTGCTGCATTTAGCTGACTTTGCTCATGTCTGTGCACTCCTCTCCTACCCGTCCCGACTGTGTGTGTCCCTGTGTGTTTGGATTCCCCGGTTCTCGACTCTGCTTCGGCTCTGACCTGATTCTGCCTCTTCCTTCTGGTACTTCTTCTACAGACCGGTACTGACCTTTTGGCGCTCCTTTGACTCTGTGTTTGGTAATCCCCTTGGTAATACACTACTCTCTGGTATCGACCTGACTTGCCTGACTATTCTGCTGCCACCTGGTGGTAGCCTCACTGCAGTCCTGCTCTGAGCAGGATTTCAGCCCTCTCTCCACTTTGCTGCCATCTGGTGGAGTTTGAGTTACTCTGCATTTACCTGCAGTGCTGCAGCGTGACACCAGAAAAAAATGTGGATTAATGTGTGCTTAGTGATGCAAAAGGAAGCAAATGGGCCCCAACCAATTTTATGGTGGCCATCTGCAGTCAGAATTTTAGAATGGGGGATAAAAAAAAAAAAGAAAGTTCTGCTTCTTGTTTATTTTTCTTCAATTCTAAAAACTGAGACCAAAAGTAAACCAGACGGATCCGGTAACAATCAATTGCGCCCCTCTGCTTCCTTTTACAACAGTTTGCAAACTGATCTGTTTTGGGCATTAAATTCCGCCAATCTGCTTCTAAAATCGAAAAATGGACATGTGAGCAGATAATATAGCAGCAAAATCAGCTTTTTTCTTCATTTATGATGCACTTCTCTTCCTGCCTCTTGAACTTATCACCTATTCAGAAAAAAAATTGCAAAATTCATCAAGACAAAATGGACTACCAGCTCACAAAGGAAACAAGATACCGTTGCCTATTCAAGTACAAGAAGGGAGGAGTAGAGTGAAATTGAGAGGCAGAGATACACATAGAGCAGGCTGCTGTTATTTCTAGTAAGTGTTTATCTCACCCCAGTGCTGGATTCACAGCTAAACTGCTCAGTACTACTAAATAGCGTCCCCTGTGTGCTCCATAGACACAGTAGTACCTCTATTTTTTGTGTAATGTATTATAGAAACCATAGGATTCTCCGCCCAATAGCTCAGACAGCTGTATAGAAGAGCCAGCAGAGGGAAAAACCTGGTGAAATAGCTACAGAACAAATCAATTAAAATTGTATTAATAAAAAAAAACTGAGATCTATTTACTCACTATGTCTTCTACTAGTGGAACCACAATATTTCTACTAATGAACTAGAAGAATACGGCACTTTCTTAGCAAACCCAAAATTATACACTAAAAAACATGGACTAGAATAGTTTTAAAATAATAAAATTGTCCAATGTATTACAAAAATCTAGAACATATCATTACATTAATCTACTAATGTATAATGAATTAACCCACAAGAGCCCTCATTTCTTTGCGTCTGGCCCACAGACGCTATCAATTTCCCATTAAGCAGTGCTTTGCTCCCATAAAATCCTGCACATTTACATTCCCAGCCCTCAGCGTTCAATCTATTTCTCCTTAACCAAATGTAAACAAACTTATTAGGAAACACAAAAGATTCCCATTACCGGGACTCAATTTTATTTACATTAATTTCCATTACATTTCCATTGATTTTATATTTCATCCTTCTTATGAGGCTTATCGTGCCCACGCCGCAGTCGTGTCCGCTGCCCATCACTCACTTGGACTGAAAAGCTCTGTAATTAGCCTGCAGATAAGAAGCGTCCCCCTGTCGTACATGCCTCTAAGTACGTTGTAAACCTGGAACGCTTGTAAAATAAATAGGCTGATAGACGGAAGCGGAGCCTTCATGGCTTCTAAACAAATGCAAAGTATTTATTAATAAACATCCATCAAGAAACCCAAAACACTGTAAAGAGGTATGAATGGAACGTAAAAAAAGAGAGATAAACACGGAAAATCATTATATTTATATTCTGTCTGCGAGGTCTAGTAATGGCTTCAGACATGTAGAAATTTATAGGAACTGTGTTTGATGAGATTTGTTGTGGGAAGCAGCCGGAACACCGGATCAAAGGCTCAAATAAATATACACATCCTATAAATAAGAAGACTAATAGTCAGTGATGAAGTTGAGCGTCATAGGGTCTCTTAGCTTCTGGTAACCATATGAACAGAGTTCCTCAAGAACTCCCTGACGTGTCTCCAGAATCCCTCGTCAGATCTTCTGTCAAGTATGGTGTTTTCTCTTCTCTTATGAGGGGCGTTCATTAAAGATTTCCCCTGACCCACTTCTATTTATCGCAGGACGTTGAATACTGCACTGAAACTGCACATAAGTTACGTTCCAATTTGCAACTCAGAACTGATAACGGTCTTGATTTTACAGGTGCTGAAGTGGTGTGAGGTTTGATAATGGACCCAGTGGAATAATGAGCTGTCATCAAGTTCCTTCACTTGAAAGGCCGCACAACAAAGGAGGCGTTCGATGAGATGAAAGAGGTTTATGGTGATGATTCCCCATCATACGATGTAGTCAAGAACTGGCATAGTCAATTCAAATGTGGCCAGACTTTGGTGCAAACATCTCCAATTCCAGGGCGCACCACTCTGCTATTGATGAACACACCATCTAGCAAGTGGAGGTCGCCATTTTGGAAAATCACCGGGTAACCATTCGCCACCTAGCCCAAAATGTCAAGATTAGTGTGAGGTCTGTGGAAAAAAATCATCCAAGCCCATCTTCACATGAATAAGGTATCCTCTCGCTGGGTTCCCACCTTTCCAGAAGCAGGAACGAGTTGAATGCTCTCAGGCTCTATTGACAATGTGCCCTGGAAACCAGGAGGACTTTTTCCACAAACTGATCGCACAGGTTAAAAGCTGGGTCCATCACTATGATCCTGAGACTAAAGTCCAGTCGGTGCAATGGAAGAATCATGACTCACCCTCTCCAAAGAAGGCACGTGGCTAACCTTTGGCAGGCAATGTCATGCTCACAGTATTTTGGGACCAGCGCGTAGTAGTAGTGATGGATTTCATAGCAAAGGGTACCATGATCACTGGGGCATACTATGCTTCACTGCTGCAGAAATTGCGGGAGGCCATGAAAACCAAGAGACATGGCATGCTCTCCAAAGCTGTCCGCCTTTTGCAAGACAATGCACCAGTTCACAACTCACGTGTTGCCCAAATGGAAGCATGCTCCTGTGGCTTTGAAATTCTACCGCATCCCCCTTATTCACCTGACTTTGCACCATCGGACTTCCACATCTTTCCAACAATGAAGTTATTTTTGAAGGGCAAGCATTTTCCAGATGATGAGACACTGATTTCCAAAGTCACAACGTTGCTTTTGGAGCAACCTGTCGACTTCTACTAGAGAGGTGTTTACAGTTGCTTAAAGACATGGGAGAAGTGTGTGTCCCTAGATGGCACCTATGTAGGGAAGGACTAATAACTGTGCCAAATTTCATTGCACTCAGTCCACAGGTAGAGGGTCAGGGGAAATCTTTAACGAACGCCTCTTGTAGGCTCTCATATACACATTAGATGTGAGACAGGTAAACGATTGGTTTGATTGAGAGCCATCTCCCCAGACTGCCCATAGACAGGAATGCTCCTTTGTTCTCTTTGCTCCTTTCTCTTTCTGCTGCCTGACTCTTCAGGCAGAGGCTCTTCCTTTGAAGAACAAAAGGATGGGATATTGGAAATCCAACAGGCCGGATACTTCTATCCCCCAACACCATCGGGGTAGAGTCGGGAGGCCTCCCTACACATAAAGCTGTTAGCGGATCCTGCTGATATTGCGGGTTGGGACGACTTCAGTCTAATGTACATGGGGATTTACCAGTTTTGGAGCTTGGTCCCAAATCCCAACATCTTCCAACCAATAAAAGCTTTTGGGCAGCCTATATCAAACATTCAGGATCAGTTTTTCAAGTATTCACATATTTGCCATATTTTCTGTATTTGTTGTTTTACAGATTCAGCAAACTATGTGAGGATGAAAACTGTTGACTAATTGCCTATTTAGGACATGTCGATCCAGTTAAATGACCACCGATGGGAGATAAATAAGCCATGTACTGACCTGATTACAGTCAGACTAAACTGTGGTGGGGCCACAATGGTCACTAATATGATCGTTCTATCAACACATAGCATCATGTTATCGGCAGCACATCTTCTGTTTACATAGGGGCAATGTGCTGCCGATAACAATGATTTTTATCAATGTGTCAAATCATCACATCTGACAAAACAGAGGAGAGGAGAATCATCTAAGCCTTATGTCTACGTAGACCCCATGACATTGATGCAGCACGCAGCAGGAAGGCACGTAGGAGCAACGACCTGGCACAAACAGGAATCTCAGGAACAGCGGGATGGATGAAATGGAGCGCAGCAGGGACGAATGCAAGCACAAATACAAAAAGCACAGATGGTAGAGCACACCAAACATAGGACTAGATGTAATGCTGCTGTAGTGCAGTATAGCGCAATCTCAACCAGCTGGTGCTGGTGAGGGTAGCGAGGTTGCACACACAAAGTAGCAACACTGAGCAGCAGCACAGGCACCACCCGGTGGCGAAAGAGTGATCAGACGAGCCAAGTCAGAAACAGGAGCAGAAGTACCAGAGGTCACAGCAATACATGTGGTCAAACACAAGCTAGAAGTCAGAGCCAAACAGAAGCAGAGATAACCGAGACGTGAGACAGTCAACCATGGCCAAAGACAAGCCGGGTCACATACCAAGGGATCCAAGCACAGGGAGCGAATGCTAAGACAAGCAGGGTGGCAGGAAAGGGAAGTGACGGGAACAGAGTAAACGGGTAGAGGACAAAACACGGTATCAAGATGTCAGCTGCTCTAGCCTGGAAGCATGAACTATCACTGACATTGGTCTGCAGGCTACAGCATACTGAAATAGCCCCACAGAACCCAAAATGAGGCAGAGAATAACACCCGCATGACCAGACCGGGGAGAGAACAACAAGAAACAAACCCCGGGCCTGGATCATGACACTAGAGTCTCAATCCCAAGACACAGCTGTGTGTCTAAATGGGACTTCAATAGGTCTAGTGAGATGCTGTTATAGATCCACTCAGGGCATCTTGCAAAATCCAACGTGGAGCACAGCAGAGAGCAGCAGACCCAGGAGAAGGAAACCGAACATCCTGGGACAGGAGCGTAACACTTTATAAGAAGAAAATATAACAAGTTCAACAAGGAAGGGTTGTCTCACTAGAGACATTTATGGCATATACTTACTGTCTGATAGATGGAGGTCCAAACTCTGGCACCGGTACCTATTTCCAAAAAAGTGTCCACCAATCCAGCTGGCGTTCGACCAGTAGTGAGAGAAGAGGTGGCCGCGCATGCACCAACTCTGACTCTGTCTGTCTATTGCTATGGGAATTCCGAACACTGCTGAGAAAATGTGCCGGATACTGCAGAGAGGTGCGGGTATGAAAGGTTGAAAAAAAAGACCCAATTGCACAATGGCACTTTTTGAAGTGTGTTACTCATGTGTGTTGTTTCCTTCTGTTTTTTGCTGTTTTTTTAAACTAGAATTTTTCATGATTCACACTAGTGTGCAGCGACATAATTCATATAGCACTTGGTCCTTATTTTTTAAATATCCTATGGATATGCCATAAGTGTCTCTCTGGAGACAACCCCTTTCATAATTCTTTAGACTTAGTTTTGGTAATAATCAGCAAACATCCTCATCTACTTCCTATGTTATGGGAACATGAATTTATTTGGTCTCTAGGACTGCATTACATTCCAGAGAAAAAGTCTGAATCGATCAGTAGTGCAGTCTCAGGCTTCGGATCAATCACTCTCTCCGTAATACCCAATACCTCCGTAATACCCAATACCTCCGTAATGGCCTTTTTTCATTTTTTTCCTCTTTAAACCACTATACAGATTAATTACATTTATATTTTGATACATTATAATTTTATGATTTCGTCGATATAATTTATTGTTTTTTTTATTTCTTTATTTTTAAAGAGGAAAAAAGGGAGGCGATTCGACATTTTATATTTTTTTTATTTTTTTTCTTGTTTTTTAGTCCCTTTAGGGAACATAGAATTTGTTGATCACTTGTTCTACATAATACAATACTGTTCTGCTGCAATATGCAGATGAAATGGCATTCAGACCGATGCCCACGCAGTGGCAATCTTGCCATTTAAGTCCCAATGACGGGGATGGAGGTATTTAAAAGAAATCTGTCAGGAGGTTTTTGCTATGTAACGTAAGAGCAGCATAATATAGGGAAAGAAAACCTGATTCCAGTGATGTGTCACATACTGGACTGCTTGGTGTAGTTTTAACAGAATCCTGGTTTGTCTGATGTAGATATGGCAGAGCAAAGACTTTTAGGGTGTGAGTAGCCCCGGCCACACACCTGACTGGCAGCGTACCATGTCCACTGTACACTGTTAGCAAGTTACCAATCAGTGTTGGGGGCGGTGTTACAGATATTAGCCTGACTGGAGGGCATGAGATGTAGTTCGTGATAATCTCCTGCTGATAAAATACTGATTGTATCGGAAAAACGACATAAATGAGGTATCGCTGTAACCGTACTGACCCCAAGAATAAAACCGCTTTATCAATTTTACCGCACGCGGAACGGTGTAAACACACCCCCCAAAAGAAATTCATGAAACGCTGGTTTTTGCTCATTCTGCGTCCCAAAAATCGGAATAAAAAGCGATCAAAAAATGTCACGTGCCCGAAAATGTTACTAATAAAAACGTCAACTCGTCCCGCAAAAAATAAGACCCCCACATGACCCCCACTGTACATTGTTAGCAAGTTACCAATCAGTGTTGGGGGCGGTGTTACAGATATTAGCCTGACTGGAGGGCATGAGATGTAGTTCGTGATAATCTCCTGCTGATAAAATACTGATTGTATCGGAACTACAACATGAAGCCTAATAAGTGACAGATCGCTGAAATCAGGCTCTTGTGCCCTATATTATATGCTGTTCTCAGATTAAATAACAAACACCTTGCTGCCAGATTAGCTATTTAACCCTTCCTACATTAGACGTAATATTCCGTCCATGTGACATCGGTAGGGAGGGGGCTCCCTCTGTGCTTCCCTGAGACCCCCACAGCAGCGCTGCTGCGGGGGCCTCCTTCCCTGCAGGTCCCCGAATCCAAAGTGGCGGCGGGGGCCTGCAGGGAGGCGGCTTCCTCAAGCCTGCAAAGCGCTGGCATGAGGAAGCCTGCAGCACTGCCTGTGACAGATCGCTGATCTGTCACAGCGATCTGTCACATGACAGTGATGTTCCCCCTGGGACAATGTAATAAAAGTAAAAAAAAAAAAAAAAAAAAAGTGTAAAAATAATTTATAAAAAAAAAAAAATCGCTAAATAAAAAAAAAATATTCCCTAATAAATTCATTTTTTGGAAAATAAAAAAAAACAAAAAAACAATAAAAGTACACATATTTGGTATCGCCGCGTCCATAATGACCCGCCCTATAAAACTGTCCCATTAGTTAACCCCTTTATTGAACCCTTTAAAAAATAAAAATAAAAAAACGAAGCAAAAAATAAAGCATTATTATCATACCGCCGAACAAAAAGTGCAATAACGCGCGATCAAAAAGACGGATATAAATAAAAAGGGTACCGCTGAAAACGTCATCTTGTCCCGCAAAAAACGAGCTGCCACACAGCATCATCAGCGAAAAAATTAAAAAGTTATAGCTCGCAGAATAAAGCTATGCGAAAATAATTATTTTTTATATAAAATTGTTTTCATTGCATAAAAGTGCCAAAACATAAAAAACCGACATAAATGAGGTATCGCTGTAACCGTACTGACCCGAAGAATAAAACCGCTTTATCAATTTTAACGCACGCGGAACGGTGTAAACACACCCCCCAAAAGAAATTCATGAAACGCTGGTTTTTGCTCATTCTGCGTCCCAAAAATCGGAATAAAAAGCGATCAAAAAATGTCACGTGCCCGAAAATGGTACTAATAAAAACGTCAACTCGTCCCGCAAAAAATAAGACCCCCACATGACTCTGTGGGTCAAAATATGGAAAAATTATAGCTCTCAAAATGTGGTGATGCATAAACTATTTTTACAATAAAAAGCGTCTTTTAGCGTGCGACAGCTGCCAAATATAAAAACCGCCATAAATAGTAAATCAAACCCCCAGTTATCACCCCCTTAGTTAGGGAAAAATAATAAAATTAAAAGAAAATGTATTTATTTCCATTTTCCCATTAGGGCTAGGGGTGTATTGGGGTTAGGGCTGGAGTTACAATTGGGGGGTTTCCACTGTTTTGGTACATCACGGGTTTTCCAAACGCGACATGGTGTCCGATCTCAATTCCATCCAAAAAAGTCAAATGGTGCTGCTTCACTTCCGAGCTCTGCCATGCGCCCAAATAGTGGTTTACCCCCACATATGGGGTATCAGCATACTCAGGACAAATTGCACAATAACTTTTAGGGTCCTGTTACCCTTGGAAAAATAACAATTGGGGGTGAAAAGATCATTTTTGTGGAAAAAATATGATTTTTTAATTGTACCGCTGTACGTTATAAACTTCTGTGAAGCCCTTGGGGGTTCAAAGTGCTAACCACATATTTAGATAAGTTCCTTGGGGGGTCTAGTTTCCAAAATGGGTCACTTGTGGGGGGTTTCCACTGTTTAGGCACATCAGGGGCTCTCCAAACGTGACATGGCACCCGATCTGAATTCCAGCCAATTTTGCAGTGAAAAAGTCAAACGGCGCTCTTTCCCTTCCGAGCTGTGCCATGTGCCCAAACAGTAGTTCCCCCCAAATATCAGGTATCGGCGTACTCAGGACAAATTGCACAATAACTTTTCCAGTCCAATTTCTCCTGTTACCCTTGGTAAAATAAAAAAATTGAACCTGAAGTAATTTTTTTTTGTGAAAAAAAATTATATGTTCATTTTTTTTAAACATTCAGAAAATTCCTGTGAAGCACCTGAAGGGTTAATAAACTTCTTGAATGTGGTTTTGAGCACCTTGAGGGGTGCAGTTTCTAGAATGGTGTCAGTTTGGGCATTTTCTATCATATAGACCCCTCAAAGTGGCTTCAAATGTGATGTGGTCCGTAAAAATAAAATGGTGTTGTAAAAATTAGAAATCGCTGGTCAACTTTTAACCCTTATAACTTCCTAACAAAAAAAAAATGTTGGTTCCCAAATTGTGCTGATGTAAAGTAAACATGTGGGAAATGTTAATTATTAAGTTTTTTGTGTGCCGTATCTCTGTGATTTAAGAGCATAAAAATTCAAAGTTGGAAAATTGCGAAATTTTCAAAATTTTCACCAAATTTCCTTTTTTCACAAATAAACGCAAATTATATGAATGAAATTTTACCACTAACATGAAGTACAATATGTCACGAGAAAACAATGTCAGAATCACCGGGATCCATGGAAGCGCTATTACCTCATAAAGGGACAGTGGTCAGAATTGTAAAAATTGGCCAGGGCATTAATATGCAAACCACCCTTGGGAGTAAAGGGGTTAAAGACAAACAGCAGCAATAATAGCACACACTGTCAGGAAAGGTGCGGGCTCAGCTCCTGAGCCAGCTCCACATATGGAGACTCAATATACGATGTCCTACTATTACATCCTACGATGGGCAGGAGTCAATCCATTTATGATCTTTCTTTAAAAAAGCGATCGAATACTACAGGCTACTATTTTGCTGCAGTATTTCTACGAGTTGGCAGCTCATTCCCATTGGCAGTTCATTGCCATGTGTTAATAGTGATGAGGGGCAGACAATAATGAAATTGTATGTGATTGATAACAATTAATTATTATCCGCCCATCCCTATAAGATGCCATAGTGCCAGTCCCCATTTACTCCTGGTCAGCTGATAACTTGCTGTCTCTCCGCGCGGCTGATGTGGCTAAACACTGGATTGGATGACGCGTTAAGAGCGACCGTGGAAATAATCTAAGTTCTGCAGAGACCATGACGGCTTAAAGGGATTGTCCAGGGCTGCTCAATTCCCCATTGGGAGGAGAGCAGTGCAGGTGATGTATCTGCGAACACCTCCCGGTCGGGCGCACCTCTGTAGATATGACGTGATTGGCGCTGCTCATCTCCCTATGTGGAAGGTAGCGGCAGTGGAACAAACCCTTTACAGGGCTGAGTACTGGTAATTTTATTGTTTCATCACATTCCCTGTCTGTGGATACCGGACAGCCCTATTACTTCGTAGAAGTGAATAACAGATATGGCGTGTAAACCGGAGTGCTGATATTACTGGGACAAAAAAACAAAGTGTATGATGACACCCACACTTGCTCTCTAGGAGCGTTATGTACAAATTGGCGGCATTATTACGCCCTGGTTTATTACGGCAAATCTGGACAACGCACAGAAATTAAAACACGACAACTTTTAGGAACATTATTACCCATTTATGCTGGGAAAGAAACAACGCGTTAAGCTTTCGGGAATAGTTCTGAAAGTTGATGAACTGATAGAGGAGACCGCTGTGAAGATTACCGGGGACTTAGGCTGATGAACAATAACATTTATTTATATGGTGATAAACACAATGCCTTTAATTTAAAATTCTATAAAACACATTACGTTTCGGGACTCATCGCCATTTCAGCAGATAATCAGAATTCATGGCTTTAAAAAGATGGTATAATCCCAAATTCATCCATCTAATAGCTATAAGCACGGCATTCACATAATGAACAATGGGAGAAATAAGGTCTGTGCTGCACGACTAACATTACTGACGGTCATGGCCAGGTACGACCAAAGTGCTGGACCCTGGGACCACTGAAGGGACTCCTCAATATTAACATCTATGGTACACATATATAGGTTATGAAAAAAAATCATTTAAAGTGAACCAGGCTGTCAGCACTTTTGGCCGATATAAGATATGGCCACCGCATTTCAAGGCTTATCTACAGAATTCTATAATGCTGTAGATAAGCCCCCGATCCGACCTGAAAGATAAGAAAAATAATTTTTATTATACTCACCGGGAAGGCGGTCCGGTCGTGCGTGTCGCAGGTTTGGGTCCGGCGCCTCCCATCTTCTTGTGATGCCGCCCTCCTGTTGTTCATTGCTACCCGGCATCGCGCTCCTGCGCAGGCGTACTTATCAACCCTGTTGAGGGCAGAGCAAAGTACTGCAGTGCGCAGGTGCTGGGCCTCTGTGACCTTTCCCGGTGCCTGCGCACTGCAGTACTTTGCTCGGCCCTCAACAGGGCAGATACTGTAAGTACGCCTGCGCAGGAGCGCGATGCCGAGGAGATGAATCATCCACACGAAGCAAGCAGGAGGGCGGTATCGTAAGAAGATGGGAGGCGCCGGACCCAGACCAGCGACACCCATCAGACCAGATCGCCCCACAGGTGAGTATAGTAAAACTTATTTTTCTTCTCTTTCAGGTCAGACCGGGGGCTTATCTGCAGCATTATAGAATGATGCAGATAAGCCCTGAAAGGCAGCGGCCGTATCTTATATCAGACAAAACTGCTGACAGGTTCACTTTAAGAGTGGTTTGGACCACTGGGGCCCCCCAAATTGATAAAACAAAGAGACACAGCTTGGACATATGCCATCAGCGGATCTTGGTAGTGTTGAGCATGCCCGAGTGGGCGGGAGGCACTCAGACGTACATCACTTTAGTGGTTATGTGGACCATAGTGATCTTTTCAGAGTTTTGGACAATCCTTTCTTGATTGAAAGGTCTCTTGACAACAGTCTTATTACAAAGTTCTCCCCGTCTAGAATTAGATCACATCTATAGGGGCATTTATAGTGCACGATAATCATCAGTGAGCATTCCTAGATAATTGTCTAGTGTAAACATATTCCCATAACCTAACGAATGACCATCACGCTTGTTTGTCAGGTGAAATAATCTTTTGGTTACCACTAAAGATCATCACTCTAGGCAGCGCACTGACCTGTGCTGCCGAGAACAATGGCAGCCTATGCTAATGATTTATGACGGATCATCCACTACACAACTGACACATGGTCTTTCGGTGTAAACAGGCAACTAAATGACCGCCAAACAAATAGCTGATCGATAGTGGTATGGTGCCACCAGTCGGCTAGTGTACACAGACCTTTAGTCTCCATTCTAATCTGGTCTCATTTGACCATTTCTCACAACACTGTCTGCGTTTTAAGGCAGTTAAAATAGTGTGGAACACAACGCTACTGGGTCCAGCTGAAAATTGATGCTGCGCTAAAATTTTGCAACTATTGGCACTCTCACGCCATTTTTTCCCAACTCTGCCAATGTGGTAGAAGCTGGGGCGGGACGGGAGTGTGAGCTTACTCTAGATTTGTGGCGTGGCGCACACCACTTGACCGATCGCCTTGAATAATTAAGGGCCGTGTGCCTATTAATGAATCAGGAGCGACTGACTCCAGCCCGCCCCCTCATCAAGACGACTGCGAACAACACTTGTCTTGATGACTGGGATTGTTTGCCTACACAAAGTATATGAACCTATCAAGGAGGCGTCAGAATCCCATGTTTCGTAGTCCAGATAGAAACCATAGACCAAATCAGGAACGGGGTCTGAAGTCACCCTTACTGCGGCGACGACAGTCAACATTCTACTACATTTAAAAGAAAAAACCTTAAATGTGACTATCATCTCTTACTTCTTAGACCCTAGTCCACAGTCTCTCACCTTGCCAAATCAGATCTCATACTTTGCACTGACGAGAGCCAACAGCTCGAAACACCGTGTCTGCAAATTGAGATTCTGATTTGGCTTGTATCCTAAGTCATACTACAAGACTCGTTAAAGGGTTGATTGTGACTTGTAGGATCGCTACTACCAATAGGTGGCGCTGTAGAGTAAAAGTCCTCTTTCTTTCTGAAGAGGCAATTTGCATATTATCATCTCTAGCAAATTTTATGGTGGCTCCCTCTTACATCTGATGGAAAATCAATATTGCTGTTGATATGGCAGTGGAATTAGAGAGTTGAAATATACAATATAAAAAATATAAATATATATATATATATATATATATATATATATATATATATATATATATATATATATATATATATATATATATATATATATATATATATATATATATATAAACAACACATAGACAAGCTAACCTCCGAGCTCTGGATGGTAAATACTTGTTTCCTCTGTGTTGCACGGACCAAGACTGGGAACAAGTCCAACAATGTAGAAATCAAGGCAGAAAAGTCCAGCAAGCGGAAACTTCAGGTGGTATAATAAAATCCAAGAATTTTTATTGCAGATAATTTAAAAAATCCAGAGTTCAGTAACAAGATGCAGACATAATGCTGAACAGACTACGCGTTTCGGCGGTAACAACTGCCGCCTTATTCACGGTCTGAATTTGAGACCGTGAAGAAGGCGGCAGTTGTTACCGCCGAAACGCGTAGTCTGTTCAGCATTATGTCTGCATCTTGTTACTGAACTCTGGATTTTTTAAATTATCTGCAATAAAAATTCTTGGATTTTATTATACCACCTGAAGTTTCCACTTGCTGGACTTTTCTGCCTTGATTTCTATATATATATATTTGTTTTAAATGCAGAAGTGCTTCCCGTCCAGGGCCCACCGTGGGTAACCACACACTCAAAGGGGCATTCCCAGCCCCGATTCAAACGGCAAATAGCCTTGGGCCGTGTTCACCTGAGGCATCCATGCTGCACTTGGTACCTGCTTACCTCCACACCAAACTACTCAAAATCAATCTTCTCCGCTTAATGTGTTTTTGCAGCATTTTTTAATGCATTTTTTTATGCCTTTTTGGGGGAGATTTGCAGTGTTTTTAATGTGTTTTTTTTTAATATAAAGAAAACCTTTCTTAAAAACTTGTTTGTTTTTTTTTAGGCTTCCCGTAGAAGCCTAGTGAGAAACACTCGCCAAAAACTACCATTTTCAACACATTTTAGACGCACAGTGGGCAGGAGTTTTCGTGAAGTCGCATTCACAGCAGCTGATCGGCGGGGGGTGACGGGTGTTGGACCCCGACCAATCAGACTTTAAGCTTAGGTCATCAATGCAAAAGTAGTGAACAACCTCTTTAAATGCAGATTTTCTGCACAAAAAAAAACAGTGGGGAAAAGAATTTACATTATGTGTGAACACGGTCATAGAGAAAACAGTGTACGCTACAAAAATAGCTCATTCTCTACATTATCAGATTACTGCTCATGTAGTGTCGTCATCTCACGCGGTCATACAAGATGAAAAGTGCTCCTCCAGCGTTTTTGCATGCCACTCACAAGCCACAGTGGGGGAGATTTCTGCGTGGTAAGTGGCTGACTGCAAAATCCAAGCCTTGTCTATGAGAGTACAGCACAACCTGCCTCTATATAAAGCCCTGTCTCCTGCTTGTATCATTGGACTCATTAGATCAGCAGCACCTATTACTGCAGAACAGCTCGTCCGTGGGAGAACCTTAAGAATTAAGACAGGAGCAGATAAATGTCATTCCGAGCTTCACCCTGAGGACAAGTCATTTCAGCTCCTTAATTAACAAAATTATATATATATATGTTCTGTCGCTCTGGAAAATTGCAATGAAGGGAACAATAATGTAACATCACGAAATGAAGCTTTACTGTGTCCTACGTAAGATATGAATGCATGAAATCTATAGGTTACCAGCCTGAGAGCTGTGCATTTCATCATGTATGGATTTCATCACAGGGAGGAGGGGGAGGGTATGTACACGGGTGTCTACGGGATCAGTGAATTTCATATATTGATTTGAGCCGATATGAGCGCGGTTGAGTTTATTCGTTACGAGGCTGAACACAAAGAAGTCATTGTTGCACTGTATCTCCAACTTGCCGCTTCGCGCATCCTGACTGGTGATTGAACATATTTTTAAGAATGCGCCTGATGTTCTAAGTTACACTGCCCCCTGGTGGAGCTGAGACAAAGTGCAATCTATCACAAATTGGTAATGATGGCTGCGATAACATAATTGATATAAACAGTTTTGCTGGTCTATAGCGATTAGATGAAAAACCAGGGGAGGGATAGAGAAGACTGTGAATGGTGTTAATCCATTCATAAGGGGCTGCTGCTTTGGTATGCACAACAAGAAATAAGAATTTGAAGGCGGAAAGAAATGTCAAAATGCAGAAATCCATTAGCAAATGTGAACATGGCGAGCACAAAAATGAAATGAAATTAGGCTCTATTTACATTTCCCCACCAATTCATTTATTATTCTCCCCTTTGAAGCGCTCGGTTTTGGATCATTTGATTATAAAATGGTGCTGGGCTTGTCTCTCGCTCCCAGACAGATTCAGGCTCGTGGTTACAGTGACACCGAGTGGCCGTTCTGCCTTGGTGTAATGTCAGAACGCCAGTAAAGCTCGGCACAAGTGGCCACTTTCCTCTAGTAATTATACCAGCACTCATCGCTCGTCTCCCACACAGTCGAAATGACATTAAGACATAATTCATGCAAGAACAACAAAGCAAACAAAGCGTTGCGCTGTTTAAGTGGTTGCATCATATTTTCAGTAACTGTGGCCAAAAAATTAATAAAGGATTGAGCAGCTCCTTACATACTAACGTGGAGGGGGTGCTTTCCCATATACTAAAATGCAAGTACTAAGGGGAAAAGTTTCTCCCTGACACAGGGCGATTGAAAGTGCCTGCAATGCTCCCTGGCAAATAATATATATAGATGAGAGTGAAGCCGGCGCTGATTGTCTGCTGGGTTCGCTTGACATAATAATGTCACGCAAGCAAGGGTGAAGCAGCGCAGACACTTCTGGAATGTCGCCAGCACCGGAGGTGAGTATAAGTGTTATTATTTATTAAGGTGAAGCCAATTGAGTCAGAAGGATTGTCCGAGTAGTGGACAACCCCTCTAAAGAGCCTTCACGCATGAGCTTGGATATAAAGCCAAAACAGACTTGTGTTTTGAGGTTAATGCCCCTCCTTCAGTGCAAAGCAGGAGACTGAAAGTCCTCTGAAGGGTAGTCTAAGGAGTAAAATTTCTCCTTAAAGGAGTTATC
The DNA here is from genome assembly GCF_039654945.1 of Dendrobates tinctorius. Lineage (NCBI taxonomy): Eukaryota > Metazoa > Chordata > Amphibia > Anura > Dendrobatidae > Dendrobates > Dendrobates tinctorius. Next base: position 11,957,074 of record NW_027361872.1, read on the forward strand.
TGAGAATCTGCATATCTTTTGCTATGGGGCTCAGAACTTACAGGCAGATTTCTAACCACCTGCCTGTTCTGCCCAGGGCCAATTGTCGGCTCAGAGAAGTCGCAGACCACTCCTGCTGGCAATTCTGCGGTTTCATTTGAACTCACGGCAACAGAGCACCTTACCCTTTTCCAGGATGCTCTGTTCACGATACATCACTGCCAACATCACAATGACTTACAGACAGTTTCCTGCAGTTAGAGAGCATGGATCCGGCTGTCAATCAGCAATGACATCAGCAGAGATGCTCTGTCAACAGAGAAAATAAGAAGCTGTCTGTCGACATAATGTCAAAGGAATCCACATAATTACTGTGAAAAATGAGGATGAATGACCTCATGGAGATCAACATCAAACACTGCGGAGACACCATCACATGTTTCTCAACGCAGTGATTCTAGAGCAATGCCCCCATCTCTTATGGAAAATATGCAAAAACATGTAAATCAAGAGCCGCGGAGACACCATCACATGTTTCTCAACGCAAGCAATGACTAGGCAGGTCTTTCCCCGGGAAGGAACAACCACTGTCAATCCCTTCACTGGCTCCCAATTGCCCAGAGACTCCATTACAAAACCCTAACCATGACATACAAAGCCATCCACAACTTGTCTCCTCCATACATCTGTGACCTCGTCTCCCGGTACTTTCCTGCACGCAACCTCCGATCCTCACAAGATCTCCTTCTCATCTCCTCTTCCCACAATCGCATACAAGATTTCTCTCGCGCATCACCCCTACTCTGGAACTCTCTACCACATCATATCAGACTCTCACCTACCATCGAAACCTTCAAAAAGAGCCTGAAGACCCACCTCTTCCGACAAGCCTATAACCTGCAGTAACCACCGATCGACCAAACCGCTGCACGACCAGCTCTACCCTCGCCTACTGTATTACCACCCATCCCTTGAAGATTGTGAGCCCTCGCGGGCAGGGTCCTCTCTCCTCCTGTACCAGTTATGACTTGTATTGTTTAAGATTATTGTACTTGTTTTTATGTATACCCCTCCTCACATGTAAAGCGCCATGGAATAAATGGCGCTATAACAATAAATAATAATAATAATAATAATAACCACGAGAAGGGCAGTCTCCAATGAAGGAAACCACCTATGCCAAAACATGGTGTCCATCCACAGACAGCTGTTTCGGGGTATTGCCCCTCATCAGTGTGGAGTAGGAAACTGGCCAGTAGGAGCAATGCCTAGTAAAAGACTGTGAAAAATGAGGATGAGTGACCTCATGGAGATCAACATCCAACACTGCGGAGACACCATCACGTGTTTCTCAACGCAGTGATTCTAGAGCACTGCCCCCAGCCCTTATGGGAAATATGTAAAAACATGTAAATCAAGAGCCGCGGAGACACCATCACATGTTTCTCAACGCAAGCAATGACTAGCCAGGTCTTTCCCCGGGAAGGAACAACCACGGGAAGGGCAGTCTCCAATGAAGGAAACCACCTATGCCAAAACATCCACACTGATGAGGGGCAATACCCCGAAACAGCTGTCTGTGGATGGATACCATGTTTTGGCATAGGTGGTTTCCTTCATTGGAGACTGCCCTTCCCGTGGTTGTTCCTTCCCGGGGAAAGACCTGGCTAGTCATTGCTTGCGTTCAGAAACATGTGATGGTGTCTCTGCGGCTTGTGTTTTGCATGTTTCCACATAATTACTGGCAGAAATGAACTGTGACTTCTTTGCGCTGGCAGAGATCAGCATCGAGCAGAACAGGCAGATAGTTTGCAACTATCTGCCTATAAGTTCTTGGCCCCATAGCAAAAAATATGCAAAGTCCAATTCCCTTTGTAAGAAATCTGTCAGCAGAATTTCTCACCCCAAACTATTTATATGCACATGTAGCACTTTCAAAGACAAATTCAGCAATACCTTTACATGGCCGGTCTGGTCGTCCTTTACAAGAAATTAGCATTTTACTTGATATGCAAATGAGGCTAAGGAGTTATTGTTGTTCTGAAGCCTCTGTCACTCCAGCACTGTCGCTCGCTCAGCGCCTCCTCTTCCTGCTTGACTGAAGGCTCTTCTGCTGAAGTCACAGAGCAGGAGGCTATCAGTCAAGCAGGAGAAGGTGGTGACAGGTGGGCAAAAGAGCTGGAGTGACAGAGGCTTCCAACACAGGGATGAAACGGACTTCTAGGATTGCGTCATCCAATAGGTAGTACTAGAGACCCTGTTCCTCTTATGTGAAGAGTTTACTTGAATACCATACATGTATGTGATGGTGACCATGCAGGGTACATAACCTGTGCTCGCGCAATGACTGCCTGCCAAGGCTGTCACTTACACACTGGCCACTGGGGCAATTTAACACTCCCGATTCTTTAAGGAAATCCACATGTACATTAGCAGCAATGAACTGACTCAGACCATATCTTTTGTATAGAAGCATGTAATAAGTGTGTAAAAAAGTCATTGTGAAGGGAGAGGGAGAAGGTGAGCTGTGATAGCACCTATTATGAATGATGGATTCTGTGTTACCTACTGTGTATAGAGGTGTTACCTGACATTGCAATCTTGCCTGTGATAAGGAGACTTCTTAAAATTCTTCAGTAAAGGACAGAAAGTATGAGTCTAAAGTAGCACCAAAAGCCAGGGTGAAAATTATTAGATTACGCATTTTTTTTATATAAATTGTGATATGTAGATAACATTATCATTTTTTTAACAAAATTACATTTAATACAAAAATCCGGTATAAAAAAATTTGTCACTTTCTGATTACACTGGTCAACAGCATTTTTGGTGCCAAAGATATTTCATCGAATTTAGGGTATTTTTGGGGTGCTGATTCTGAATATGTCATCAGTTTTGCCAGATTGGCTCAAGTTTTTGAGATTTTTGGTATCTTATTTATAGCACTTGTTGGTAAATGCGACGCATCATCTCATTAATTTCTTTGGATTAGTACTTGAACTGAGCAGTTCTCAATATAGTTTTGTGTTAATTAGTGTTCTAAAAGTTTGTTCATAGCTTGATTTTTGCACTAACTTTATGTTGTTGTCTGTTTTCCAGTGAAAAGCATGAACTCATCATGAAGAAGTTGTCTTAACGATCCAGACTCATTCTGTTACATTTGTGGTGAATATACACTGCCAAAACATAGAAGAAACATAACACACTTCGTAAAAAAAGTGTATTTTGCCTATTTTGGGGTTATGCTTGGGGACCAAGACAAGTTTTGGGCACCACACATAGTGTGCAAAGCATGTATCGAATTATTACGAAAATGGAGCAAAGGACAAAGAAAAAGCTTCAAATTTGGTGTTCCAATGGTGTGGAGAGAGCCAAAAAATCATCATGATGACTGTTATTTATGGTAAACACAGGTACAGGCACATCTTCACAATGAGGGACAGGCCTTCTTGCAGATTCCATGTTACTCCCATTTTCGTTTCTTATGCTTATTGAATCCTTGCACTTGCACTGCACAGAAATAACAGTCATCATGATGATTTTTTGGCTCTCTCCACACCATTGGAACACCAAATTTGAAGCTTTTTCTTTGTCCTTTGCTCCATTTTCGTAATAATTCGATACATGCTTTGCACACTATGTGTGGTGCCCAAAACTTGTCTTGGTCCCCAAGCATAACCCCAAAATAGGCAAAATACACTTTTTTTACGAAGTGTGTTATGTTTCTTCTATGTTTTGGCAGTGTATATTCACCACAAATGTAACAGAATGAGTCTGGATCGTTAAGACAACTTCTTCATGATGAGTTCATGCTTTTCACTGGAAAACAGACAACAACATAAAGTTAGTGCAAAAATCAAGCTATGAACAAACTTTTAGAACACTAATTAACACAAAACTATATTGAGAACTGCTCAGTTCAAGTACTAATCCAAAGAAATTAATGAGATGATGCGTCGCATTTACCAACAAGTGCTATAAATAAGATACCAAAAATCTCAAAAACTTGAGCCAATCTGGCAAAACTGATGACATATTCAGAATCAGCACCCCAAAAATACCCCAAATTCATTAAAATATTTTGGACACCAGAAAAAAAATTTTTTTTCGTTGACCTGTGTTATATATTTCTTCTATTGTGTCGAAGGGAAACAGTCAGTAGTTATTTGTTATGTAATCTGAGAGCAGCATGATGTATGGGAAGAGACCATGATTCTAGCAATGTATTACTGTTATGCTTGTGTAGCAAAACACTTGGGAAAATAGGTAACATACTAAAAACTGCCACTGACCCTGCCGGTTCCTGTACAAACAAGAGAGCCTGACCCCACAGTCCCTATTGGTTCCTGCATGAGCTGAGATAGCCCTAACCACAGAAAAGACAATGGCAACTCGGACCTATGCTGCCTTAAAGGCCGGCGAGCACTTCATGTTCCTCCTAAAGAACCGGAGGACAGAGCAGAGTGCAAATTACCTACAGAAGGGAAAGTGTGCTGAAATAGAAAAAGATTCCAGAATGAGTAAGGAAAACCACAAAATATAAGTGGCTTTGCTATTAAGTTTAGTGTTAGGAGTCGCAAGAGTGAGGACCCATAACGCGGGTTGTGAGGTTGTATATCTTGGCCAAAATATCGACCAATGCCTCACATATTTATATGTAGTTTTTGCAGTTTATTATTCAGGGTGCAGCCAAGCCCAGCAATTTTGGTCTGGTAAATTAGGGTGTCTGTTCACATGGGATGCATTTAGATACCTACCTAGCCTACCTGATCTAATAGTATAGGCGTCACTACTAGGCTGTAAGCCAGTTACTGTGCATTACCTGTGTGTGACCAGCGCCCTATACAAGCAGCTTGTATGCAACATAATACTAAGGCCTGTTTCACACTTCAGTTTTTCACAATCAGTCAAGATCCGCCGATTTGCCAAAAAACGGATCCGCCATTTTTATTTGCGGATCAGTTTTTTTCCCCATTGACTTTCATTATCGGCGGATTTTGACTGATGATCGTCCGTTGCGTCCGTATTTGTGCGGATCCGCCAAAATTGTGGCGTCCGCTGAGATCACCGAACGGACCATGCAACGTTTTTTTCCTGTCCGGATCCACATTTTCCCCTTTTTACCCTGAATCAAGTGTCGCTGCTGGATGAAAATTCTCTCTCTCTCTCCCTGCCTCCTCCATTTCTGCCCGATCTCCCCATTTCTCGCATTGCGCGATCTCCTCCCTCATGGCATCGCGCGACCTCCTCCCTCATCGCGTCGCGCAATCTCCTCCCTCATCGCGTCGCGCGATCGCTACTCACCCGCATCCCGCGAGATGATTGCTCACCGCAGATGCCCGCTCTCTTCCGGATACCACTACATCCGCCGGTATTAATTTTTGATTTTTTTTTTTCTTTTTCCCCAGGCGCGGTTCCTTTAAATTTTTACCATCGGCGGATCCGTACATCCGCCGATCCGCTGTCCCCCGTTTCTGTCAGTCCGCCTGCGGATCCGTTTTCCGTGGCGGATTTAGACTGACAGGAAAAACTGATGTGTGAAACAGGCCTAAGCAGTCACCCCCTCCATGTATTGGTAGAATGTGACTGGTTGGTCTCATCAGTATTTTGCACCTGTGTTGCCATCTTTTCTACATGAGTTTGCTGCATCCTGAGTACATTATTTCTGAGTCCTGGGCAGGTAAACACTGCTGCCCACTTTTTGCTGAATTAATTCTTGAATTTTTGGAGGATTATTAGTCCTCTTTTTGTGGCTTTGCTATCAAGTTTACATAAAAATGTGACTATCACCGGCAGGAAATACCAGAAGGGGGAAAGAATATAAAGCTGCACCCGAAAGGTGATAGGCCAGACAAATGAGCACATGAATACACCCACTACCCTAAAAAGACCGAAGCCGACCACAAAGTACAGGCTTAAGGGTTTGAACCCAGACAAATGACAGTCACTTACTGGTCTGCTTGCTGCAGTGTCAAATAAATCAACGTTATATCAGCAGGAGCTTATCTATGTAGGACTAGGTGTCTTGTGCCTTCCAGTCTGACCACAACCAGCGAGCCAGAAAACTGGGCAGTAGAGCCTTTCTTGCATGGAGCGGAGATTGAACCTGAGCTCCTACGCTATTCATTCTCTAAAAAAAGGCATGAAGAAGAAGGGCATTGCACTTGGCTTTCTCCATCAGTTAGGTAATGATCAAAGCGGAGGTAGGCATACCCGATCTCCATCCCATGCAGCTCTGGCACTTGGACCTCTGACAATCAGCAAGATCCCTCTGATAAGGAATAACTTTCGATCCTGGGGAAACCACTTTGAGTAAATACAGGAGGGCAATGCAGTTGGAAAGCAAAAAGAATGAAAAGAAAAAATAAGTTTTGGAGCTGAAAGGCCCAGCAATTAGGAAGAACGGAGATATTTACAATGACATAACGTGGGTAGTCACTTAGCGCTCTCTCTTAGCCGATACACCTTTAGAAAAGGCAATTTCATTAATGACACAAATGTTAAGGTAATGTATCTGAAATAACAGGCTTTCGTTAGATGTTCATTTAGGAACAATGCTGTGCGGTGCGCGACAAGCACCTGGCACAATCCGGGAGATGAAACCTTTTAATGATAACGGAGGACGGATTGTGTTGCTTACTTTGTGAAGGCAGTGACTTCTCGCAGAATACATCACCCACGGAGAAGACTGGAAATTACCATTAAGCTGCAGATAAACTGTGGAGGTGGAGATAATGCGCGGCAGGCATTTTATGCATGAAAGATGAGCAATCTCTATAATTTAATACAGAATGCTAAACTAAAGCCTCAGACAGCTTATCGGAGGGGAGAAAACCATCACACACATAAATCATCTCGGCCCGCGGTCCCCTCTGACTGTGTGCGCAGTGTGAACTACGCGATCAGGTTTCTTCAGATTTGTTTAAGACCGGTGTGTCAAAGTTATCACTTTACAGGCTTTGGTCACTCAATAATATTGTAATATCAATGAAATTATGGTTTAAGTGCGGCCAAAGTATTGATATAAGCATCATACCTGCCACTTTAAACGACTGATCATTTAGGAGCTAAAAAAATAAAACTGATCAGTATCCCCAGGGGACGATTACCTGTCCTGTATTTTCGTCTATTCTTCCTACTTTGCGACTTTTTTTTTTTTTTTTTATCTCAGAGCCGTTAGGACTGAGCTGTAATCCGTGACTATAGTTTAGCGACAGTAAAAAGAATGAGAGCAGCATCCAATCCAGGTGAAAAAGTTGTGTCAAAAATTTATTCTGCCAGTGAAAATACAACGTTTCGGCCATATTGCGGCCTTTTTCAAGTACAACATGTAGTTCAAATGGTGACCTTTTTATGGTGTGGCACAGCCAATCACCACTTCGGTAACACCCATTACATAAAATTACAATTAATACATAGAATAATATCCATCAAATACTTATACATAAAAATCAACACAATATCATGAGCAAGTATTTGATGGATATTATTCTATGTATTAATTGTAATTTTATGTAATGGGTGTTACCGAAGTGGTGATTGGCTGTGCCACACCATAAAAAGGTCACCATTTGAACTACATGTTGTACTTGAAAAAGGCCGCAATATGGCAGAAACGTTGTATTTTCCCTAGCAGAATAAATTTTTGACACAACTTTTTCACCTGGATTGGATGCTGCTCTCTTTCCTTTTATTGGTTATTTGTGTTCACTTGGGTCCGTGAACTTGGAGCTTGCATCCCTGGTACTCCTGCTGTGCTGTCGGCTGTCTTTTGCTGTATATAGTTTAGCTACAGTGTCTATGGGAAGTCTACGGTGGTCTGAGGCATACCTCTGCCAAATTCTCCCTCCTCAAGCCAGCTGTTGGGCAGAACACCAGCCAATCTCAGGCTGAAAGTCCATGCTCAGAGAATTTGGATGAGTAAAATAGAGTGATTTTACACCCCAACATTTAAGGATTGTTCAAATAGCTAGTAGAAACTGCAAGTACGATAAAAGGTAGACAAATATTTTTTATTACATAAGTTGACAAAGAAAACGCGTTTCTGGCATTAGAGGATCCATTATGGAGTAACGGACAGATATATGGACAGCAAGAAAGAAGAGTTTTAGGTACTAAGTGTCAATTTGGCACCTTTCAGGGAGTATCACCCAGGGGGTGATCATAAAGTCTTAAGACAGTGAAGAGAAATACTATAAAATGTATCTAAAAGTAATACAAAATGGACATAAATATAAACATTAATAAGGGACAATAATGAAAGGGAATATATAAATCGTTATTTCCCTAAAGACGCAAGCTGCATTATCATACTGCCAGGCCGCTACCCGGGTGCTTAACCAGGGTTATCAGAACGCCACATGCATGGCTAGGTAACGGCGTTGCAGGAAAACATGACACCACATGGAAGACGTGCACCTGCATAGAACGCTCAACGAGTTGTAATGAAGATGTCGGTTTTCTACAAAGAACCATGAAATGGGCTGACTCCAGAAGGAAAGAACGTCAGACCAAATCCATGTTTCTAATCGGAATGATCTAATTCATTCCTTAGGTCTTGTCCAGCACCATCGCCTTCATTATAAGCATTTATGGACATCCACCAATTTTCCCATGACTCCACATGATGGCTGCCACGTGGCATCCTGGGGTCCCGGCAAAGTCATTTCCTGGCTCTGATCTTCTGCAAACCTCCACATGAACATGAGCCTATTTCATATGTACGAGGTATTTTGATACTATCCACAACCATAGTCTGACATTTGCTTCCGGCACCTGGTTCCTTCTAGGAATTATGGCAACGGGGCTTGCAACTTTAGGGAAACAACGATTTGAATACTCAGTTTGTGATTACTGTCCTGGTTCTTATATCCAGGGCTGTGGAGATGGGAGTCCATTTTGGTGGAGAATAAAATGGACCAACTCAGACACCTAAAATATATAATACATGGGTACAGTACTACAATGCAGGATGTGCTGTAAATGTTTTCATAAGAACTTGGGAAAGTTGTTAAGTGTCCTATACACTGGGTGCAGAATTATTAGTCAAATGAGTATTTTGATCACATCATCCTTTTTATATATGTTGTCATACTCCAAGCTGTATAGGCTTGAAAGCCAACTGCCAATTATGTAAATCAGGTGATCTGCATATCTGTAATGAGGAGGGGTGTGGTCCAATGACATCAAAACCCTATATAAGGTGTGTTTAATTATTAGGCAACTTCTTTTCCGTTGGCAAAATGGGTCAGAAGAGAGATTTAACGGACTCTGAAAAGTCAAAAATTGTGCGATGTCTTGCAGAGGGATGTAGCAGTCTTGAACTTGCCAAACTTTTGAAGCGTGATCACCGAACAATCAAGCATTTCATGGCAAATATCCAACAGGATCGCAAGAAGCGTGTTGATAAAAAAGGCGCAAAATAACTGCCGTTGAATTGAGGAAAATCAAGCGTGAAGCTGCCAGGATGCCATTTGCCACCAATTTTGCCATATTTCAGAGCTGCAACGTTACTGGAGTATCAAAAAGCTCAAGGTGTGCCATACTCAGGCACATGGCCAAGGTAAGGATGGTTGAAATATGACCACCTTTCAACAAGAAACATAAGATAAAACGTCAAGACTGGGCCAAGAAATAAGTTAAGACTTTTCTAAGGTTTTATGGACTAATGAAATGAGAGCGACTCTTGATGGGCCAGATGGATGGATCTGTAAAGGGCAAAGAGCTCCACTCCGACTCAGACGCCAGCAAGGTGGAGGTGAGGTACTGGTATGGGCTGGTATCATCAAAGATGAACTTGTGGGACCTTTTCGGGTTGAGGATGGAGTAATGCTCAACTCTCAGACCTACTGCCAGTTTCTGGAAGACACCTTCTTCAAGCAGTGGTACAGGAAGAAGTCGGTATCGTTCAAGAAAAAAATGATTTTCATGCAGGACAATGCTCCATCACATGCATCCAAATACTCCACAGCGTGGCTGGCCAGTAAAGGTCTAAAAGAACAAAAAATAATGACATGGCCCCCTTGTTCACCTGATCTGAACCCCATAGAGAACCAGTGATCCCTCATAAAATGTGAGATCTACAGGGAGGGAAAACATTACACCTCTCGGAACAGTGTCTGGGAGGCTGTGGTGGCTGCGGCACGCAAAGTTGATCGGAAACAGATCAAGCAACTGACAGAATCTATGGATGGAAGGCTTTTGAGTGTCATCGTACAGAAAGGTGGCTATATTGGTCACTGATTTTTTTTTGTTTTGTTTTTAAATGTCTGAAATGTTTATTTCTAAATTTTGTGTTGCTCTATTGGTTTACCTGGTGAATATAAACAAGTGAGATGGGTATATACAGTGCCTACAAGTAGTATTCAACCCCCTGCAGATTTAGCAGGTTTACACATTCGGAATTAACTTGGCATTGTGACATTTGGACTGTAGATCAGCCTGGAAGTGTGAAATACACTGCAGCAAAAAGAATGTTATTTCTTTGTTTAATTTTTTTTTTAAATTGTGAAAAGTTTATTCAGAGGGTCATTTATTATTCAACCCCTCAAACCACCAGAATTCTGTTTGGTTCCCCTAAAGTATTAGGAAGTATTTCAGGCACAAAGAACAATGAGATTCACATGTTTGGATTAATTATCTCTTTTTCCAGCCTTTTCTGACTATTTAAGACCCTCCCCAAACTTGTGAACAGCACTCATACTTGGTCAACATGGGAAAGACAAAGGAGCATTCCAAGGCCATCAGAGACAAGATCGTGGAGGGTCACAAGGCTGGCAAGGGGTACAAAACCCTTTCCAAGGAGTTGGGCCTACCTGTCTCCACTGTTGGGAGCATCATCCGGAAGTGGAAGGCTTATGCAACTACTGTTAGCCTTCCACGGCCTGGACAGCCTTTGAAAGTTTCCTCCCGTGCCGAGGCCAGGCTTGTCCAAAGAGTCAAGGCTAACCCAAGGACAACAAGGAAGGAGCTCCGGGAAGATCTCATGGCAGTGGGGACATTGGTTTCAGTCAATACCATAAGTAACGTACTCCACCGCAATGGTCTCCGTTCCAGACGAGCCCGTAAGGTACCTTTACTTTCAAAGCGTCATGTCAAGGCTCGTCTACAGTTTGCTCATGATCACTTGGAGGACTCTGAGACAGACTGGTTCAAGGTTCTCTGGTCTGATGAGACCAAGATCGAGATCTTTGGTGCCAACCACACACGTGACGTTTGGAGACTGGATGGCACTGCATACGACCCCAAGAATACCATCCCTACAGTCAAGCATGGTGGTGGCAGCATCATGCTGTGGAGCTGTTTCTCAGCCAAGGGGCCTGGCCATCTGGTCCGCATCCATGGGAAGATGGATAGCATGGCCTACCTGGAGATTTTGGCCAAGAACCTCCGCTCCTCCATCAAGGATCTTAAGATGGGTCGTCATTTCATCTTTCAACAAGACAACGACCCAAAGCACACAGCCAAGAAAACCAAGGCCTGGTTCAAGAGGCAAAAAATCAAGGTGTTGGAGTGGCCTAGTCAGTCTCCTGACATTAACCCAATTGAAAACTTGTGGAAGGAGCTCAAGATTAAAGTCCACATGAGACACCCAAAGAACCTAGATAACTTGGAGAAGATCTGCATGGAGGAGTGGGCCAAGATAACTTCAGAGACCTGTGCCGGCCTGATCAGGTCTTATAAAAGACGATTATTAGCTGTAACTGCAAACAAGGGTTATTCCACAAAATATTAAACCTAGGGGTTGAATAATAATTGACCCACACTTGTATGTTTAAAATTTATTAAAATTTAACTGAGCAACATAACTTTTTGGTTTGTAAGATTTATGCATCTGTTAATAAATCCTGCTCTTGTGTGAAGTTTGAAGGCTCTAACTTATTTGCAACTTATCAAACCTGCTAAATCTGCAGGGGGTTGAATACTACTTGTAGGCACTGTATTTGGTTTTCTATTAAGTTGTCTAATAATTCTGCACTGTAAAAGTTACCTGCACAAACAGATATCCTCCTAAGATAGTCAAATCTAAAAAAAAAAACAATCCAACTTCCAAAAATATTAAGCTTTGAAATCTATGAGTCTTTTGGGGTTGATTGAGAACATAGTCGTTATTCAATAATAAAAAGAATCCTCTCAAATACAACTTGCCTAATAATTCTGCATATAGTGTAAATGTCTGTTCTGTTCCTGATCTAAGGATCTCGGCTTTTAGATGAGATGAATCTCTGCTGCACTTTATGCACATGCTCAGTAGTGACCAGTGCTGTGGGGTCGCAGTTGAGATGAATCTGTGCTGCATTTTATGCACATGCTCAGTACTGACCAGTGTTGTGGAGTTGTAGTTAAGATGAATCTGTGCTGCACTTTATGCACATGCTCAGTAGTGACCAGTTCTGTGGAGTCGTAAATGAGATGAATCTGTGCTGCACTTTATGTACATGCTCAGGAGTGACCAGTGCTGTGGGGTCGTAGATGAGATGAATCTGTGCTGCATTTTATGCACATGCTCAGTAGTGACCAGTGCTGTGGGGTCATAGATGAGATGAATCTGTTCTGCACTTTATGTACATGCTCAGTAGTGACCAGTGCTGTGGGGTCGTAGATGAGATGAATCTGTTCTGCACTTTATGCACATGCTCAGTAGTGACCAGTGCTGTGGGGTCGTAGATGAGATGAATCTGTTCTGCACTTTATGCACATGCTCAGTAGTGACCAGTGCTGTGGGGTCGGAGTTGAGATGAATCTGTGCTGCACTTTATGCTCATGCTCAGTAGTGACCAGTGCTGTGGGGTCATAGATGAGATGAATCTGTTCTGCACTTGCTCAGTAGTGACCAGTGCTGTGGGGTTGTAGATGAGATGAATCTGTTCTGCACTTTATGCACATGCTCAGTAGTGACCAGTGCTGTGGGGTTGTAGATGAGATGAATCTGTTCTGCACTTTATGCACATGCTCAGTAGTGACCAGTGCTGTGGGGTCGTAGATGAGATGAATCTGTGCTGCACTTTATGTACATGCTCAGTAGTGACCAGTGCTGTGGGGTCGGAGTTGAGATGAATCTGTGCTGCACTTTATGCACATGCTCAGAAGTGACCAGTGCTGTGGGGTCGTAGATGAGATGAATCTGTGCTGCACTTTATGTACATGCTCAGTAGTGACCAGTGCTGTGGGATCAGAGTGGGGATAAATCTGTGCTGCACTTTATGTCCATGCTCAGTAGTGACCAGTGCTGTGGGGTCGGAGTCATTAGAGAAATGGAGGAGTCGGAGGTTTGGCTTATCGACTCCACAGCCCTGCGACGGAAACATCACATCTACCCCAACATGGTATCAATAAAATGTCAGCTCGGAGCGCAAAAAAATAAACCCTCACCCAACCCCAGATGCTGAAAAAATGAAGACGCTACAGGTCTTGGAAAATGTTGCTTTTGTTTTTTTTTCACCAGTTAAATAAAAAAGAACCTAGACATGTTTGGTATCTGCGAATTTGTAATGACCTGGAGAATCATAATGGCAGGTCAGTTGTAGCATTTAGCGAACATGGTAACTTTTTTTTTGCAATTTCACCACACTCAGAATTTTTTTTTCCCATTTTCCAGTACATTATATGGTAAAATCAATGGTGTCATTCCACACAAAAGCACAACTCTTCCCACAAAAAACAAGCCCTTACACGGCCATATTGATGGAAAAATTAAAAAAAAAAAAAGTTATGGCTCTGGGAAGAAGGAGAGCAAAAAATGAAAACGTAGAAACGGAAAATCCCACGGTGGTGAAGGAGTTAAATCCAGATCAGTAAATACAATAACTTGTGCTGCACTATATACATATGCAACAAAAAAAGTTGCTGCAGTTCTGCTTTATCGCCTGGTGGCCGTCATTAGAGGGCTCTTAGCCTTACAACAGTTGGTGTTCCAGATAACAAATTCAGCTCTGCTACATCAAAAGCATTGCAGAAAAAAAAGTATGATCTCCCCGGTTGCTGTGTTCTTTGATGAACCGCGTCTGTCATCCTTGGCAGCACATTCACAGGTACAACCTTTTGTGTTATTAGTACAAATCGAGCCGTAATTGAAAGACATTACTTGACTGAAACCTATTCAATAATTGTATAGCGGCATCGTTATTATTGCCGCGACCAACAGGAAACAAAACATGGCTGCCCGAAGCCCCATTAATAACCAAGATTTGTGCTCCATGAACCAGCGGATCTTCACGAGGCAGTTAAAGGTCACAATCTTTTTAAGAAGCTCATTGTTTACCGGACCATTGAATCAAAGATTGTGACAAATTCTTATTGCAAACCTGCAATCCGGGCGATCGTTTGCTGCCTTTGAACATCTATGTGGCTTTGGCTGAATATTAGAACAATCCTTAAAGGGGTTGTCCATCTTTGGGGACAATTTTATTTCTCTTATGTGAATATCTTTTTTTTTGCAATTTGGTTGCATTAACAAATCTGCAACATTTGGCTTCTATAGCCTCTGTGCTGCACTGTCTACTGCTGGCTGCAGAATGAGTTAGGCCTGTTTCACACATCCGTTTGTGTCCATCAGTCAAAATCCGCCGTTTTGCAAAAAGAACGGATCCGCCATTTTTCTTGGCGGATCCGTTTTTTTTTTCCATTGAGTTGCATTACCGGTGGATCTTGACGGATGGCCATCCGGTGGATCCGTTTTTTTGCGGATCCGCCAAAATTTTGATGTCCGCTGACATGCCCGAACGGACCTTGCAACGTTTTTTCAGGCGGCCGGATCCGCATTTCTCACTGCGCATGCCCGAAAGACTTCACTCAGTCGCAAATTTAACCCTAAACTCTGTTCTGGCGACTGAAAAACTCTCTCTCTCTCTCCCCCCCCCCCAGGCAGAGGTTCCTTTAAAATCCGTCCTCTGACGGATCCGTTAAAATAACAGTCCGGTGCCAAACGTTGTGGTCAGTACAGGAACGGATCCGTTATCAGCCATTTTAGCATATTTTGACTGACCAAAAAAACTGATGTGTGAAACAGGCCTTAACGGAGACTCCCTTGGTGAGCTCCTTTTCATGGTCCAGTGAGCTCCTCTCAGATTTACGACCACAGACACCGGCAAAGTTCAATGTTCCGGGACACAGTCTGTAGATGCACAAAGGGTGAAAAAAAATTTTAAAAGAAAATCAAAATTGCAAAAATGATTTTTAGCTTCAAATACATGCAATAAAAGTTAGTAAAAAAAAAAAAAAAATAGTTGTTTCCAGAGGTGGACAACCTTTTTTAAATGTAAGTGCTGTACTGGATGCAAATGGCTTTTTAAGAGCCAAGGGAGGTATGGGGGGTTCGAAGTAGATCCTGGAAATTCTTGGAAAAGACAAATACGGTAGAAGACATTTCTAATGAGGGATAAGCTCCGGAGGTTCAGCAGAACCTCACACTTCTCAGACCCATTTACAGAAAAGTGCACACAAGTATGGAAGAAGAAAAACAAAAAGAGTGAAAAAGGAGATTTTTGTGTACTCACCGTAAATCTCTTTCTCTTAGCCTCTAATTGGGGGACACAGAAAAATGGACACAGAACCATGGGGTGTTATGCTGCTGTCCACTAGGAGGCGACACTATGCATAATCTGAAAAAGTAACTATGGCTCCTCCTCTGCAGTATACACCCCTGGACGGCGTCAGCCTTCTCCAGTTTTGTGCAAAAGCATTAGGAGGAACATAACAGAAAACGACATAACCATGCCTGTAAGAAGGCAACTATGTACGAGCTCAAAGAACAATATGAGAACTCAACCGTAAACAAAGGCCCGTAAGGGCAACAGGGTGGGAGCTGTGTCCCCCAATTAGAGGCTAAGAGAAAGAGATTTTACGGTGAGTACACAAAAATCTCCTTTACTCTGTCGCCTCATTGGGGGACACAGAACCATGGGACATCCCAAAGCAGTCCCTGGGTGGGAAGCAATGGCCGAATATTGTGCTAGCAGGTCCCTAAACTTGGGGCACTGCCACCTGCAGAACCCGACTACCGAGGCTTGCATCCACTGAGGACTGGGTATGAACACTGTAGTGTTTCGTAAACGTGTGTAGGCTAGTCCAAGTGGCCGCCTTACACACTTGTTGTGCCGAAGCCTGGTGCCGAATGGCCCAGGAGGCCCCTACTGCCCGCGTAGAGTGTGCCGTGATACCGGCCGGAAGAGGAGAATTATTAAGGCGGTAAGCCTCTTGTTTGGTGGACTTGATCCACCTGGCAAGGGTGGCTTTGGAAGCCGGCAGACCCTTTCGAACGCCTTCCGGAAGAAGGAAAAGGGAATCAGACTTCCGGAAGGGTGCAGTCCTAGACACGTATATACGCAATGCCCTGATGAGGTCAAGCGTATGCAGCCTTCTCCACTCTATGAACCGGAATCGGGCAAAGGGATGGCAATGAAATTTCCTCATTGAGGTGGAAGTTGGACACAACCTTTGGAAGGAAGGATGGGACTGTACGGAGAACCATCTTATCCTGGTGAAATGCTAGGAAGGGCCGTCTGCAGGAGAGTGCTGAAAATTCAGACACCCTGCGAAGTGAGGTGATTGCCACCAGAAAAAACACTTTCTGTGATAGAATGCGGAGTGGGACTTCCTTAAGGGGTTCGAAAGGTGGTGCCTGCAATGCTGTCAGGACCATGTTGAGGTCCCACGTTTCCAGTGGACGTCTGTAGGGGGGGGAACCAATCGGGAAACCCCCTGGAGAAAGGTCCTTACTTGCGGCTTGTTAGCGATGCGCCTCTGAAAGAGCAATGAGAGCGCTGACATCTGGCTCTTAAGCGAGCCTAGGGATAGCCTGGCGTCCAGGCCCGATTGAAGAAACCCAAGTACCTTTGGGAGGGAATAAGGGAGTGGGACCTGTCCGCGAGATTCGCACCAAGTAAAAAAAGCTCTCCAGTTACGGTAATAAATCTTGGCGGAGGCTGGCTTCCTTGCCCTGATTATGGTTGCAATGACATCCGGTGAGAGCCCTGCCTGGGTTAGAACCCAGGTTTCAAGGGCCACGCCGTCAAATTGAGAGCCCCTGAGTTCTGATGGTAGAACGGACCTTGTGACAGAAAGTCGTGACGGTCGGGGAGACGCCAGGGGGCGTCTGCTGTAAGTTGTACGATGTCAGCGTACCATGTACGTCTGGGCCAGTCCGGCACGATCAGGATGGTTGGAACTCCCTCTTGTTTGATCTTCTTCACGACTCTGAAGATCAGGGGGAGGGGTGGAAAAATGTACAGAAGCTGGAACTCGGTCCAGTCCTGAACCAGGGCATCCTCTCCGAGCGACCGCGGGTCGCGTGTCCTGGCCATGAAATTGGAGACCTTGGCATTGAGATGGGATGCCATTAGGTCCACGTCCGGGGTCCCCCAGCGATGGCAGATCTGGTGAAAAATTTTGGGATGGAGAGACCACTCCCCCGAGTCCATTCCTTGTCTGCTGAGGAAGTCGGCTTCCCAGTTGTCCACACCCGGAATGTGGACCGCCGAGAGTACCGACCTCGTGTCTTCCGCCCAGTGGAGGATATGTGCCACTTATCTCATCGCTTGGGTACTGCGGGTCCCGCCTTGGTGATTCACATATGCCACCGCCGTGGCATTGTCCGACTGTATCCTGATATGAGAGGCTGCCAGCAAGTGATGAAAGGCTCTCAGTGCCAGGAAGATGGCCCGAATTTCCAGGATATTGATGGGCAAGGTCGCTTCCACTGGTGACCACTTGCCTTGTGCCCTGTGATGTAGGTGCACCGCACCCCAACCTGTCAGGCTTGCATCGGTGGTCAGGACCTTCCATTGACCTGAGAGAAAGGATTTTCCCCTTGCAAGCAAAGTTGGCTTGAGCCACCAGTGTAGGGACCTCCTGGTCGACGATGTCAGCCGGAACTCCCTGTCAAGGGAGAAGGGATTCCTGTCCCAAGACTTGAGGATGGCTAGTTGAAGAGGCCTGAGGTGAAACTGGGCAAATGGTACCGCCTCCATCGCTGCTGCCATCCTGCCGAGGACTCTCATGGCAAACCGGAAAGATCGGGGAGGATTGCGGAGGAGTTTGCCAACTCCCAGACGGAGAGCCAGTGCCTTGTCCCTGGGAAGGAGCACCAGACCCCTGGAGGTGTCGAATAGCATCCCTAGGAAGGTCAGGGACTGACTCGGGGTAGTCGAATACTTTTGTAAGTTGACTAACCAGCCCAGTTGACTCAGAGTGTCGATTGTGATTGAGACGCTGACTTCGCAGTCCTTGAAGGTGGAAGCCTTGATGAGAAGGTCGTCCAGGTATGGAACGACTATAATGCCTCTGGAGTGTAGAACGTCCATGGTGGCTGCCATGATTTTGGTAAACGTCCTGGGAGACGTGGCGAGTCGGACCGGGAGAGCCACGAACTGGTAGTGGTCCTGGTTGATTGCGAACCTGAGAAATCTTTGATGGGCGGGAGCAATTGGTATATGCAGGTAGGCGTCTTGTATGTCTATGGAGGCGAGATATTCTCCCTGCTCCATGGACGCAATGATGGACCGAAGGGACTCCATGCGAAAATGACGGACCCGTACATATTTGTTGAGTTGTTTTAGGTCTAGTATGGGCCGGACGCTGCCACCTTTCTTGGGGACTACGAATAGATTGGAGTAGAACCCTCGGAAGCGTTCGGTCGTGGGAACCGGTACTACGACTCCTGCTTGAAGGAGAGAAGAGACCGCCTGATGAAAGGCACGAGCCTTGTCTGACGGTTTTGGTAGAACAGAGGAAGAACCGCTTCGGTGGACTGGAAGTGAACTCTATCTTGTATCCGGAAGACACTATTTCCCTGACCCACCTGTCTTCTGTAATAGGCAGCCAGACTTGCTGAAAGAGTAGAAGTCGTCCGCCTACTGGTGGGGTGTCTTCTGGAGTTCGTGAGTCATGAGGAAGAGAAATTCTGAGGTTTTCCTCCTTTGGGCTTCGCCTAGCCTGCTTTCTACTGCCAGGTCCTGTCCGGCCTCTGCGACGCCCGTGGGTTGTCCCTGCGTGGAGAGCGGTTACGATTTTGTGCTGGGCGCGAGACAGACCAGCCCGAAGAATTCCGAATGGATCGGAATCGTGTTTGGTTACGCCGTTTAAACGTGCGTTTAGGTTTGAGTTGAGGGAGAGAGGTACTCTTACCCCCAGTGGCGTTGGATATCAGTCCAACTTTTCACCGAAAAGCCGTCCACTGCAGTACGGGAGATGCGTGAGGGATTTCTTTGAGGCCGCATCCGCTTTCCATTCCCGCAGCCAGAGGATATGCCGAATTGTGATGGCGTTTGCTGCTATCCTCGCTACACCTCTTGCGGAGTCAAGGGCTGCATGAAGCATGTAATCTGCTACTACTGCTATTTGAACCGCATGGTCCGACAGCTGACGATTTGAAGTTTGAAGGCCATCTTGCAATGTTTTGGCCCAAGCCAGAATGGCCGTGGCCGCCCAAAATGAAGCGAACGCGGGGCCAGGGAGGCCCCTACCGCTTCGAACACTGAGTGAGCCATGCGTTCTACTTGTCGGTCTGCTGCGTCCCTGAGGGTTGAGCTATCTGGCAGTGAGAGGAGGGTCTGGGCTGCTAGTCTAGAGACTGGGGGGTCCACTTCGGGTGGATCTGTCCACTGTTTGGTGTCCTTTTGTGGGAAGGGGTACCTAGACTCTAAATATTTACGTTTGGTGAATTTTGTATCAGGCTGTGCAAACTGCTTGGTAAGGATCGTTTGAAATTCCGGGTGGTTAGTGAAAACCTTAGGTGGTTTCAGAACACCTTCAAAGCAAATCTTGTGTTCTGGGACTTCCGGGGTTGGATCGGAAATGTCCAGCACCTGATGGATGGAAGAGATTATGTCCTCAACTAGCGCTGTGTTGCTAGGGGGACAAGGGACCAGAGACCGCTCTGTCTCATTGTCTGAGTCGGAGTCACAGATGCCTTCCGAATCCTGCGTATCGCTCAGGTGTTCCCTGGTGGGTGAGCTGGGACGGAGGTCTTCTTGCGGAGATCTGCGTTGTCTGTCTCTGGTAGGGGACGGTCTAGGCGACCTGGGACCACGGTGTCTCTCCCTGGAGGGGGATGACCGTGTGCTATGGGATGACGCAGAGGAACGCGACGTGTGGGTCCGCTTACATCTGGGAGAGCCAGAAACCGCCTGTCCCTGGGTGGAGCTGTCCCTTTGCTGGGTAACACTCATAGGTGAGACATGACCCTGCAGAGCCTGGAGTAATGTGGAGGTCAGGTTATCTATGGACTGTGTCATAGACTGCGACATCTGGGTAGCCCATTCCGGCGTGGTAGCGGCCGCTGAAGCAATGATAGGGGCTTCCTGGGGCTCTGACCCAGTATTTTGGATACAATCCTGGCAGTGCGGGTACGTGCTGCCACTGGGGAGAGTGGCTTTGCAGGCTGTGCAGAAAGCATAAAAACAGTCCTGCCTGGTTCTTTTCCTTGAGCCCGGCATAGTGCACAGAGGCTGGCTAGCAGAGGACTGTACAGGGGTGACTACGCAGGGGAGCTATAGGAAAACCTTGTAGGTAATATGGATTCACAGCTGAGTAAAGACAACCCGGCTGTGATCTTACCCCACCAGTGTGCCCCTAGGTCCAGCGCTGACAATTCACAGTCCTGTGCCCCCCGGAGACTGCTGGCTTTGCTGCTGCTGTATGGGACAGCGTCTGCTGCAGCGAAGATGGCTGCCGTGGAGATGGGGGAGAAGGGGGTGGAGAGCTGAGCAAGAGCACGCAGAGATGTGAAAAAAACGCGCCCTTTCTGCCTCGATCCGCCCCTTCTATGACACTGTGGAGTGTCATATTTGTCATCCGGGGGGCGGAGAGGAGGCGGCGACCTCAGCTAGGCCGAAGCCGCGGCCTAAATTAGATTTCTATGCCCAGGAAGGGCTCCAGGCCGGCGCGGAAGTCCGGGGTGGGGGGGTCGGATTTCTACCGACCCCCCCCCGGATTGAAAGGCAGGCTAGCGGTGGGGCCACAACCTGAAGTGGGGCCCTGTGGTGGGTTCCCCTGCGGCGCTGTAGACTAATGCTGCCGCAGACACAGAGGCACATAGAGCCCTGTGTCTGCATGTGCTATGCCTGCCTGCACTCCCCCCCCGGCCCCGACAGGAGCCCGCAGCTGGCTGGGGTCCCTGGATGCTGCGTAGGTTGCCATGGACAGACCCTACCTGCGGCGTCTCAACCTACTACCCCCAGAGGGGGATTAGGGAGGGTGCTGCTGTCACCGTCAGGGGACTTCTTCCTCGCCTCGACCTCAACCCAAGACCAAAAGGAATTGGGGAAGGAGGGGTGGTCTCAACTTCGAAACAGCACCCGCAGGACTGGGGAAGGAGCGACATGGGGAACCGCCATCTCAACTTCAACTGGGCACCCCATAATAGGGGGCCGAGGAAGGAGCCATGCCGGGAGTCTCACTGAGGAGCCCCACTTTACTTCATCTGTCATCCGAAGAAAAAAAAAAGAAAAATCCTTTAGGTGTGCCTCCTTGCGACACTAAGCAAAAACTGGAGAAGACTGACGCCGTCCAGGGGTGTATACTGCAGAGGAGGAGCCATAGCTAATCTTTTTCAGATTATGCATAGTGTCGCCTCCTAGTGGACAGCAGCATAACACCCCATGGTTCTGTGTCCGTGGTTCTGTGTCCCCCAATGAGGCGACAGAGTAATAATGCAGAAAACTCAACAATACTTCCAACGAAAAAGAAACTATTAAATTGAATATATACAATTATTAACTACCATAACTACCATAAATGACTATAAGCTAATATAGTAATATAATATGGCCGGTAATGCAGAAACAATCTAACAAGCCCCGGAGCTCGGCTCCTGCAGCGTCAGCTGGAGATACTCAGGTACAGCGTCCGAGACTCTAAAGTGAAGCGCCGTGGGATAACACTATACGTAGAAATGGCTTTCACAGGTTTCCAGCAAGGAGAAAGTAATTTGAGTCTAAATATGTGATATTAGGTAATGTGTCCAGAATGGAAAGGAAACAATGACCCCAAAAAAAAAGAAAGGTCACAAAGTTCTGTAATTAGCTGGGACCAACGTGACAGCAGAATAAACGCTATTAGTGAGTATTAGAAGACTAAAAAATACTTATCTATATTCAATGGAACATGAGAAATTGGAAAATACCCAATGCTTTGAATGGGGAAAGTGTTAAATAATAGGTTCTCAATGAGAAAGCGGAGACAACACGCCATTCTAAAAGGCACCTGCAGTCCTTTGGAGTCTTGCTACCATTTTGGGGGGGGGGGGGGGGGGTCACTGCTCATGAACCGCTACCAAAAACTTTTTTCAATACTTCTGAATGCATATTCACACTTAACAGTCCGATTAAGTGACCAACACTGAGAAGTAAAAACAAGATAAAATTGCACAGATTATGGGTGACGTTAATTGTGGAAAAAGTTCTGAAATGATTCTTATTGGTATGAATATTTTTCATTACAAAAACCTAACATTTTAACGTGGGTGTGCAGACTTTTCTGATATCCACTGTAAAATTCTGCAAGTATTACCTTATTCAGATTTTTCCTGACAGTTCTTCTCTTTACAAATCACAGTTAGTAATAATAATTGCACAGCTAAAAACAGTTAAAAAGCAGAAGATGACAGCTCTGCCATCATGACTGTATACTTATAATATATCAGCTAATTTCGCAGTATATAGAGAAAAGGATAACCACAGCGTCCTATTAGCAGGCAGAGACAGTACTAGCTCCAGTTGCCCATCTGATGCTGTTCTGATGAATCATGGAATTTTAAGCAGAAAGAAAAAAAAAATGCAGACTAAAATCTGGGAAATAAGATCGAGTCTGAAAAGAATCAAAGTGGAGGCTAAACTGCAGGCAAGTAAGTACACCATAAAGGGTCGGTTTCACACGTCCATTTTTTCCAGGAGTGGAAAAAAAAGTACCGGAGATGTCAGTGTCCGTGTGTGTAATACTTGCACAACACGTGTGGGAACCTTGTGCAGCATCAGTACCACACGTACTGGCGCCAAGGAAGCAGCAGTACAGTTAGCACTGTTCCCCAGCGCCAGGTGCTGAAGACCGCACTCATCGTTTTCCCATGCTCTACCAGCATTCAGCGCGAGCAGGAAGAATGATGAAAGTTGTGATAACAATGAGAGCAGCTGGCGGCTGATGGGATTACTCCCATCACCCTACAACTGCTGCCGCTAATGACAGTGACAGCAGGAGGCAGCTGATAGGAGTATTCCTTACCCGCCACCTGCGCTATAAATAAAGAAATAAATGAATGAATGAATGAACAAAAACTGAGTGTATTTTTGTTAACCAGCCAGGCAAAATTCACAGCTGAGGGCTCCAACCTTCAGCTGTCAGCTTTAGCAAGGCTGGTTATTAAGAAGAGAGTGGTCCCCACACAGTTTTTTTTTTATTAGTTAAATACTTTAAAAAATACAGCGTGGGGTCCCCTCCATTTTTGACAACCAGCCTTGCTAAAGCAGACAGCTGAGGGCTAGTATTCTCAAACTGGTAACGGTTCATGGATATTGGCACCCCCCCAGCCTAAAAATAGCAGCCCGCAGCTGAGCTGCCTAGAAAAGGCACATCTATTTGATGTGCCAATTCTGGCACTTTGCCCGGCTCTTCCCACTTGCCCTGTAGCGGTGGCAAGAGGGGTTCATATTTGTGAGGTTGATGTCACCTTTGTATTGTCAGGTGACATCAAGCACATGGCTTAGTAATGGAGAGATTGCTATAAGACACCTTTCCATTACTACTTATCCCTATACTTGTATTGTAAATAAACACACAGCAAGTATAAAGTCCTAAATTATAAAGAAAACAAAACACACTTTTCCATTTTTATTTAAAAATAACAAAACAGTTATACTCACCTAACGCCTATTCCATTGAATCCCTCACCTCCTGTAATAAAACAAAACCAACAATATCCCTCACCTGTCCGTCGTTCTGTCCCACGCCGTAATCCATGTCTGGGGGATAAATAGTTTTCAACTTGGATGGTGCCAAGATGCAATCGTACTGGCTGAGAATCACTGGTGAATGAGATGCTGCGAGTGCAGCATCAGTGACTAGCGGGGATGTCATCAAGGTTACCGCAGGTCACTAAGTCTGCGTTCCCAACCTTCAGTGGTTTCAAAACAAAAAACCTCTTCTGGGCACAAAGGTAAAATGTAAAATGTGTTGCTGTGCGAAAAATGCAGGTGCGGGGACTCGAACATATTTTTTTGAGCATGCCGAAGACATTCAGTTAGCACACAAGCTTGCTCGGATAAGGACGAGGAATAAAGCATCTGAGCCATGTTAAATAGGCTGTTCAAATGCTGGGGCAGAGACATGAAAGCAGCCAGTCACGCCCATCTCTGCTGACTGCTCCTAAAAACCTGGACCCATGCTGACCAATTAAAAAAACCCTCTCAGCACTACCTGTGCTGGAGCCTGCTCTCCAGGTTTCACATCACTGAGACTAGCCACCTCAGTGACTCATATTTCCCATCCAGGACTTTATTACCTGTTCTTTCACAACATAAAGTTTGTGATTCCTATATATTCAACAAGTGTGCGTCCTCTTTGCTTCCCCCTGCACTATTCTCAACAAGTGATGGACTGCTGTGATGTGCAATTATACAGTATCCAGCTGTCAATCACCATCTGAAGGATGGGGAGGGGGGGAGACAGGGGACGAAAATCCCTCATGAACGCTCTGGACTGTATTTTATGACCGTTCCTATTTGGCAAACGCCAAAAATAGTTTAAGTGCCATTTTGGCTAATAAGTGAGCAGATCTGTCAATAACCTACGTACACCTTAAATGGCAACCGAGAATTAAGACAGATCCACTATATTATTTTAATTCCATGCTGCGGCATCATTGCTTCAGTCTACAGGACCACAGCCTGAGAGGACGAACTGGTTAGATCACATCCTCCTGAGTAATGAGCGCAAGTGCTCATTACCTGAATTTGTCTAGGGTGCTTGAGTATCGCGGGTGCTCGAGTGACATGTTTGAGTCCCTGGTGCCACATGTTTAGCAGCCACAAAAACATACAGGGATTTCCTGACAAATACGGGTAATCCCTGCATGTGTTGTTGCTGTCTAACAGCAGCAGAACATGCGGCAGCGGGGACTCGAACATGTCACTCGATCACCCTCAATGCTCTGTGCGTACCCGCCGAGCACTCTAGGTAAACTCGAGTAACGAGCACTTGTGCTCAGCACTAGTCCTTATTGATTTTTCTCACTGCAGTGTCGTCGAGATCTCTGTGTGGTGTCATGTACAGGTCCTTATGAAAACAAGGCGGTGTTGTGGTCACCATTTTCTGAAAATTCAGAAACTTTTTACTTTTTTCTTCAACGATGCTATAGGAGGGCTTCTTTTTGCACGCCAGGCTGAACTTTCTTTTTAATAACATTTTTGGATAAATATGATGTCATGATCACTTTTTATGTCATTTTGGAAAGGAGGTGTGGCAACCAAAAAAAAAAACAAATTCTGGGATTTATTTTATTTTTTTTCTTTACGGTGTCTGCTGTATGGTAGAATACATAATTCACTATTGCGGCATATAGCTAAAATCAAGGTCTCCGATGAAGCCAAGCCTTCGGTGAAGCAGCAATCTTGAAGAAGTCTTCGATTGCTACGTCATTGGTACCATGTAATCACGTTGTGAGTGAACCAATGAATGTCCAAATGGTTGCCCCAGCAGGATTCTGCCGCTCAAATATCCCTGTCAGAGATTGACAGCGGCATTTAAGTGGTTAAACAGCAGCGATCAGAGCTGCCCCAATCTCTGCTGTTAAAGTCAGGTGCCAGTTGCATAATACAGCTGGCATCCCTCCTGTGTGGATCGGGCTCAGCTCCTGAGCATGCACTGTGCACCTGCATTCTCTCCATGACGGATATATGTACGATATTTAGAAATTTCAACAAGTCTATGGGTCATGCTGCATATGGATATTTCCAGATTTTCCTTTGGTATCTTGGTGTTACACATTCTGCAGATACTGTACCTTCTCTATCAGGTTACTGATGAAGATGAGAGATGGGCAAACCTGAAGATAAATATTCAGCATTTGTATCAGATAAATTGGCTCTGTTCAGGCCTGAACGCCAAACACAGACTTTCTACTGAAATCCGGTGCGAGAGACAGAGCTATTCGGGTTTTGCTGTATGTTCGGGTACCCAAACGAAACATTCTATAAAGTTCAGATCAGGTACCAGAACCCAAACTTCCACCGGTCCACCCATCCCTAATGGAGACCTAGAAAGCCAATAATTTTTTTTACTACTCTGGAATTATGAAATCTACGCTGCATTTCTCCGCTTCACGACCACTGGGATCACTTAATCGTTTATACTACAATTTATAGTTAAATTGCTATGGGTGACTTCTACAGACCCCCAGCTGTCAGTGATTGACAGCGGAATTTAAATGTTGAAAGGGCAGCGACTGGCGCTCGCTCCGGCTGCTGCCGTTACAGGCAGACGCTGGCTGTGTAGGTGTACGTGCACACCAACAAGAAGACGCTTCAGGAAACTCCAGTGTTGTTTCCTTAAATCATCTTTTAAACCATTCTTTTAGTCATTACTAAGCCTTTTTTCAACTTTTCTGACTGCCGTTTTTTTGGGGGGGTAGGGGTTTTTCCAGCGGTTTTGAGTCTTTTTGCTATACTGGCATTTTTAAATCGTTTTTTTTTTTTTCCTCTGCTCAGAAAGACCCCTTCCTATTGACTATTATGAAGTATAGTGCGTTTTCAAAGCAGAAGAAGGATGATCATTTCACGTCTTTTCGCCTCTTATAGTCTTTAGAAGCCTGAAACAGTTAATCCCTTCTTAACCGAGCAAATTTTCGTTTTTATCGTCCCTTCTTCCAAGAGCCATATCTTTTCTATTCTTCCGCCCCCATAGCCGTATGAAGGCTTTTTTTTTGTGGGACAAGTTGTACATTTGAATGACACCTTTCACTCTCCAACATGATGCACTGGAAAGCGGGAAAAAAATTCCAAGTGCATCAAAATTGCAATTCCACAATTGTTTTTTTTTTAGTGTTAGGCTAAGTGCACACGTACCGGAACTCTCGCGGAAATTACCGCGAGAATTCCGGAATTCCAGTCGGCGGGAAAATCGCATTTTAAATTCCCGCGATTTTCCCGAGGAAAAACTAGCATTTTGCAAGCGTATTTAGCTTGCAGAATGCTAGCGTTTTCCAAGCGATCTGTAGCATCGCTTGGAGAACTGATTGACAGGTTGGTCACACTCGTCAAACATAGTGTTTGACGAGTGTGACCAACTTTTTACTACTGAGGCCGCCTATGCAGCATCAGTAGTAAAAGATAGAATGTAAAAAAAAAAAAAAATGGTGTTATTCTTACCCTCCGACGTCCCGCGCAGCCGTTCCCAGTAGTCCTTTGCGAAAATGCACCCGATGACGTCCGTTCTCGCGGGGTCGCGCGAATGACCACGCGACTTCGCGATCCCGCGAGAACAGACATCATCGCGGGCATTTTCGCAAAGGACTACTGGGAACGAGAGCCTGAAGAGAAGCGGGAAGACTGCGCGGGACGTCGGAGGGTGAGAATAACAATATTTTTTATTTTTAAATTCTTTTTCTTACAGGGATATGGTACCCAGAGCCCGGAGGAAAGTCTCCTCTCCTCCGGACCGTGGGTACCATCTGCAAATGTTCTGCTTACTTTCCGCATGGTGTGCACAGCCACATGCGGGAAGTAAGCGGAACAATGCATTCCTATGGGTGCGGGATCGCCGCGATTCCACAAATTAATGAGCATGCTGCGGTTTTTACCGCGAAGCGATTCCGCCGCGGTAAAAACCGCAGCATTAGCACAGCATTGCGGAATCCCATAGGAATGCATGGGATGCTTATTTTTCGCGTTTTCGCGGCAAAATCGCGCGATTAAAACCGCCGCGGAAACGCGAAAAAAACGCCACGTGTGAACTCAGCCTTATTATTTAGTGTGTTAACTATACGGTAAACATGACCTGACAATATGATTCTCCAGGTCAGGATGATTACGCAGATACCAAACATGTATAGTTTGTTGTTTTTTTTTAATGAAGGAGGTGAAAAAAAATGTGGAAATTTGTAAACAAAAAAATTTAAAAAATTGCTTCTGCCGCCATTTTCTGAAACCCATAATATTTTAATTTTTTGGGATATGGGGCTGTATGAGGGCTTATTTTTTGTGCCCTGAACTGATATTTTTACAGATACCATTTTGGCATGGATACAATGTTTTGATCACCTTTTATTGCAATGTTGAGCAGTCCAAAAAAAACAAATTCTGGAGTTTAGATTTTTTTTTCTTGTGACGCCATTTAACGATCGGATGACTTTACGTCATATTTTGATAGATCATACTTTCATGAACGCAGCGATACCAGATGTGAGGTTTTTATTAATTTCTTTATTTTTAAATAAATAATAATTATGTTATTTATTAATTCAGTCATTATCAGCCAGGAAAAAATGGGGTCTCGGCTTGTGAGCCTTCAGCAAAGTCAGGGATATGACAGATGACAACATTTTCTGTACGTCATTTGTCGTGAACTGGGTTTAAAAAAAAAATGCTCTAAATGCACAGAAAGTTGTTTTTACATAGAAAAGGCATGTGTTCATTCATTTAAGTGTTTAGTTTGCTTTGTTTTTTTCAGGCAGGTTGCGGAGTAGATCCTCCTGAAAAAGGCCTCGTGCACATTCCCTTACACAGCCGCTGCATTTACGCGATTTTGGCACAAAGTGGTTAATGGAGTGGGAGAACCTTGTGTGTACATTTTGAGATCTGTGATATAATTGAAAAATAAATCCCATGTGCCCGTAGAACTCTATAGGCTCCATTATATCTCACCTAGGAACAATGCGGTGGTTTCGTCATGGGTGAGGTCGTTGGGATCGGCCCCGGCTTGCAGTAGGATCTGGGCGCACCCGACACTTCCACGTTTTGCAGCAAGATGCAGGGCAGTTTCCCCTTCAAATGTCTTTGACTTGACGTATGCCCGGGATGGAGCTGTTGGGGTGGCAATATATAGCGTTAGTAAGGAGACTGGAGCATCTGCTTATAACATCAGGACAGTTGTGTTTGTCTCGTGCGGTGTCCACAGAGCCGTGGACTAGTGGCAGGTTTGCTGAGCAGCAGCTGGAGTGGATCACGGCCTCCACCTCTGCATGTTAAACTATTAATAAAATGGAATACACCAATAGGGAAACCCGACCGACCCCAGTATAGTCAATGGGTCTACACCATTGTAGATACAGTTGTGGCCAAAAGCATTGACACCCCTGCAATTCTGTCAGGTAATACTCAGTTTCCTGAAAATGATTGCAAACACAAATTCTTTGGTATTATTATCTTCATTTAATTTGTCTTAAATGAAAAAACACAAAAGAGAATGAAGCAAAAAGCAAAACATTGATCATTTCACACAAAACTCCAAAAATGGGCCAGACAAAAGTATTGGCACCCTCAGCCTAACACTTGTTTGCACAACCTTTATCCAAAATAACTGCGACCAACCGCTTCCGGTAACCATCAATGCGTTTCTTACAATGCTCTGCTGGAATTTTAGACCATTCTTCTTTGGCAAACTGCTCCAGGTCCCTGATATTTGAAGGGTGCCTTCTCCAAACTGCCATTTTTAGATCTCTCCATAGGTGTTCTATGGGATTCAGGTCTGGACTCATTGCTGGCCACCTTAGAAGTCTCCAGTGCTTTCTCTAAAACCATTTTCTAGTGCTTTTTGAAGTGTATTTTGGGTCATTGTCCTGCTGGAAGACCCAAGACCTCTGAGGGAGACCCAGTTTTCTCACACTGGGCCCTACATTATGCTGCAAAATTCGTTGGCAGTCTTCAGACTTCATAATGCCATGCACACGGTCAAGCAGTCCAGTGCCAGAGGCAGCAAAGCAACCCCAAAACATCAGGGAACCTCTGCCATGTTTGACTTTAGGAACCGTGTTCTTTTCTTTGAATGCCTCTTTTTCTCTCCTGTAAACTCTATGTTGATGCCTTTGCCCAAAAAGCTCTACTTTTGTCTCATCTGACCAGAGAACATTCTTCCAAAACATTTTAGATTTTTCAGGTAAGTTTTGGCAAACTCCAGCCTGGCTTTTTTATGTCTCGGGGTAAGAAATGGGGTCTTCATGGGTCTCCTACCATACAGTCCCTTTTCATTCAGACGCTGACGGATAGTACGGGTTGACACTGTTGTACCCTCGGACTGCAGGGCAGCTTGAACTTGTTTGGATGTTAGTCGAGGTTCTTTATCCAACATCCGCACAATCTTGCGTTGAAATCTCTTGTCAATTTTTCTTTTCCGTCCACATCTAGGGAGGTTAGCCACAGTGCCATGGGCTTTACACTTCTTGATGACACTGCGCACGGTAGACACAGGAACATTCAGGTCTTTGGAGATGGACTTGTAGCCTTGAGATTGCTCATGCTTCCTCACAATTTGGTTTCTCAAGTCCTCAGACAGTTCTTTGGTCTTCTTTCTTTTCTCCATGCTCAATGTGGTACACACAAGGACACAGGACAGAGGTTGAGTCAACTTTAATCCATGTCAACTGGCTGCAAGTGTGATTTAGTTATTGCCAACACCTGTTAGGTGCCACAGGTAAGTTACAGGTGCTGTTAATTACACAAATTAGGGAAGCATCACATGATTTTTCGAACAGTGCCAATACTTTTGTCCACCCTCTTTTTTATGTTTGGTGTGGAATTATATCCAATTTGGCTTTAGGACAATTCTTTTTGTGTTTTTTCATTTAAGACAAATTAAATGAAGATAATAATAACAAAGAATTTGTGTTTGCAATCATTTTCAGGAAGAAACTGAGTATTATCTGACAGAATTGCAGGGGTGTCAATACTTTTGGCCACAACTGTATCAGAAAAGCTGACTACACCTGCGTCACTTCTAATAGTAGCATTATGG
The DNA here is from genome assembly GCF_039654945.1 of Dendrobates tinctorius. Classification (NCBI taxonomy): domain Eukaryota; kingdom Metazoa; phylum Chordata; class Amphibia; order Anura; family Dendrobatidae; genus Dendrobates; species Dendrobates tinctorius. Next base: position 11,987,986 of record NW_027361872.1, read on the forward strand.
AGGTGCATGGGACTTCTATGGTCAGAGTCAAAAGCAGATGGGCAGAGATGAAAAATCAGATTATGCTGTCGCCACTAGTGATGAGCGAATGTGCTGGGATGAGGTGTTATCTAAGAATGCTCGGGTGCCAACAGAGGGTTACAATACAAGCAGCCGCGGGAACTCGAACATATTATTCAAGCACGCCGTCGGTTAACAGACGAGCATGCTCAGGTAAACACCTTATCTGAGCACGTTCCCTCATCCATAATCGCTACAGATCACGTTGGGAATTTTCATAGTGAGGCCGAAACCCCCCAGTATTAATGGGGTGACTATTTAGGAATAGGACGCATGGATGATTGGCAGAAATTGCCCAGGATGTATGAAGAGCAAGGCAAAGTAGACAAAAGAAAGAAATGTCTGACTATAAGGATTGTAGATGATGGGAGTTAATCAGAGCAGAGAACAAAGAGAAGACAGAAGTGTTAGAAGTGCGTGTAACGAGCGTCTCCCCGCGCCGGTAATGACGCCTATACCTGCATTTATTAACAGCTGTAAACATGGCGTGGCGTCAGCAAACGCGGCTTCGTGGATTGGCATCCATCCTCTGTTATCAGGCACATCCACGCTTCTTCCTTTCTTAATTAGCTTCCTCAAGGATTTTATATCACCGCTCCGAGCGGCATGTCCGACAGTAGAACATCTATCAGTATACGCCTCGGAGAAATCCATTCCCACCTGTACACAAGACAGAAGCTCAATAACCAAGATGGTGACGCGGGAGCCAGTAAGCTGTCCCTAACAATGCTGTGCAGGAGCAGGAGATGTCGGAGGAGACGTGAGGGACGTGACGGCCGACACCGCTGTACGCTGCTGTGCGGTGTGCGGAGCGCGGTAATAACCGGCTGACGGCCGCCAGGAGCACGAGCGGATCTCACCACATGCAGCAGGTATGGATCAGGCGCTGTTCACACGTCACTGGGGTCTATAGGATCGTCTGGAATCCCTAGAAATAACAGGAAGAGGCTGTGTGTTACACATCTTCATTGCTGGCCCATAAAGGAGAGGAAAAGTGGAAATTTATATCATCTATCACACATATTATAACAACTATTGACCCCCCAATGCAGCAACGCTGAGGTTGGCGTCCTCCTCTTTTATGTGATAAAGTCTTCTGAACAATGTACGCTCCGGTGAGCAGGTATGACATTTACTGACGTAGTATGGCGCCACCTAAAGGGCAGAGTGTGTGAAAGTCGACACAATGAGCGGAGTACTGATGCTCGCACACACGCAGTCACACTCCGCACCTAATGGTCTGCTAATAAAAATCCTCTCCAGCACTGTCCCCAACGCACAGCGAAGCTTAGGCTATGTTCACATGTGGCATTTCTGACAAGTTGCTTTCTGCGGGCAAAACCTGCTGTTTCAGAAGTAAGAAACTCGCTAGAAAAATCCAGGTTTTGCTTACTTTCTGCTACGTTTTTCACACGGTACATTGTTCTCTTGTGCATGCTGATAAAGTTTAGTGCAAAAAAAAAACCTGATTCTACTTCATCAAGTTTTGGCACCAAAAACGAGGCAAAAAGTGACATGTGGCATTCTGCAAAAACCAACCAAAGCACAAAATACTGAGGACAAAAAAAACAAGAAGTGTGCATGAGATTTCTGAAGTCTCAGACTTTGATGGCACTGTAAAATGCAGCTGAAAATCTGCATTAAAAAAAAAAAGAAAAGAAAAGAAAAAACGCAATGTATGAACAAAGCCTTAAAGGGGTTTTCCAGCTACAGAAATCCTCTCTGACTCAGCTTTAGATTTAATTTAAAAAAAACAAACAACCTGTTCTTACTTACCCTCCCCAGGTCCAGCGCTGCGTCTCCATCGCTGCTCACGGTGTCTGCTATTGTCTTCAGCGCTAATGTCGTGTCGACAACACTGCAGCCAATAACGGAGCCCAGCGGATCTGCCCCTGTAGGCAGCATAAATCACTCAACGCTGCCGAGGTCACTGATTGGCTGCAGCGCTGCTGATGTCACATCATCACTGCAGATAATAAAAGACACCTCAAGCAGCGACGGAGACTCACAAGTGGACCTGGGGAGGGTGAGTAAAGTGCAGTTTGTTTGTTTTTTGTTATTAACCAAACTACAACAGGAACAGGGAGAGTTTTTTTCCCAAAATTAGAAAACCTCTTTAGTGGCCCCCTTACACATTAAAGTCATCTGAACCCAACAATGTCGGAGGAGTTTGATCACAGTCTAATATACCATACCGATAGATGTCAAGGAAAATGATGGGGCATATCCGATTTCCAACTATTGATTCTTTTATTCTCCAAGAGACGAGCCGCTGACAAAAAAAATAAGAGACTGGCTGCGACTCTCTCATCTCTCCAGAGAACACAGGCGCGATCATCCAAGTCAAGCGCTTCCATGTATTGGGGAGTTGCTACCAGGGCTGTGGAGTCACTAAGCCAAACCTATGACTCAAACCCCACAGCACTGGTCACTACTAAGCATGTCCATAAAGTGCAGCACAGATTCATCTCAACTACGAATCCACAGCACTGGTCACTACTAAGAATGTGCATAAAGTGCAGCACAGATTCGTCTCAACTACAACCCCACAGCACTGGTCACTACTGAGCATGTGCATAAAGTGCAGCACAGATTCATCTCATCTACAACCCCACAGCACTGGTCACTACTGAGCATGTGCATAAAGTGCAGCACAGATTCATCTCAACTACAACCCCACAGCAATGGTCACTACTGAGCATGTGCATAAAGTGCAGCAAAGATTCATCTCATCTACAACCCCACAGCACTGGTCACTACTGAGCATGTACATAAAGTGCAGCACAGATTCATCTCAACTACAACCCCACAGCACTGGTCACTACTGAGCATGTGCATAAAGTGCAGCACAGATTCATCTCAACTATGACTCCACAGCACTGGTCACTACTGAGCATGTGCATGAAGTGCAGCACAGATTCATCTCATCTACAACCCCACAGCACTGGTCACTATTGAGCATGTGCATAAAGTGCAGCACAGATTCATCTCAACTACGACTCCACAGCACTGGTCACTACTAAGAATGTGCATAAAGTGCAGCACAGATTCATCTCAACTACAACCCCACAGCACTGGTCACTACTGAGCATGTGCATAAAGTGCAGCACAGATTCATCTAATCTACAACCCCACAGCACTGGTCACTACTGAGCATGTACATAAAGAGCAGCACAGATTCATCTCATCTACGATTCCACAGCTCTGGTCACAACTGAGCATGTGCATAAAGTGCAGCACAGATTCATCTCATCTATGACTCCACAGCACTGGTCACTACTGAGCATGTACATAAAGTGCAGCACAGATTCATCTCAGCTACGACCCCACAGCACAGGTCACTACTGAGCATGTACATAAAAAGTGCAGCATAGATTCATCTCAGCTCTGACCCCACAGCACTGGTCACTACTGAGCATGTGCATAACGTGCAGCACAGATTCATCTCAACTCTGACCCCACAGCACCGGTCACAACTTAGCATGTACATAACGTGCAGCACAGATTCATCTCCTCTACGACCCCACAGCACTGGTCACTACTGAGCATGTGCATAAAGTGCAGCACAAATTCATCTCAGCTCTGACCCCACAGCACCGGTCACAACTGAGCATGTGCATAACGTGCAGCACAGATTCATCTCATCTATGACCCCACAGCACTGGTCACTACTGAGCATGTGCATAAAGTGCAGCACAGGTTCATCTCCACTACAACCCCACAGCCACTGGTCACTACTGAGCATGTACATAAAGTGCAGCACAGATTCATCTCCACTATGACCCCACAGCACTGGTCACTACTGAGCATGTGCATAAAGTGCAGCACAGATTCATCTCAACTACAACTCCATAGCACTGGTCACTACTGAGCATGTACCTAAAGTGCAGCACAGATTCATCTCAACTACGACCCCACAGCACTGGTCACTACTGAGCATGTGCATAAAGTGCAGCACAGATTCTTCTCAACTAAAAGCCCAGATCCTTAGATCAGGAACAGAACCAACATTTATAGGACATTTCATAACTTTCCCAAATTCTTATGGGAACAATCACAAGCACATCCTGCATTGTACTACTGTACTCAATGTATTATATATTGTTGGAGTTGGTCCATTTTATATCAACTCCACCAAATGGACACCGACTGTGACTTGACTCCACAGCCCTGGTCACAACTGATCGTTTGGCAAACAGCTGCCTATTGTGTATGGGAGGCTTTTGTTTAAAGCAATACTTCTCAAACTGTGAGTGTGTCCTCACGGGTGAGGTGAGGCTGTTTTCAATCAAGTGATCAAATTCTGTAGGCATGGAGAAAGGTAGGGGGCACTGCTAATCAAACATCAGAGGACAGGGGGCTACATCATGTGGAGAACAGTAGACTGCAACAGAAAAAGACAGGCACCACACAACGATGAGCACACCTAAATGTGGATGAAATATGCAAAGGTTTATTGACAAACACAATTCCAAGGTTCATATGTGTTATTGGAATCTCCTGGTACACTCAGGCCCCCAATGTAAAGTCACCAGTGGGTATACAATACCAAATGGGTCACCTATGGGTCCAAGAACATGGTGCAGGATATGTCAAGATTAAAAAAAGAATAGTCAGACCATAATGTACTGTAATGTATACCCCTATGGCATATAAATGAGAGAAGGCTACAGCAGCAGTAAATGACAGCTCACTGACAAATAGCTTTTCCTTCTTTTTCTGCTGCTTTCTCTGGCTGCAGCAAGAGTTCGTTTAGCAACATAAGTGACCCTCTCTGTACTTATTCTAATATTATACCAGATTTAGGAGACAAGCAAGGAAGAGCGAGAGATCTTTTTAATTTTAGTAGGTTTATAGATAATAGTCCAGAGCCTTGTGTCTCTGTGATTACCAGGTTAGTAATGATGGGGTCTGATAGACACTTCTCCATTACTAACACCAGGGCTGTGCTTATGGACACTTTACAACTGACATAAAAAGTAATAAGAAATCTTTCTTTATATAGCGCCAGCATATTACGCAGCGCTTTATCTATGAACTGTTGAATCGTAACAGTCATGATTAACAAACTTAAAGAAAATACAATAATTAAAGAAAAGGTAACGACATCAACCCCAAGCCCCATTACCCCGACTGCAACCACCCAAGGGCAATCTGGAAGAGACGGGCAAAGTGCCAGAACTGGCGTATGTAATGTGATGCGCCATTTCTGGGGCGGCTGCAGGTTGGTATTTTTAGGCTGGGAAGGGACCAGTAACCAGGGACCTTCCTCGCCTGATAATATCTGCTCACAGCTGTCTGCTTTACCTTTTCTGGTTACTAAAAATAAATGGGACCCCCCCCCCCCCCCCCCAAGTAATTTTCTTCATTTATTTATTAGCTAAATACATGTACAGAAAAAGACACATGCAAGGCAGTAATAATATATCTCACGGACATCTTTTTTTTGCATCTCTAACACCTAAACATTTCTATTTTCTATTCCGGTGGGTGTCATCCGTGTGACACGTACAAGTATGTCACACGGACACGCAACACTAATAGCACCGCTATTGGTTGTGTGAAGTGAAATAAGACAGGTTTTTTTTGTGTGGTTTTTTTTTTACATACTTGTCAAGATGGTGTAGCCTTTTCGAACGAAAGTGTAATTTCAAGATAGGAGCTAGATTGTGATCCTGTGCGCCAAAACTGTAACTTACCAGACCAAAGCAAGCCGACTAATAGATGGGGTGAGCCTAAGCCCGTCATCTGGGGGGCTGAACAATGGTTCAGCTGATCATGGCCGTTTCTTACATACGCAGAAGCGCCTACTTAGATGAATGCTCCAGTGTCTCTACAAGAAAGCAGCTGCCAGACATCTTTGCCAGCGACTTATTTCCAGAAGAACAAAGTAACTGGTAATCTAAAATCAGACATGCTAAATCAATATTTGGAGTTTCCATATGCATTAGGGTCAGCGAAACGTGTGAATATTGGAGGCTGCGGACTACATTAGTCTAATGTGAATGTGGGGGCTTTACATTGGGGGGCTTTAGACTTCACACACAGTGTATAGATGCATCAAGGACCGTGGGACATTAACGAGTGATAAGTTTATTACACTTTAAATCAGCCTGGTCTAAGATCTCGTCGACTCTAAGTCAGACGGCTTTAATAAATTGGCCACACTGACTACTAATAGGATTTGGTCATAAAAAGTGGAGCACCTAGAACACTGGTCAGAATCCGTGCTCATGCAATATGGGTACAAAATATGCCAGAAATGTCTGATGTGCGGGTGTCAGAGGTTGTCCTCTGTCAGGATGCAGCCACACAGGTCATAGAGCAACAAGAAGAAGGATGCCGTCTTATAGTAATCTACTAGTGTGCCATCGCTAAGATAAAGCTCTGAAGCCACAAGTGCAACGAGGACATGTCATATTATACACCCACAAGTAGTCCGCACCGCCCCAAGGCACTTCCAGGCTAATCTGTACAACGTTTCAATGCTTGATGTCCACACATCAGCCCCAGACCTGACAGCTCCACTCCTGGCCTGGGGGGTTCAGCAAACGAGAGCGTTCCTTGTGTGTGCACATGACTAGTACCCCTGATGAAGCCATCTTTTGGCGATACGCATGGATATGGTATTTCTAAACAAATCATGCTGAAACGATCGCTTTCACCTGGAGACTATTGCTGATAGCACTTTCTCTTAGGCCGGTTTCACACGTCAGTGGCTCCGGTACGTGTGGTGACAGTTTTCTCACGTACCGGAGACACTGACACAGGTAGACCCATTCAAATGAATGGGTCTGTGCACATCAGTGTGTCTTCACGGACCACGTGTTTGTGTGCAAAAGACGATGACATGTCTGCTTTTGAGCAACAGCACAGATCACACGGACCCATACAAGTCAATGGGTCCGTGTGTGTTTTAAAAGTCATAGGGTTAACATTGAAACAAATTGTTTCAATACATGGACAGCACACGGATGTGATAAATTGACACACGGACACAGATATCTCCGGTACTGGAAATAGGACGTGTGAAACCGGCCAAAGGCTCAGGTCACAAGACAAATTTTCTTTCGTCTCAGAAAATCAGTCCGATTACGCAAATTACACTCTGATCAGAGTGTGATCTATTTTTCTTGGATGTGGAGAATATATATATATATATATATATATATATAAAAATCTCCATCTTCACCATGCATGTCTGTAAAAATCACAGCGCACCTGGATGTCGAACTTGTGCGGTGCAATGTTTTCCAGGGCCCAACAGACATGAATGGCCAAGGACAATCCAATAACCAGATGCAAATCGGACAAGCTGCGATTCCTGTCCTCAGACCGAGGAAAACAATCAGACGTGTGTGCGGCCCCATAGAATAACAAGGGGACCAGTGCAAGATGTCAAGGTGACCAGCAGCGCTCATCCAAAACGGCTTTATGGTGTCACAGACGTCTTGAATTGGTGACCTGTGTTCGAGTTTCTGTGGTGAAAGCAATAAAGCTGAAGTTTGTGATCCTGAAAAATGCAGCAAAACCTGATTTTTATAAGCAGCTTCTTCACTACCAAGAGCAGGTTTTATCTGCGGGGGAAAAGCAGCAAAAATGCAATGTGTGAACATAGCCCAATGGTTTGAGCCCATACACCCTCCTGCACGGCGGCCACAGGAGAGTGAGGCTCCGATACAGCCGCCGCCAGGAAAGGCTTCACAAATAAATGAGAAATATCTATAACATTTAGAAAAAAAACCTCAACAATTACTCCCCCTCTCCATCCCCTTCACCATCCCCCGCTCCATCTCCTTCACCATCCCCAGCTCCATCCCCCACTGCATCCCCTTCTCCATCCCCCGCTCCATCCCCTGCACCATCCCCCGCTCCATCTCCTTCACCATCCCCAGCTCCATCCCCCACTGCATCCCCTTCTCCATCCCCCGCTCCATCCCCCACTGCATCCCCTTCACCATCCCCCGCTCCATCCCCTGCACCATCCCCCGCTCCATCCCCTCCACCATCCCCTGCTCCATCCCCCGCTCCATCCCCCACTGCATCCCCTTCACCATCCCCCGCTCCATCCCCTTGACCATCCCCCGCTCCATCCCCTTCACCATCCCCCGCTCCATCCCCTACTCCATCCCCTGCTCCATCCCCCGCTCCATCACCATCACTGCCAGTTTTGGTTACCTTCCCCGCAGCGATGGCATCACTTACGTACATGTGACCGCTGCAGCCAATCACAGAACTCCTGGACGACGCTTGTGTGCATGGCATTAGACCACTGAAGCCAGTGACTGCCTGCAGCGGTCACACAGATGTATGTGATGTCATCACTGCAGGGTCTATTATTTTTTTCAGTCTTGCAGGTCCAAGACAACCCCTTCAATTACACGGAGCACACTGCACACATGAAACTGCAGCCACAGAGGGATCACAGACACAGCTCTGCTACACCTGCACACATATCAGTGCACATACACGCATTCTGGCGTAATTCTGTGCCAGTGACGTATGCCGCACCGGAAACCACATCTATGACGTCATCAGTGTACCTGACTGACTCCTCGGCTCACTCGCTCTCCCGCGCTGTTTTTTTTTCCTTCCAGTTCCTTCGAGGACCTTGCGTCACGTGACACAACAAACCACGCCCATTTGAAACCGTGGTCGGAACCTGTCACCAAAAGTGAACCCAGTTCATACTGCACGTCGTTATGCGGAATCTTTAGTACATATGCGACAGCTAGGCATCAAATCTCTCTCCAGAATTTTAGCACGTGATGTTAGATTATGACGAAGCAATAAAGCTCGTTCAAAACAGCTGTAACCATGACGTTGCACTACATTTCCCGTAATGCTATGCGGTGAAACGTCACTGGATGGGACAGAGCAGTAGGCGGGGCTGGATGACAGCTGAGAGGCTCCGCCCACATTGGCCGCTGCCGGCCGGCAGACCTGGTGTCGGGGTGTCAGAGGCGGCCGCTCATCATGTGGGTGTTCGGGTACGGATCGCTCATCTGGAAGGTGGATTTCCCCTACGAGGAGAAGCTGGTGGGCTACATCACGTGCTACAGCAGGAGGTTCTGGCAGGGCAGCACGGACCACCGAGGGGTCCCGGGCAAGGTAAGAGCCGGCGCGGTCCTCCCGAGTCAGCAGGGGCCATTGTCACAGTGACCCTGCCTGCTCTCAGCTGGTGACCCTGCCTGCTGGGCTCCTGGTACTGCCCATCCGCCGCAGATCGGGCAGAGATCGGCCGACAGTTCAGGAATATTTTTTTTCCTTTAACCCTTCATGTCAGTTTGTTTTGTGTCTCTCTCTCTCCTGTTTTCTTGCTTTTTTTTTTTCCCTCTCTTCCAAGAGCAATATTGTCCACAAATCCGTATGAGGGTTTGTTTTGTTTTTTTTGTAGATGAGGTGTAATTTTGAATGTTCCCATTCATTTTGCTGTGTAATGTATGCGGAAAATGGGGGAAATGAAGTGGGGTGCCGAGATAAGGGGAATGCTTTCCTGCCATAGTTTGGGGGGTTTGTTTTCTGTGTTTACTGCACGGTGAAGAGAACCTGGAAATCTGATTGTACAAGAAGAGACTGGAGATTCTGGGTTTCCTTATCTTATTTTTTACTATTTGGGCCGTTCAGTTATTCCTTCTCTGGTTTGAATTTAATGAACAGTTTTTTATTGGTAAATGTGGGTGAGATATATATATATATTTATTAACCCTAAAAAGAATAGTTTATCATTTATGTGTAATTTTTCTCTTTAATCCTGCTAGGGGAGGTTGAGCACATGATCTGATTGCCCGTACTGAGCCTCACAATACTCCACCATGAAATATTTTCATAGAGTATCAAAAGCCCCAGGACCAGCAAGTGTCTCTTATAAAACGTATGGGATACACCTTATGAATCCTAATTAATAATGTATCGGTAAGCGGCACAGGAACGTCACCAAAGGCGCCATGTTACAGTTCACATTGATAGAATCTACGAATCATGGTGTAACCTCTCGGGTCACTGCCATGTATACAGTATAGATCCTCCTATATCCGGAAGGTGACATGTGAGACGAGCCGAGACGTCAGGAGACTCTTCCTGTGCGGCCCCGTTCGGACACGTACCTATATTATCCTATGGGGCTGTTCCCGTTCCAATGGTTTTTGGTTTGACCACGTCCTTAACGTTGCAAGGCTCCGGTCACACTGCCGTAATTTTGCTCCCAGTGGGGGAAAAAAAAATTTGATCTCCTACAAATTCACCTTTTTTAGTTAATTTTTTTTTTTTTTTTTAAATGGTTGTATGAACGGAGGCCTTAAAGTGGGGCCTTGTATTAGTCAGTAATGGCCCCATAGACCTTAGCACAGTGTTGACCAAATCTGCCAATATTGGTGGGACCTTCCGACTATCTGACTTGTACAGGGGGCCTCCCGACTGTCCCCTGACAGATGATGTCAGGGAAAGGGAAGGATTGGGCAGTTTAAGCTCACAATTCTTTTGGTCTCAGGGAAGATGGCAGCTGATAAAGGAGTTGTTCCTCCCTCCCTCTCCCCATATAGAACACATGAACAATTGTCAGAGCCAAGTGTGTATGTGTGCGCCAGGAAAAGTGTATGGGCACCATAAGGCTGCAGCAAACTGCGCTGCTGCCAGTTCACCAGATCTACTTTCTATGACTTGCGCTTTCAGTCCTTAACCTTTTGTTCCCCAGCTGCTGGGAGTTGTTGTTTGACATCAGACAGAGAGCGTATGTGTAATATGAAATTGGACCTGTCACCAGATTTCAGCTTACATTGATTAATGGATCTTTTACCCAATGAAGCTGGTGTACTTACTTGCAAAAATTCATGTCAGAATGGTCACATGATCCATACATACATTGAGAATTTTACGAGTGCTGCTACAGTTCGACTTGTAAGAATAAAAATGTTAATACTAAGTAGGAAAACTTCATAAAAAGTATCTACAGCTGCCCTGATGTGGATCTTCACAGTAAATACATCTGCCTCATCAGGTCTGAAAGAGCTATGTAATGTATGCATGTATTGGGAAGCCTCTGCTTTTAAGGAAATCTTGAGAACTAAAGCCCAGGGACTTTACCCCAGATTTGTGTTCCCCTAATAGCCTGCGGATGATGGGAGTTGGTGGTTTTTGCAGCAGCTGTAGCATTCTGCCCTAGATGACTCATATTTTCCATATTGCTTTCCATTTTCTGTAGCTTATTCTCTACCTCCCATCCCACGAAGGAGCATAATCTGCTCCATGTCATCTCACCCCACTCAGTACAGGAGTCCTGCTTGTAACAAAAAAAAAAAACAGGTCTGATTCATCAATAGCAAAACATCGGTGGCTGCTTAGATTCTTAGATGCTTGGCTCATCGGAATGCTGACTTCACATCTTCTGCACCCCTCGCAGGAAGGGTCGGCTCCAGGTTTTCGTGAGCCTTCGGGCGAAAGAGTCTCAGTGGGCCCTTTAACACATACCACAATTCATGAGTCAGAGAAAAATAGGTGTAGTACAATGCCAAAGATTTCACTTCTTTCATTACGTGACTGATATCTATAGCTCAAAAACCGGACAGTATAGTCCTCCATACAGTATTATGTACCCCATACAGAATAATGAGCCCCATAAATGTTAGGCATCGAGTTTCTCCCACTGCACAGGGGCAGTCTCGAGCCATGTCCTGTGCGGTCTCCCATTTTACTGCAGCCGCAGAGGTTCCTGCTCAGCAGAGACGTCAGTCCCAGCGTCTTGCCCAGGCTAATGCTAGGCGTCTGGTTGCTCCTCTAGGCTCAGCTATTCTATCATGCATGAATCAGCGGAGAGCAGACGCTCCTGGGACTGAGTCCAGCTTTTCTCCTACTGAGCATGCCCGTGGGACGACCTCTCATTGGAGGTCGGAGGTCACATGCTCAGGTCCTATTGCTGCTCCGATTGGACCACCAGGAAGGGCCCGGAACGCTGCAACTAGCTTACCATGGCCTCCCGGCCATGCGCTAATATAGACAAAGATATAGACCATGTGGAGTGAGTGTTGTATGCATGTATGATTGTCTCTGGTGAATGACTCATTATGAAACCCCTACCGTTGGTACGCATGTGTTGTGTAGCCTAGCCTGCTAGCGCCCAGGCTGAGGTCCAGGCAGGGCCGGTGTTTGGACCAGGCAGACGCCTGGGGCCCCCACCTACAAAGGGGGCCCCCTGCATCTGCAGTCCATTTAAGAAGTGCCCAGAGGGTGTACAGCAGTGAATAATGCTGTGCATTGCTCTGAAGTCTTGGAGTGTCTCTCGCAAAGCCCCTTGAGCCCCCCTGTCTCTTTCTCCCTGCAGTCAGGTTAAAAGTTGAGAGTGAGGGGGAGGGGCCGATTACAGCACAGTGACACTGTATGTCTCCTCCTAAGTCCTGATCATGGCTGCTCCTAGCACTGTCCTGAGAATGGATATGCCTAAGTGAAGCCACAGAACCTAGTAACAGCAGCAATAACAGGTCTGAGTGCAGTGATTTACTCACTGTGGTCCGGAGCTCTGTGCTGATCGCTGCAGGATCAAGATCCACAGCCACATACAGCAGCGATCAGCATCAGCTCTGACCACAATCACTAATCACTGCTTGTAATGTGACAGGGCGACCTCCTGTCACTACTGTCTGGAAGACACAAGACAGGGATATTGTCTGCTGAATCAGGGGATATTTATGATATAGAAATAAATGAATTCCCATGTGAAATAATAAGAGTACACCATACACATATACAGTACAGGTGTGCATAGGAATCAGCATTTTTGGTGCATTTTTTTTTTTGCAGCCAAAGTCGGCTCTCTTGGCAGTAAAAACACTGCTTTCAAAATGCCCATTTTTTAGGGTATGTGCAGATGATCCGGAAATGGCAGCAGTTTGGACACAGCGGACATGTGCTTCGTCTAAAGTGCTGCCATCTTTTGAACGCAGGTGATTCCGCATGTGTTCATTGAACCGTGCGGAATCACCGCATCCTATGCATTGTAAGGGTGACATTTCTCTTGCAGAGAATCGCATCTATGGAAGATAAATTGACATGCTGCAGTCTGGAGAGTCGTGCTGCATGTCAGTCTCTGCGGGTGAGGTGCGGGCGTATGTGCACGCACAGAGGACATGGAATTTCTAGAAATCCCATCCACTATGCTGTAACATCTGGCCGCTGCGGGCTGAATGCTGCGGATGTACGCAGCATCCAGAGTTTACTGATTGTGGACACATACCATTAGAGCTTTTGCTGTTTTTTTTACAATATGCATTTTGTCTACAGTACATGTTTAATAAAGTTAGTTTTATTCACCAAAAACACAGCGGAAAAACAACGTTGCGACATTTGCAGCTTTTCTAAAACTTTTTCATTGCTTTCTACGGGTGAAAAAAATTGCTGAAAGAAGTGACGCTGCAGATTTAAAAAACGCTGCAGTTGTGAAATTCAGTCAGGAGAAAATAAAAGGGTGTTCAGGAGAATCCTGAAAATCTCAGTCTTTGCTTGTGCTGTAAAATGCTGTAAACTTCTTATTTGCAGAAGAAAAAGCTTCAGAAATTCTGCCTATGAACATGGCCAAGAGCGGCTTTTTAAAGTGCCAGCAAAACATATGAGATTTCTGAAATCTCCTGCATGCGCTTGTTTTTTTTTCTGACTGAATTTCAGAACTGTAGCGCTTTTTATATCTGCAACGTGTCACTTCTTTCAGTGTGTTTTCACCCGTAGAAAGCAATGAAAGAATATAAGAAAGAAAAATGCAGATATTGAACGGCATTTTTCGCTGCAATTTTTTAAGTGGTTTTGGTGAATTAAACTATTAGGTCTCGTTTACATGTTTAGTATTTGGTCAGTATTTCACATCAGGATTTGTAATGCAGAAACAGCAGTGGAACAATGAGAGGAAAAGTATAGTAGAAACGCAGCACCACTTCTGGATTTATCACCCTCCTGGTTTTGACTTGCACATACTGATGTGAAATACTGACCGAATACTCAACGTGTGAACGTGGCCTTACACATACTGCAGACAAAGCAAACATCCTCACTTTAAAAAAAGCTGAAAAAAGTATAAAGAAAACAAGCAACGCAACAGAACAGGTTTTGGCTACTGAAAAAATGCTTGTGAACATAGTCTTACTCTGAAACGCTATGGCTATCTGTGGTGTTACATAGGACTGCAGGTGACATGTACTACATTATCTGTTCTCAAAGAGTTATCACTGTGCTATCTGTGGTGTTACATAGGATGAGGTCACAGTCATGTGACTAGTCACATGAGCCGGGGAGGGCTTCTGTTCTGCAGTGTGCTGTGCTGAGGGAATTGTATGGCGATCGGTACACACTCCTTTCTGAATTGACATGTGGGCACGGTGGCTGATTCGCAGTGCGGGAAAACTACAATCCCGGCTGGGATAGCGGGTGGGAATGTCAAAATCGGGACTGTCCCGCTGGATCCAGGACAGTTGGGAGCCCTGCTGTGCTATCTGCAGTGTTAAAAAATAAATTAAGAGGGGGTTGGGTTACAACTCTTTGTCTTGGGGCTTGGGCCCCCCAATCTTTTCTGACCATAGCAACGCTCCTGTGTAATGCTAATAGTGGCAGACCCGTTGGCTGATATAAGGCCCCTGAATGAGGGCCACAGTGCCAGCACAGGTCCCTCTGCCACCTGTATCCGCATACTGCTCATGTAATGTAACCTAAGTGTGTGATTTTACAATGTTAACATTTGGGGCCCCACGTTAAACTTTTGCCTAGGGCCCCACTTTGTCTAAAACCGGCCCTGGGTCCAGGTAGAGGCAGAGTCAGACACTGGCATCAGCATCCACCGGTGGCTTTGTCTATACGCCACGGTGCACTTAGTCTGCTCTCCTCGGTGGTCAGCGTTCATTAGAGGCGTCCGCAGGTGCGACACCGTACTCTCAGTAGGTCTAGAGGGACTAAGACCTCATGTCTTTGGGGCTGAGTTCTGTGACCATATACTGCGCGCTCTCTTGCCGAGTGCCGTGAGTTTGAACAGGCTCCGGCATTTATGTTTCGCGGTACTGCGGGTCTGTGACGTAACAAAGTTCGCTCCTGTTCACACCGGGTGGCGTTAACCCGCGTGTGACCTTTTGTATACTGCTATATACATCCGCCATTACTAAGCAGCAGTTTACCACCTCTGCACAATGGACCCCGGACTGCGAACACACCTTACTATTATTTTATTTGTGCGTTCTGCCAGCCCTAACAATATACTACTTCATTCAGTATAATGAGCCACATACATTACTCCATACAGTATATAATAGGCCCCATATATTGCTCCATACAGTGTGGGGGAAATAATTATTTGATCCCTTGCTGATTTTGTAAGTTTGCCCACTGACAAAGACATGAACAGTCTATAATTTTAAGGGTAGGTTAATTTTAACATTGAGCGATAGAATATCAAAAATAAAACCCAGAAAATAACATTGTATACAGTAACTTATATATATTTATTTGCATTTTGCAGTGAGAAATAAGTATTTGATCCCCTACTAACCATTAAGGCCTTGTGCACACGATGCATTTTTCCTGCGGATCCGCAGCGGATTTTACCACGCAGAAACGCTGCAGATCCGCAAAGTGATTTACAGTACAATGCAAATCAATTTTAAAAAAAACGCTGTGCAGACGCTGCGTTTTTTTTCCGCGCAGTTTTTGTGCGGTACAAAAAATGCAGCATGTCACTTCTTTTGTGCGGTTTTCCACCTGCTCCATTCTCCAAATCCGCAGGGCGAAAATCTACGTGTGCACTTAGCCTAAGAGTCCTGGCTCCTACACACCAGTTAGATGCTCCTAATCAACTCGTTACCTGCATTAAAGACAGCTGTCTCTATATAGTCACCTTTATAAAAGACTCCTGTCCACAGACTCCATTAATCAGTCAGACTCTAACCTCTACAACACGGGCAAGACCAAAGAACTTTATAAGGATCTTGTCAGAGACACCGCACTACACTTGCTCATAGAGCCAGTGCGCGTGTCCTGAGTACAGAAGCAGTGCTAAACGAGGTACAGGAGGAATAAACAGACGGGAGGTCAGACAAAGCCAAAGGTCATACACAGGATCACAGTACAGTACCAGGGATGAGACAGAGCGGATAATCAGGGCCAAGCAGAGATCAAAACCAAACAGACATAGGAGGTACCAGGCAGAATCCAAAGCGATATCCAGAGAACAGACCGAGTCATACACAGAGAATCAAGTAACCAGAACACAGCACAAACACACTCAGGGGTCACCACACAATGCCAAGGGCAAGAGTATAACTGACAGGGATGGGAGCGTCCTGAGGCTATAAGAAGCCTCCCCAGAACCAGGGAGAGGCCACAATCATAGCCCCAGGTGTGCAGGTAAGCCTGCATCGGGATCACAACCTTTAACCCCAGAAATGCCAGTCATCAGCATTGGTTCCAAACATTAACCCCACGTGTGCGAGTCAAACCCGCACTGAGATCATGATAGATCTCAGGGACAAGATCATAGACCTGCGCAAAGCTGGAATGGGCTACAAAACCATAAGTAAGGCTAGTTTCACACTAGCGTTCTCGGGCACAGCACAGGGCCGCCACTTGGCTCCGCCCCGGCCGCGCCCCATCCGGTCAGCTCCTCTTAGAATCGCATGGCGCTGCATGCGATCAGCGTACCATATATTTAGCGTTGGGTACGCTGACCGTGCGCTGGTCTGATTTTGCTGGCGCTGCGCCCAGCGCACAAAAATGCAGCACAGCATGTTTTTGTGCGCTGGGCGCAGTTTCAGCAAAATCAGACCTAAGACACTGGGTGAGAAGGAGACAACTGTTGGTGCAATAATAAGAAAATGGAAGAAATACAAAATGACTGTCAATCCACATCGATATGAGGCACATACAAAATTTCACCTCGTGGGGTATCCTTGATCATGAGGAAGGTGAGAGATCAGCCTAAAGCTATACGGGGGGAACTTGTTCATGATCTCAAGGCAGCTAGGACCACAGTCACCAAGAAAACCATTGGTAACACATTACACCGTGTTAGAGTGTTAGCGACTCCTGGAGTGGACCCTCTGGGTCGCGGCACCAACCCTCCCAGGGCGAGCTAGCCTAGTGAGGACCACCCCCTATACAGGGAGTGTCAGGAGCAAGCCCCAGGGGATACGATACCACGACTGCTGGCACCAGGCGGCCGGCTCACAGGAGATACGAGACTGTGTGACTGGAGGGTGCAGGATACTAGGGAACACGGGAGAGTACACGGGAGTGCGCTGAGTACAGGGTAGTGCTAGACGGGTACACGTGGGCACATAAGGCGTGTAGCAAGTAACAGAACACAGGAATAGAGTGAATGCCAGGAGGCACGGCGGAGCATGAAGAAACAAGGGTTCAGAGCAAGTGCTAGGAGCACCACAGAATAGCAGACAGAGCAGAGGACCTGAGAACAGCGCACAGCCAGGCTGGGACACAGCTGACCCAGCCAGGAAGCACAACAATAATCAGGCACCTCCCCTAGGGGGAGGTCGTCTGATATAGCACATGACTACTACTGGTTCCGGGTCAGGACCTAGCCAGAAAGCACATGACCACTAGTGGTTCCGGGTCAGGTCCTCCAATACCATAGAGAGGACCGAGCCCTATACAGCACTGACAGGAGCGCGCAAGCGCAAACGTGGCATGGAGGAGGAGACCCGGGGACGAGAGTTGCGCGTGCGCACCCGACGGGGACCCCTGAGGGACCGCCGTACCGGAGGGAGTGACGTCGGGGCCGAAGCCCCGCCTCCTTGTGAGCGCGGCATAACAGTACCCCCTCCTTTAAGCCCCCTCTCTCTAGAACTGGAAAATAGCACCTTGACACTAAGAGCGGGATCCAGACACTTCCTAACTGCATGAGGACCAATGAGATCCAGAGTCTCAATACGAGAAAATTCGGTCTCCTGCCATACCCTGGAGAACTCCACGGACAGAGAGTCGGAGGCAGGTATCCCCGAGACAGGTCGAACCGGCAGAGGCACACAGACATGCTTGGAGGCCGAAATGGTGGTGCAGTCATTGGAAGTCAATTCATCCTTAGGAGGCGAGCAGTCGGAGGATGGTTGCTTGGGAAGTTTCTTCTTGGCACACGATGGGCAAGCAGCCACGAAGTCTTTGACGTCCTGAGCAATAGACGGCCACCAGTAATCGTGGGATAAACGGGAGAGTGTCCTCTTGGCACCAACATGACCGGCAGCCGGAGAAGAATGTCCCCAGGATAACACACCTTTATGGTTACCTTTAGACACAAAGGTCTCCCCTGGACGCTGGGGCGTCAACTTGACGGAAGCCACGGTAATTACCTTGGGACGGTCACTTGACGGAGGTGGAGACTGACTCTCAGCCCCCCTGTTGATAATGTCACAAGTCACAGACCGGTTGCTTGAATGATGTGGAGACTGACTCTCAGCCTCCTTCTCGACAATGTCACAAGTCACAGACGGAATGCTTGACGGATGTGGAGACTGACTCTCAGCCTCCCTGTTGATAATGTCACAAGTCACAGACGGAATGCTTGACGGATGTGGAGACTGA
The DNA here is from genome assembly GCF_039654945.1 of Dendrobates tinctorius. Classification (NCBI taxonomy): domain Eukaryota; kingdom Metazoa; phylum Chordata; class Amphibia; order Anura; family Dendrobatidae; genus Dendrobates; species Dendrobates tinctorius. The sequence continues at coordinate 12,006,601 of NW_027361872.1, forward strand.
CTCTCAGCCTCCTTCTCGACAATGTCACAAGTCACAGACGGGATGGTGGACGGCGGACCTATAACCGTCAAAGACGAGCAAGCAGGGTTCTTCGGATGAATGAACAGCAGGCAACTCTTTTGACAGGACGGTCCCCAACGGAGTATATCACCAGATTGCCAGTCCAGGGTCGGCCCATGAATACGTAACCAAGGAAGTCCAAGAAGAAGGGTATGAGGCGAAGTCGGCAATACGTAGAAGGAGATCCGCTCCCGATGACATGTGCCAATCTGCAACTCAACTTCCTCAGTGACCTGGTTAACGGTGTCCTGCAAGGGCTTATCGTCGACCGGAACTACTGACCTAGGAGACTCCAGGGATCTGACAGGGATGCGAAACTTCTTAACTGCCTCGAGACTAATAAAGTTACCCACTGCACCAGAGTCCACAATAGCTTTCACAGTAAAAGTCTCGAAACCAAAATTCAGGGAGACAGGCACGGTCAGGGGTAGAGAGGAATCACATACACTTGGGGAGACCTCACTTAACAGTCCCAGGCGGAGAGACTTCCCCGGACTCTTGGGACATGAGCGTAGAAAGTGGGAGGCATCCCCACAATAGAAACAGAGCCCTTGTGCCTGCCTTTTCACACGACGCCGTTGAGCTATCTGGAGGCGATCCACCTGCATAGGCTCAGGTACCGGATCTGCCGCAGATAACTCGGGTGACGGATGAGAAAAACTGCGAGTGGACGAAGAGAGGCGAGAGGACCCTCTCTCTCTGGCTGACTCGCGGGTGCGCTCCTGGAAGCGCAAATCAATGCGTGTCGCGAGAGAGATAAGATCCTCCAAATTGGTAGGGGTATCTCGGCCCGCCAGTTCGTCTTTGATCCGACCGGACAGACCACGCCAAAAGGCCCCTACGAAGGCATCATTATTCCAACCTAGCTCAGAGGACAAAGTGCGAAAACATATCGCGTATTGTCCAACCGATAGAGAACCTTGACGAAGATTAAAGAGGGACTCGGTGGTGGAAGCAAGGCGACCCGGCTCATCGAACACCTTACGGAAAGTGTCCAAAAAGATGGAAAGCTGAGCAACGAGCGGGTCATTACGCTCCCAAAGGGGATTCACCCACGCAAGCGCCTTACCCTCTAAGTGAGAAACAATAAATGCTATTTTAGCACGATCGGTGGGGTAATGCTGCGGCAAAAACTCAAAATGCAAACGACACTGGTTCAAGAATCCGCGACACAACACAGGGTCACCACTATACCGGGGTGGCTTGCATAGGCGCGGAAGTGATTGTGGAAGCATGGCCTGGGCAGATTGTATGGAAAGGAGCCGATTATCTACCGACGCTATATAGTTGAGAATCTGAGCCTGGGAGTCGCGTTGCTGCGCAAGTTCCTGCTGGAGACTAGCCAACTGGGCAGCATTCCCAGGCTCAGAGGACTGAGAGGCAGATAAACCGGACTCCATGGACTTGAGAAATGCCATAATCCTAATCTGGTTTTCCCGGAGGAACGTCAGCTCCTTTTGGACGGAAGCCGCAGTACCAGCGGAGTCCATGGCCTGATTATACTGTTAGAGTGTTAGCGACTCCTGGAGTGGACCCTCTGGGTCGCGGCACCAACCCTCCCAGGGCGAGCTAGCCTAGTGAGGACCACCCCCTATACAGGGAGTGTCAGGAGCAAGCCCCAGGGGATACGATACCACGACTGCTGGCACCAGGCGGCCGGCTCACAGGAGATACGAGACTGTGTGACTGGAGGGTGCAGGATACTAGGGAACACGGGAGAGTACACGGGAGTGCGCTGAGTACAGGGTAGTGCTAGACGGGTACACGTGGGCACATAAGGCGTGTAGCAAGTAACAGAACACAGGAATAGAGTGAATGCCAGGAGGCACGGCGGAGCATGAAGAAACAAGGGTTCAGAGCAAGTGCTAGGAGCACCACAGAATAGCAGACAGAGCAGAGGACCTGAGAACAGCGCACAGCCAGGCTGGGACACAGCTGACCCAGCCAGGAAGCACAACAATAATCAGGCACCTCCCCTAGGGGGAGGTCGTCTGATATAGCACATGACTACTACTGGTTCCGGGTCAGGACCTAGCCAGAAAGCACATGACCACTAGTGGTTCCGGGTCAGGTCCTCCAATACCATAGAGAGGACCGAGCCCTATACAGCACTGACAGGAGCGCGCAAGCGCAAACGTGGCATGGAGGAGGAGACCCGGGGACGAGAGTTGCGCGTGCGCACCCGACGGGGACCCCTGAGGGACCGCCGTACCGGAGGGAGTGACGTCGGGGCCGAAGGCCCGCCTCCTTGTGAGCGCGGCATAACACGCCGTAAAGGTTTAAAATCCTGCAGTGCCCGCAAGGTCCCCCTGCTCAAGAAGGCACATGTGCAGGACCGTCTGAAGTTTGCCAATGAACACCTAGATGATTCTGTGAGTGATTGGGAGAAGGCGCTGTGGTCAGATGAGACAAAAATTGAGCTCTTTGGCATTAACTCAACTCTCCTTGTTTGGAGAAAGAGGAATGCTGCCTATGACCCAAAGAACACCATCCCTACTGTCAAGCATGGAGGTGGAAACATTCTGTTTTGGGGGTGTTTCTCTGCTAAGGGCACAGGACTACTTCATTGCATAAATGGGAGAATGGATGGAACCAGGTACCATAAAATCCTGAGTGACAACCTCCTTTCTTCCACCAGGACATTAAAAATGGGTCGTGACTGGGTCTTCCACCAAGACAATCACCCAAGGCAACAAAGAAGTGGCTCAAAAAGAAGCATATTAATGTCATCGAGTGGCCTAGCCAGTCTCCAGACCTTAATCCCATAGAAAACTTATGGAGGGAGTTGAAGCTCCGAGTTGCCAAGGAACAGGCTCAAAATCTTAATGATTTAGAGATGATCTGCAAAGAGGAGTGGACCAAAACTCCTCCTGACATATGTGCAAACCTCATCATAAAGTACAAAAAAGTCTGACTGCTGTGCTTGCCAACAAGGGTTTTACCACCAAGTATTAAGTCATGTTTGTCAGAGGGATCAAATACTTATTTCTCACTGCAAAATGCAAATAAATTTATACAATGTGATTTTTCTGGATTTTATTTTTGATATTCTATCTCTCAATGTTAAAATTAACCTACCCTTAAAATTATAGAATGTTCATGTCTTTGTCAGTGGGCAAACTTACAAAATCAGCAAGGGATCAAATAATTATTTCCCCCACTGTAGCAAAAACTCCTGTTTCAGCTGCGTTTTTCCTGCCAAGAGATGCCGAAATTTCAGCATAAAAACTTTTTTTTTCTTATAATTCTTTATTTAACCCCTTCACCCCCAAGGGTGGTTTGCACGTTCATGACCGGGCCAATTTTTACAATTCTGACCACTGTCCCTTTATGAGGTCATAACTCTGGAACGCTTCTATGGATCCCGGTGATTCTGACATTTTCTCGTGACATATTGTACTTCATGATAGTGGTAAAATTTCATTCAAATAACTTGCATTTATTTGTGAAAAAAATGGAAATTTTCCAACTTTGAATTTTTATGCCCTTAAATCACAGCGATACGGCACACAAAAAACTTGATAAGTAACATTTCCCACATGTTTACTTTACATCAGCACAATTTTGGAACCAAAATTTTTTTTGTTAGGACGTTATAAGGGTTAAAAATTGACCAGCGATTTCTCATTTTTGCAACACCATTTTATTTTTACGGACTACATCACATTTGAAGCCACTTTGAGGGGTCAATATGATAGAAAATACCCAAAAGTGACACCATTCTAAAAACTGCACCCCTTAAGGTGCTCAAAACCACATTCAAGAAGTTTATTAACCCTTTAGGTGCGTCACAGGAATTTTTTTTGAATATTTAAAAAAAAATGAATATCTAACTTTTTTTCACAAAAAAAATACTTCAGGTTCAATTTTTTTTATTTTACCAAGGGTAACAGGACAAATTGGACTGCAAAAGTTATTGTGCAATTTGTCCTGAGTACGCTGATACCTGATATGTTGGGGGGAACCACTGTGTCGGCGCATGGCAGAGCTCAGAAGGGAAGGAGCGCCGTTTGACTTTTTCAATGCAAAATTGGCTGGAATTCAGATCGGACGCCATGTCACGTTTGGAGAGCCCCTGATGTACCTAAACAGTGGAAACCCCCCACAAGTGACCCCATTTTGGAAACTAAACCCCCCAAGGAACTTATCTAGATATGTGGTGAGAACTTGGAACCCACAAGGGCTTCACAAAAGTTTATAACGTACAGCGGTACAATTAAAAAATCATATTTTTTCCACAAAAATGATCTTTTCACCCCCAATTTTTATTTTCCCAAGGGTAATAGGACCCTAAAAGTTATTGTGCCATTTGTCCTGAGTACGCTGATACCCCACATGTAGGGGTAAACCACTATTTGGGCGCATGGCAGAGCTCGGAAGGGAAGCAGCGCCATTTGACGTTTTTGGCTGGAATTGAGATCTGACACCATGTCGCGATTGGAAAGCCCCTGATGTACCAAAACAGTGGAAACCCCCACAAATGACACCATTTTGGAAACTAGACCCCCTAAGGAACTTATTTAGATGTGTGGTTAGCACTTTGAACCCCCGGGGCTTCACAGAAGTTTATAGTGCCCGGGCATGAAAATAAAAAAATCGTATTTTTTCCATAAACATGATCAATTAGTCCCCAATTTTTTTATTTTCCCAAGGGTAACAGGAGAAATTGGACCCCAAAAGTTGTTGTCCAATTTGTCCTGAGCACGCTGACACCCCATTTGTGGGAGAAAACTACTGTATGGACACACGTCGGGGCTCGGAAGGGAAGTAGTGACGTTTTGGAATGCAGACTTTGATGGATTGGTATGCGGGTGTCATGTGCGTTTGGAGAGCCCCTGATCTACCTAAACTATTGAAATTCCCCACAAGTGACCCCATTTTGGACACTAGACCCCCCCACGGAACTTATCTAGATGTGTGGTGAGCACTTTGAACCCCCAAGTGCTTCACAGAAGTTTATAACGCCCGGGCGTGAAAATAAAAAAAATCATTTTTTTCCACAAAAATGATATTTTTGCCCCCAATTTTTTATTTTCCTAAGGGTAACAGGAGAAATTGGACCCCAAAAGTTGTTTTGCAATTTGTCCTGAGTAGACTGATATCCTACATGTGGGGGTAAAACACTGTTTGGGCGCATGGCAGAGCTTGGAAGGGAAGGAGCACCATTTGACTTTTTCAACTCAGAATTGGCTGGAATTGAGATCAGACGCAATGTTGCATTTGGAGAGCCCCTGATGTGCCCAAACAGTGGAAACCCCCAATTCTAACTCCATCCCTAACGCCAACACACCCCAATCCTAATCTCAGCCCTAACCCTAATGGGAAAATGGAAATAAATACATTTTCTTTTAATTTTATTATTTTTCCCTTACTAAGGGGGTGATAACGGGGGGTTTGATTTACTATTTATGGCGGTATTTATTTTTGGCGGCTGTCGCACGCTAAAAGACGCTTTTTATTGTAAAAATAGTTTTGCATCACCACATATTGAGAGCTATAATTTTTCCATATTTTGACTCACTGAGTCATGTGAGGTCTTATTTTTTGCGGGATGAGTTGATGTTTTTATTGGTACCGTTTTCGGGCACGTGACATTTTTTGATCGCTTTTTATTCCGATTTTTGGGACGCAGAATGAACAAAAACCAGCGTTTCATGAATATCTTTTGGGGGGTTGCGTTTACACCATTCCGCGTGCGGTAAAATTGATAAAGCTGTTTTATTCTTCAGGTCAGTACGGTTACAGCGATACCTCATTTAGGTCGTTTTTTTATGTTTTGTTGGTTTTATGCAATGAAAACTATTTTATATAAAAAAAATAATTATTTTTGCATCGCTTTATTCTGCGAGCTATAACTTTTTTATTTTTTCGCTGACGATGCTGTATGGCGGCTCGTTTTTTGCGGGACAAGATGACGTTTTCAGCGGTACCATGGCTATTTATATGCGTCTTTTTGATCGCACGTTATTGCGCTTTTTGTTTGGCGGTATGATAAATCATTATTTTTTGCTTTGTTTTTTATTTTTATTTTTTAAGGGGTTCGCTAAAGGGGTTAACTAATTGGATAGTTTTATAGGGCAGGTCGTTACGGACACGGCGATACCTAATATGTGTACTTTTATTGTTTTTTTGTTTTTTTTTATTTAAAAAAAATGGATTATAGGGGGAATATTTTTTTTTTTTTCTAATTTATTTGGCGATTTTTTTAAATTATTTTAACACTTTTTTTTTTTTTTTAACTTTATTACATAGTCCCAGGTGGGACATCACTGTCCTGCAGGCAGTTCTGCAGACTTCCTCATGCCTGCGCTTTGCAGGCACTGAGGAAGCCAGCTCCCTGCAGGCCCCCGAAGGCCCCCATCGCCATCTTGGATTCGGGGGCCTGTAGGGAAAGAGACCCCCGCAGCAGCGCTGCACATTGCGCTGCCGTGGGGGGCTCAGGGAAGCACGGAGGGAGTACCCTCCCTGTTGATGCTTCTCTTTAACCCCCGGTACACCGCGATCATGTTTGATCGCGGTGTGCAAGGGGTTAACTTGTCGGGGGCGGTCCGCGACCGCCCCTGACACATAGTGCAGGGTGTCAGCTGTGATAATCAGCTGACACCCGGCCGCGATCAGCGGCGCTCACCAAGTGGGTGCCGCTGATCGCGGTAGACGTACTATCTCGTCCATGGGCATAGGGGCCCGGGTCCCATGGACGGGATAGTACGTCTGATTTTCAGGAAGGGGTTAAAGACTCACAACGAAATCCAGGTTAACATAATAATTGAAACCAGAGGAGTAGACGAATACAAGCAATACAACGTAACCCCCGACCAAGACTATCGTCCATGAGTCCTTAACATCCGGGGACCTGGTAGTAGAGGTCAATGACCCAATTTGGAGGGTCTTTCTTTTTTTAACTTTTAACAAACAGTATAGGAAAGAAAAGACAGAACAGAGGAAGAAGGAGAGCAGTTGAAGCGAAAATAGAGTGGGGTGAAATAAGTAACGGAGCCAAGAGAGGCAAAAAGAAAAAACAAAGAGGGGAGGGAAGTAAAAAACGAGGGGGTAAGGGAAGGAGTACCCGCCCGACCAAGTCCACCACTCAGCCTGATGTTTTCAGTTAACCTCAGGGGGGTTTGCCTCCAGCATTAGGTCACAAAACTCACTAGAGCTTCGAAAATCCATCCATCCATCCAAGCCAAGTAGCCCAAAACTTTAGGTATGATTCATATATGGATGAGGTCAGGTCCTCCATATACATCATTTCATTGACTTTTGCGATCCTCTGAGTTATGGTTGGAGGAGCGGGACTCTTCCATCTCTCTGGGATTCAAGCCCTCGCAGCCATGATCAAACAGCATAAATACTTGACGTGGGCACATACCCCCAGGGCCGCTGCAGTAGTGTACAAAAAAACCCCAGAATGCACTGCGACAATTACATTGTATGACCCTGGCTACATTGTTATCACTGCATTTGTCGGCATTGTCAGTTGGTCCTCATACAAAACGTCCTGATGTATTATTACTCTGGATTGCAGCAAGCGAATGATTTACTGTATGACAGCGCTCAACATTTTGGATAGAAAAATCTGCTAAGGCGACACTGTGCTTATTACATGATCCCATGGACAGCACGCTGGCTCAGTGGTTAGCACTGCAGCCTTGCAGCGCTGGGGTCCTGAGTTCAAATCCCACCAAGGACAACATCTGCAAGGAGTCTGTATGTTCTCCCCGTGTTTGCGTGGGTTTCCTCCAGGTTCTCCGGTTTCCTCCCACATTCCAGAGACATAGTGATAGGTAATCTAGGTTGTGAGCCCCATCGGGGACAGTGATGATAATGTCTGTAAAGTGCTGTGGAATTAATGGCTCTATATAAACATAATAAGAAATTAAAGGGTAAATCCTCCAGAAAAATCACATAATTATGGCAGACTTTAGAAATTATCATTAAAGAAAAAGGCCCGTATCTGTGGAAAAGCATAACAGATTGCAAAAAAAAACAAAAAAACTTTAAGGTGATGTTTCCACTGCGAGGGTTTGCTGAGTAGATTTTCTGGGCCGTTTCATCACCTATTCTGTAAATTACTGCAGGTTACCGTACTTGTGTTTATTCATTGCGTGTTCTTTTTTTTTTCTCTCATTTTTTTGACACTGCGGTTCTTGTCTCTTGTTGTTGTTGTTATGCCTTAAATAAAGCTGCTTTGTTTTTGATGCTTCCTGGTATTTGGTTTTGACAAAATGCTCACTTAACACTCATGCGTTATTTACCTGTGGATTTTCTGCATCTATTGTAAGTCTATGGGGAAAATCTGCACATAAAGCTCCGCATACCCACAAGAGAAATTGACATGTTGTGGATGTGAAACACGCACCGCAGGTCAGTCTACACTGGGGGGGGGACACAGTGGGCAGGAGATTTCTATAAATCACATTCACTTTGCTGTAACTGTACTAAGACCGGATTTACACATCTGTGTTTCATGGTCCACATATGAACGGCATCGTGCAGGCAGGCCACAGCGTCTCATGACTCAAACAGAACAGCGTCATGTACGCCTTTAGGCTGTTGAGTTTGCATCAGGAGACTCTGGGCCTGTCTGTACATTGAGGTCAATATGCTATCTATGAAACTTGGACGTGTGAATCTGGCCTTAAAGTGTTTTTTCACCTTTAAGGACATGGACTCCAAATGCTCTTACATAATAAACACAGCAGGTAGTGACACTTCCTGTGTGTAGCGACTGCTAACCGCTGCTGCAGCAGTCTTGGTGTTTTGGGTGTTGACGTCAGGTCGACCGAGCCCATCACTGCTTATCAGCTTGTGCTGTCTACCTCAGCACAGCCGCTGCGATCAGTGATTGGCTACAGTGTTGATGCACACTTTCAGCATGACGTAAATGCATCGCCCTCCCAGGGCTGTGGGATACTTGGTACCGGGCCGGTCTCTCAGAGGGGATTGTCACAGCAGCGGTGACCTGGTCCATGGCCTTGGGCGCCCATGTAAAAGGGGGTTGAGTTGGGAATAAAGTTTATAAGTGATTCGTGACGCCACCTGTGGTGTTCGGCAAGGGAGGTGTTAAGCCGATGCTGCAGACAGATCCTCGGGGACAGATGGTGTAGTGCAGCAATGATGTTGTAGCCCTCCACAGGCAGGACTGTTGGTCCCAGGGCAGTGTAGCGGAAAGTTCAGGAAGAGGGTGCAGTGTTTGGCACAGAGATGTAGTAGTGCTGAGGATGTTGCAGGAAGGAGGCAAGGACACAACAGGGTGCAGTATCTTTACATTTACTTGGCAAACGCAGTCCAGGGTCCTGATTACAGATGGCACAGGAGCAGGCTAGCCTGGAAGCAACTCGGGAATCACTCTATCAGATGGGTTGTGTAGTCTCCTTCCTAGCGCTGGCTTGAGGTACATGCAGCACTGTGTAACACTGAAGTTCCTCCTTCTTATTGTCTCTTAGAACTACCTCGTATGGCAGACAGCTGTAGCCCTCTATCTCTCTCGGCTCACCCGTCGCTGTTGTGCCTCCGAGTCTTAGTTGGGAATAGAGCATTTACAGCTTCCTATTCCTCTGGTTTCTGTTGCAGGACCTTCAGTATCCATACTACCGTGGAGACCAGGCTCCAGATCATGCGCTCTCACTGGGAGGAAGCTCTCTTTCCTCAGCTCAACCTCCAGCTTCTCTCCACACGTCTACACATGTTGCCCTCCTCACACTAACTATCTCCCCTCCTGGCCCTCAGAGCGCACTCCTCCCCCAATCCTGGTTCAGAGCCCCCTCTGCTGGCCTGGAGTGGGAACTGTGTTGCATGACATGGTTAACTACTAGAGAGACCCTTCCTTGCTTCCAAGCATGACATCACCCTCCCTGGAGGAAGGTTAATGCCATTGTGGCGACCATACTCCTGGGGGCGCCACATAACCACTGCAACTAAAACAGTGAGACGTGAGCAGGAGCCTTCGCTAGACCCTGGGAAGGCTGGAGCTAAAGCTGTGCATCATCTACACAATATGCGCTTCCTCACTAACTGCTAAGAGACTGCTCATCTAATATATAAAGCTCAATGTGGGTATGTATGTCCGGGATTGGCATCCGCACCGTCGCAGCTACAGCCACAAAATTTGGCACAGTCACACGTCTGGACCCCGAGAGCGTCATAGACTATGTTGTGAGGTGAAATTTTAACCCAGCGCATTCCAATTCACCAAACAATTTTGCCCCTATTTACATAATGGGGGAAAAAGTGAAAGGAAAAGTGATGGAGGCAAATTGACAGCTGCCAGATGTGAACAAGGGGGACTTAAAGAATGAGAGCGATGGCACCAAAGAGTATATACCGTACAGTTGCTAAGGTGGGGCCCTGACATGGGATACTCACCAAACATGGGGATATGAGCACACACAAAATGCGCCACACACTACCACGTGCTTCAACACATATACCACCCTCAGCACACATTTCACCACACATACACCAACCTCGCCACATAAAAGTTGAAACACAAAAGTCGCCACTCAAAACTCGCCACGCTGTCCCAGAGCTGTTTAGGCCTGTTTCATACTTCCATTATTCCCGTCAGTTGCCATCCGCCAAAAAGGCGGAGAACGGATCCGTGTCCGTCGAGACACCAACGGGTGCCAACGGACCGTTGCATTGATGGGGTCCGCAGATGTAGGAATGTTAACGGAACCGCAGGAAATCAAAAAGAACCGCCGTGGTAGTGGGGCCGCGAGAAGAGAGCGGGGCCGCGGGACGAGGCGCGAGAAGAGAGCGGGGCCGCGGGACGAGGCGCGAGAAGAGAGCGGGGCCGCGGGACGAGGCGCGAGAAGAGTCCGGGGTCGGGACGAGCCGCGAGAAGAGTCCGGGGTCGGGACGAGCCGCGAGAAGAGTCCGGGGTCGGGACGAGCCAGAGAGAAAAATTTTTCACCCGCCAGGATTGTCATTTAGGGTTAACTTTCCGGCAAAGCCAATTCCGGGCATGCGGTGTGGTAATGCGGATCCGGCAACCAAAAAAACGTTGCAGTGTCCATCCTGCCATGTCAGCAGACGCTAAAATTTTGGCGGATTCGTAGAAAAACGGATCCAACGGATAACCATCCATCAAGATCTGCTGTTAATGTAAGTCAATGGGGAAAAAAACGGATCCGCCAACAAAAATGGCGGATCCGTTTTTTTTTGTTTGCAAAACAGCGGATCTTGACTGATGGTGAAAGACGGATGTGTGAAAGAGGCCTTAAAAGATGAAAAATAAGCTGTGATTGGTTGCAATCAGCAACAGTTTTCTTTGTAGACAGTTGTGGTAACTGAGGCCTATTATTCTTATCATTTCTATGGTGTTATCGTCCTTCTGTAAAGCTGGAAATAACACAATTTATTACCATGCCAACACAGACCACCCTCTGACACAGACTGCAGGGGGAGCCCAGTATCATACAGGATAGGATTAGATACACGGCTCAGCAGTCAGTATCACACGGAATAGGATTAGATACACAGCTCAGCAGTCAGTATCACACAGGAGAGGATTAGATACACAGCTCAGCAGTCAGTATCACACAGGATAGGATTAGATACACAGCTCAGCAGTCAGTATCACACAGGAGAGGATTAGATACACGGCTCAGCAGTCAGTAACACACAGGATAGGATTAGATACACGGCTCAGCAGTCAGTAACACACAGGATAGGATTAGATACACGGCTCAGCAGTCAGTATCACACAGGATAGGATTAGACGCATGGCTCAGCAGACAGTATCACACAGGATAGGAATAGATACACGGCTCAGCAGACAGTATCACACAGAATAGGATTAGATGCACGGTTTTTATGTGCAATATAATCATTATAATTTGTTATAACTAACCACAGTTGGTTACTATGCCCAGGCAACGCCGGGCTCTTCAGCTAGTATTCCCTATTTCCCTATGGTTCATTCTGCTCGTGTTCTGTGGATGATGTTTGTGTATTAAAGGGTTATTACTATAAATGAAATTGAGCACCTATCCATAGGATTGTAGTCGGAGTCAGTGTCCATTTTGGTGGAGTCGGTATAAAATGGACCAACGGCTAAAATATATATTGGGTTCAGTAGTACAATGCAGGATGTGCTGTAGATTTTTTCATAAGACTTTTGGAAAGTTCTGAAATGTCTTAAATGTCTGCTCTGTTCCTGATCTAAGAATCTTTGCTTTTTAGCTGAGATGAATCTGTGCTGCACTTTATGTACATGCTCAGTAGTGACCAGTGCTGTGGGGTCATAGATGAGATGAATCTGCTGCACTTTATGTACATGTTCAGTAGTGACCAGTGCTGTGGGGTCATAGATGAGATGAATCTGTGCTGCACTTTATGCACATGCTCAGTAATGACCAGTGCTGTGGGGTCATAGATGAGATGAATCTGTGCTGCACTTTATGCACATGCTCAGTAGTGACCAGTGCTGTGGAGTCATAGATGAGATGAATCTGTGCTGCACTTTATGCACATGCTCAGTAGTGACCAGTGCTGTGGGGTCATAGATGAGATGAATCTGTGCTGCACTTTATGCACATGCTCAGTAGTGACCAGTGCTGTGGGTTCATAGATGAGATGAATCTGTGCTGCACTTTATGTACATGCTCAGTAGTGACCAGTGCTGTGGGGTCATAGATGAGATGAATCTGTGCTGCACTTTATGCACATGCTCAGTAGTGACCAGTGCTGTGGGGTCATAGATGAGATGAATCTGTGCTGTACTTTATGTACATGCTCAGTAGTGACCAGTGCTGTGGGGTCATAGATGAGATGAATCTGTGCTGCACTTTATGCACATGCTCAGTAGTGACCAGTGCTGTGCAGTTGGAGGTTGGGAAAATTGAGGAGTCGGAGGTTTGATTAACTAACTCCACAACCCTGGAAGAGTGTCTAATTTACTGTGGTTGGACCCCCAGTAATTTTGACTATGGTGCTCTGCAGAGCTCTAGCTTGAGTGCAGCCAAGTTTCACATGTCTAAACTCCCCTCCATTGTCTCTATGGAGATTGGTAATGGTTGTGCGCACTGCTCTGCGAGAAGTGGTGGCTGGTGCACAATCTACTGCAAAAAAAAAAATCTTCATGCAAAGTAAAAAAAAAATGTGATCGATTTCCTGTGAATTGAGGAATTGCAATGCCATACTCAGCCCATCGACAAGAGGGGCGCTGTTTCCTTGCAAAGAAAAAAAAATAGCCCCCATTTTCCAAATATAGACAAATGCTTTAACCTTAGGAATTGGAAATGATTCAGTACGAAGACTTCTAGCTCTATTCTATAATCCAATAACATTTTTCTTTAAATTTTCTTTCTTTTAGCCCGGAAGAGTTGTGACACTCGTCGAAGATCCACAGGTAAATATAATCTATACATGACATATGTACATTTTATTATAGAATTATTTCTACCTCCTGTGTAGAAAGTCTGCGGCTCCTCAGACCGCTCTGCTCTCTTTCCGAGGATCAGCGAGTGCTTCCATTGATGGGGGGTCGGGTTGGGGGTTCTCTGGGTCCAGATTTTACCAATCAAAACTACTGAACCAGAGTTATAATTTACAAAAAAAAAAGGGTTTAAAAATGGGAAAAATGCACAATAAGGAAGAAACGTAAATGCATCCTTTGCTTCTTATGCTTCGCCATGTTCTGCTCCAGGACAGCTCTCCCTGCAATACACGACCGATAGAACACGTAGAATTCGCAGCTTTACAGGTCCGCCACCATGAAGCGAGGGGCCAGTGTCCTGGATAATAGCTGCTGGAATGTAATAGTGTCATGATGTGCTCAGTGGTAGATAAACACGTCCACACGCAGCCCCGGCTGATTGTTATATCCGCTGGTTGTTCTGTCGCTTTCTGTGTGCTTTACAGTTCATTAAAGTTGTCCTTATCGCACCATTATCCCTCCGCCATGTGCCGGGTGTTGTCAGGGCTCGGTTATTCACATACTCAATTGTCCTTACAAGAGACTGTTTTAGGCTTCACCTTTCTCGAATTTTGTTATAATTTTATTATTTTTTAATTTGCACATGTGAGGTAAAAAAAACTCAGAGAAAATATGCAAGTAAAGGTACAGCAACCCGCACTCCCCCTTTACTCCCAATATTTAAGTCGATTTGCCATTTGAAGAGCAAAAAATTATTTAGTTAGTGACCTAAAAAAGTAATTATACAGTGCCTTGGGAAAGTATTCGGCCCCCTGGAAGTTTTCAACCTTTTCCCACATATCATGATTCAAACATAAAGATACCATGTAAATTTTTGGTGAAGAATCAACAAGTGGGACACAATTGTGAAATTGAACGAAATTTATTGGTTATTTTAAATTGTTGTGGAAAGTCAAAACTGAAAAGTGGGGCGTGCAATATTATTCGGCCCCTTTAACTTAATACTTTGTTTCGCCACCTTTTGCTGTGATTACAGCTGCAAGTCGCTTGGGGTATGTCTCTATCAGTTTTGTACATCGAGAGACTGAAATTCTTGCCCATTCTTCCTTGGCAAAGAGCTCGAGCTCAGTGAGGTTGGATGGAGATCATTTGTGAACAGCAGTTTTCACCTCTTTCCACAGATTCTCGATTGGATTCAGGTCTAGACTTTGACTTGGCCATGTTAACACCTGGATACGGTTATTTGTGAACCATTCCATTGTAGATTTTGCTTTATGTTTGGGATCATTGTCTTGATGGAAGACAAATCTCCGTACCAGTCTCAGGTTTTTTGCAGACTCCAACAGGTTTTCATCAAGAATGGTCCTGTATTTGGCTCCATCCATCTTTCCATCAATTTTAACCATCTTCTCTGTCCCTGCTGAAGAAAAGCAGGCCCAAACCATGATGCTGCCACCACCATGTTTGACAGTGGGGATGGTGTGTTCAGGGTGATGAGCTGTGGTGCCTTTATGACAAACATATCATTTGGCATTGTTGCCAAAAAGTTCGAATTTGGTTTCCTCTGACCAGAGCACCTTCTTCCACAAGTTTGGTGTGTCTCCCAGGTGGCTTGTTGCAAACTTTAAACAACACTTTTTATGGCTATCTCTGAGAAATGGCTTTCTTCTTGCCACTCTTCCATAAAGGCCAGATTTGTGCAGTGTACAACTGATTGTTGTCCTATGGACCTCAGCTGTAGATCTCTGCAGTTCATCCAGAGTGATCATGGGCCTCTTGGCTGCATCTCTGATCAGTCTTCTCCTTGTTTGAGATGAAAGTTTAGAGGGACGGCCGGGTCTTGGTAGATTTGCAGTGGTATGATACTCCTTCCATTTCAATATGATCGCTTGCACAGTGCTCCTTGGGATGTTTAAAGTTTTGGAAATCATTTTGTATCCAAATCTGGCTTTAAACTTCTCCACAACAGTATCACAGACCTACCTGTTGTGTTCCTTGGTCTTCATGATGCTCTCTGTGCATCAAACAGAACCCTGAGACTATCACAGAGCAGGTGCATTTATACCGAGACTTCATTACACACAGGAGGATTATATTTATCATCATTAGTCTTTTAGGACAACACTGGATCATTCAGAGATACACAATGATCTTCTGGAGTAAGTTTGCTGCAATAAAAGTAAAGGGGCCAAATAATATTGCACGCCCCACTTTTCAGTTTTTGAATTTCCACAAAAATTTAAAATAACCAATAAATTTCGTTCAACTTCACAATTGTGTTCCACTTGTTGTTGATTCTTCGCCAAAAATTTACATTTGGTATCTTTATGTTTGAAGCATGACACGTGGGAAAAGGTTGAAAAGTTCCAGGGGACCGAATACTTTTGCAAGGCACTGTATATGTATGTATGTGTGTATGTATGTATGTATGTGTGTATGTGTGTGTGTGTATATATATTCACATACTATTTGAAAAGGAAAAAATACTGTATAACTAAAATATATTTTATTTTTTTTCCCTTGTCAATTGTATGTGTTGCTGAAAATATGTAGAAGTTATTGGTAAGTCGTGGCACCCCTTCGGTGTCTCATGATCATATCATGTTGGAGCTGTTGGGTGGTTAGAAAAGCATTTACCGGGTTAACGGCCATCTGCGGAGCTGTGTGTTTCTCTTGGCTGTTAGAGGCAGATGATGGCGGAATATCACAGCTATCATCTGCAGGGAAAGATTCGGGTTCAGGTCCTGAACCTGCATCAAAGAAATAGACCTGATATGATGTACTTATACGGTATGTCAGGAAATGATTGCCTAGCACCTATCAATCAAGCTAAGGAGGCTCGGTGTGGACAGTTGTTGGGGCAATGCTCTGTCACGCCCATAGCACTGAACACATTTGCATATTCATTAAATGCGAATTTCTTTGGAATGCAGCAACAGATAAGAGTTGCTAGATCTATTGAAGATCTGCATGCCCATATCTGTAGGTTGGAGTTGATCATCCTGATTACCTTTAAAGCAGGGCTGTGGAGTCGGTTAGCCAAACCTGCGACTCCGACTCCTCAATTTCCCTTACACCGACTCCACGACTCCGACTCCGACATATATTGCTTATATTTAAGTGAAAAATGTATTGTAGTACAATGTGACCATCAGACATTTAATCATTTCTATGATCCAATAATCAAGATATTTAGAACATAATATCTATTTATTGGAATACAACTTTAGAACACAAAAAACTGTAATTAATTGTAAATATGTAATACACTGTATACATGTACATGTATACGGTACAGACCAAAGTTTGGACACACCTTCTCATTCAAAGAGTTTTCTTTATTTTCATGACTATGAAAATTGTAGATTCACTCTGAAGGCATCAAAACTATGAATTAACACATGTGGAATTATATAATTAAAGTGTGAAACAACTGAAAACATGTCTTATATTCTAGATTCTTTGAAGTAGCCACCTTTTGCTTTGATTACTGCTTTGCACACTCTTGGCATTCTCTTGATGAGCTTCAAGTGGTAGTCACCAGAAATGGCCTTCCAACAGTCTTGAAGGAGTTCCCAGAGATGCTTAGCACTTGTTGGCCCTTTTGCCTTCACTCTGCGGTCCAGCTCACCCCAAACCATCTCGATTGGGTTCAGGTCTGGTGACTGTGGAGGCCAGGTCATCTGGCGTAGCACCCCATCACTCTCCTTCTTGGTCAAATAGCCCTTACACAGCCTGGAGGTGTGTTTGAGGCCATTGTCCTGTTGAAAAATAAATGATGGTCCAACTAAACACAAACCGGATGGAATAGCATGCTGCTGCAAGATGCTGTGGTAGCCATGCTGGTTCAGTATGCCTTCAATTTTGAATAAATCCCCAACAGTGCCACCAGCAAAGCACCTCCTCCTCCATGCTTCACGGTGGGAACCAGACATGTAGAGTCCATCCGTTTACCTTTTCTGCGTTGCACAAAGACGTGGTTGGAACCAAAGATCTCAAATTTGGACTCATCAGACCAAAGCACAGATTTCCACTGGTCTAATGTCCATTCCTTGTGTTCTTTAGCCAAAACAAGTCTCTCCTGCTTGTTGCCTGTCCTTAGCAGTGGTTTCCTAGCAGCTATTTTACCATGAAGGCCTGCTGCACAAAGTCTCCTCTTAACAGTTGTTGTAGAGATGTGTCTGCTGCTAGAACTCTGTGTGGCATTGACCTGGTCTCTAATCTGAGCTGCTGTTAACCTGCGATTTCTGAGGCTGGTGACCAGGATGAACTTATCCTCCGCAGCAGAGGTGACTCTTGGTCTTCCTTTCCTGGGGCGGTCCTCGTGTGAGCCAGTTTCTTTGTAGCTCTTGATGGTTTTTGCCAATGCACTTGGGGACACTTTCAAAGTTTTCCCAATTTTTCAGACTGACTGACCTTCATTTCTTAAAGTAATGATGGCCACTCGTTTTTCTTTACTTAGCTGCTTTTTTCTTGTCATAATACAAATTCTAACAGTCTATTCAGTAGGACTATCAGCTGTGTATCCACCAGACTTCTGCACAACACAAATGATGGTCCCAACCCCATTTATAAGGCAAGAAATCCCACTTATTAAACCTGACAGGGCACACCTGTGAAATGAAAACCACTTCCGGTGACTACCTCTTGAAGCTCATCACGAGAATGCCAAGAGTGTGCAAAGCAGAAATCAAAGCAAAAGGTGGCTACTTTGAAGAACCTAGAATATAAGACATACAGTATTTTCAGTTGTTTCACACTTTTTTGTTAATTAACACATGTGGAATTGTATAATTCATAGTTTTGATGCCTTCAGAGTGAATCTACAATTTCCATAGTCATGAAAATAAAGAAAACTCTTTGAGAAGGTGTGTCCAAACTTTTGGTCTATACTGTGTGTGTATGTATGTATGTATATATATATATATATATATATATATATAATAATAATAAAAAAAAAAAAATATATATATTATATACACACACACACACACACACACACACACACACACACACACACACACACACACACACACACTGACTTATCTCGGCTAAGATACAGCCTAGATCCTCAGGCTACGTTCACACTATGGGCGTAGCCAGGATCAAACCTGGGGGGGGGGCAGAATTTCATACTGCACACCTGAGCTGCTACAGAACCTCATACTTCACACCCTTACACTTGAAAATAAAGCCTGCACCTTAAGAAGATGTGGTGGTGAATGCAGTCTATTTATTCCAACTATATGATGTTACTGAAGACGAGCAATGCCTGTCCTGGGCGTCCTTTGGGCAGCTATGAGGTGTACCTGACTGGTGCTAAAAAAAAGGAGTGTTAGTCTGTGTGCTATCCGGCTTTCATTCTTTTTGGTGCAGATATGGATATATGGATAGAGCAGATTTCTAATCTGCTTTTGCTATTGAAAACATTATCTATGAGCTCAAAAACCTTTCAGGTGATGCGGTTTTTTAAAAAGCTGATCTGCTTTTGCAACTGAAAAACATATCCTCAAAAAACGCAGGAAAAACGCTGTGTGTGAATGTAGCCTTAGATCAGGAATAGAACAGCCATTTATAGGACATTTCATAACTTTCCCAAATTCCTATGAAAAAATATTCTGCATAGAACTACTGTACCCAATTTATTATATATTTTAGGAGTCGGTCCATTTTATACCGACTCCACCAAAATGAGCACCGACTCCACAGCCCTGCTTTAAAGAGTTGTTTTGTGGTTTAGCTGCAGCTTAATGAATAGTCCATGTGATATGAGGACTGCTCGAGAGTCGCCAGTGCAGGAGCCCCTTTAACAGGACAAGTACCTTCATGAGACTGCGTTTTTAAAAAATCTGGATAAAGCATATTGGTATAAAGTGACTTACTCTCTACGTATTGTCAATGTCTGATAAGTCTGCTTCCCTTTTACTAGGGCTGTGTATGGGGTGTTGCCTACAGACTTCCAGAGGGAAAGGAAGAAGAAGTGAAGGCCTACCTTGACTTTCGAGAGAAAGGAGGCTACCGGACTACGACTGTTGTCTTTTACCCAAAGGATCCCTCAATAAAACCATTCAACGTACTCCTGTATATCGGAACCTGTGATAACCCCAACTACCTCGGACCTGCTCCCCTAGAAGACATCGCCGAGCAGATTTTTAATGCCGTTGGGCCCAGTGGGAAAAACACTGAATATCTGTTTGAACTTGCACATTCACTCAGGAACCTTGTACCAGAAGAGGCAGATGAGCACCTCTTTTCCTTAGAGAAGTTAGTGAGGGAACTTTTGGAGAGACGACAAAAGATAAATTGTATATAAATTTTATCCCTTTCATCCTTTAGGAATGGAGACAATGTGTCCTGATTTTTATTTATGCGTTGCGAATACCAAAGCAGTTATTGGGATAGTTTATAGGGGTTAAGCAATTCTTTTAGTGATTTCAATCCACAAACTTAAAGGGGTTGTCCACTACTCAGAAAACCCCTTCTGAATCCCCGTTGTCCGTTTGTAAAGTAATAACTCTTATATCCACCTTTGGTGCAGTTCCAGCAGCATTGACACTGGCTCGCCCGGGGATTGCGTGACATTGTCACTCGATCCCTGCAGCTTCACTCTCCCCATCTTCGGGCGAATCATATACATCTGAAGGAAGTTAGTGTTGTTTTTTATAAGGGGGAAACATAGGGATTCAGAAGGGGTTGTCCGAGTAGTGGACAATTCTTTTTAGAGCTTTTAAAAAATAACATTTATTAAGGCCTGGCATAGAAGGTAAAGTATAAATTAGATATTGCGTGTGCTGCAAAGAGTTTTAAGAGGTGTCCAGAAAGAAGAAACATAGGGGAAAAAACTCAATCTGTTTTTCCTTCCTTTTGGTCATAAGCTGCCAACGTTTTTATTGTTTCCTGAAATTCCTGATCTAGGGAATTTGTGGCGTGAAACAGGCTGCGTAGGAAACTTTTAACTTTAAAATTTACAGTGGTGGGGACTAGCAGTCACAAAATGCGCATGCACGGAAGTTGCGCATGCGCAGAAGACAGGCGAAACCACTACATCCCCAGAGCAAGCGTACAATTACATTCTCTGGCGCATACTTGTTGCAGTTTCCATTCCCTATATGTAAGGTTGCGTATTACGTCCTGTACATTGCGGGAGTGCAATGCTAATGTACAGGACAGATATACTGCATTTTGTAGGCACAGAAAAGAGTTGAAGGGGAGATCTGTACAGTAATGTCATATTCAGCACACAACAATATTGAAAAGAAGACTAAACCTAGATGTGGATGTTTAAATTAAGCAAGAAATATATTTCTCCTCACTGCTGGCACGGCTACAGCATTTCCTGCATGGTCCTCAACTTAAGTCTTGACTTAATCCTGGCCTGGGCCCCGGTGATCTTTCATCTTGCAGAAACACACGGTAAAGGAGGGAGGCTCCTGCTGCAGCTGGTTGGTTTACAGCCAGACACAGGACAGTAAGGAGACATGGCTGATCTCTTGAGAAGAAAAGATTTCTTGGCTTTAATTGTAATATGAAATAAACTAGGAAGAAAATAAATGGAATCTGTTAGTAGGGCTTTCTATATAGTCATAGAGGTGCATGGTGTAGGGGAAGAGACCCTGATTCCAGCAAGGTGTCACTCACTGGGTTGTGTTTTGCTCTTAAAACATTTTTTTTAATCTGTAAATTATCAATACATGACTAGGTGTCTCGTGCCTCCTAGTCCAACTCCGCCCCGATCACTGATTATCAGCTTTCAATCAGTGATGGGGTTATACAGGGCTCGGCATTTTGAGCTCTGCTAGATCTGCAGCAGAGAAAGCTGTTATTCTATAACAAGTTCTGCACCCAGTAAACTAAGTGACACATCGCTGGAATCAAAGGTCTCTGTCCCTACCTCATGATGCTGTTAGATGGCATAGCAAAAACCTGCTGACGGATTCCTTTTAAGGAGGAATTGCAGGGATAGTTTTATTTCTTTTGTGCATTTTTCTAGCTGCTCAAGTAGTGGAAAAATCATCATTCTTATGTGTAGTGGTTTTCAATTGGAGGAGACTGACAGGTCTGGTCACTGCTCCTCCACTAGCATCCAAGGTATGGACTGGCGAGGTGTGCAGTCTGAGTGGAAGGAGGGGAACCATGAATACTTCTATACATTGAGTGTCACATCTGTTACTGTAAAGTGTACAATCTCTTTAAATAACAAACCCTTATGAACACAGAAGGGACTACCACCACTTGAATCCATTAAGCCTTTGGTAGCTGGTAGTTTTAGACAAAATCTACATCAGTGTATATATATACACTTATTATATATAAAATAACTGCACTTTTCCCATTGATTATCAAGCATATATTTAATGTATTACGTTTCTGAATGCTCTGCTATGGTATGACCCATCTCTCATTGCCACAAAGGATACACAACTGTGGCACCTTCTAAGTTACACTGCTCTTCTGCATACTCCGAAACATTAAAGGGAATCTATCACCAAGTTTTTCCGACCGGATCTGGAGCAGCATGATGTAGGGGCCGATACCCTGATTCCAGGGATGCGTCACTTACTGGGCGGCTTGCTGCAGTTCTTGATCAAATCGCAGTTTTCTCTGCTGCAGATCTAGCAGGTCTCTTGAATGCTGAGCCCTGTATAACCCCGCCCACACCACTGATTGGCAGCTTTCTGTGTACACTGCGCATAGGCAGAAAGCTGCCAATCAGTGGTGGGGGTCAGCTATGAATATGGCCAAATATATGGCAGCAAGTTTACTATTTCTCTTTGTGATATTACGTTTTTTTCAGCAGGAGATAAACCATACTGTAGCAAACAGCCCAGTCGATGGAATCAGGGTCTCTTCTACATCATGCCGCCATTAGATTAGGTTTAAGCTTTATAGTAACACTTTATATAAACACTGAAACCATCTTTTAAAGTGCATAAAACTTGGAAATTCTGCCATTGTACACACGTTTTTCATTTCTTCACAATGCTCTGTTTATAAGCATTTTTTTCCCACATTGTCGCTCATGTTGATATACAGTTAGGTCCATATATATTTGGACAGAGAACATTTTTCTAATTTTGGTTCTAGACATTACCACAATGAATTTTAAACAAAGCAATTCAGATACAGTTGAAGTTCAGACTTTCAGCTCTCATTTGCGGGTATCCACATTAAACTTGGATGAAGGGTTTAGGAGTTTCAGCTCCTTAACATGTGCCGCCCTGTTTTTAAAGGGACCAAAAGTAATTGGACAATTGACTCCAAGAATATTTCATGGACAGGTGTGGGCAATCCCTTCGTTATATCATTCTCAATTAAGCAGATAAAAGGCCTGGAGTTGATTTGCGGTGTGGTGTTTGCATTTGGAAGGTTTTACTGTGAAGGAAACAAGCGGTCAAAGGAGCTCTCCATGCAGGTGAAACAAGCCATCCTTAAGCTGCAAAAACAGAAAAAACCCATCCGAGAAATTGCTATAACATTAGGAGTGGCAAAATCTACAGTTTGGTACATCCTGAGAAAGAAAGATAAAGCACTGGTGAACTCATCAATGCAAAAAGACCTGGGCACCCACGGAAGACAACAGTGGTGGATGATCGCAGAATAATCTCCATGGTGAAGAGAAATCCCTTCACAACAGCCAACCAAGTGAGCAACACTCTCCAGGAGGTAGGCGTATCAATATCCAAATCTACCATAAAGAGAAGACTGCATGAAAGTAAATACAGAGGGTTCACTGCACGGTGCAAGCCACTGATAAGCATCAAGAATCAAAAGGCTAGACTGGACTTTGCTAAAAAAAAAAAAAAAAATCTAAAAAAGCCAGCAGTTCTGGAAGAACATTCTTTGGACAGATGAAACCAAGATTAACCTCTACCAGAATGATGGAAAGAGAAAAGTATGGCGAAGGCGTGGTACAGCTCATGATCCAAAGCATACCACATCATCTGTAAAACACGGCGGAGGCAGTGTGATGGCTTGGGCATGCATGGCTGCCAGTGGCACTGGGTTACTAGTGTTTATTGATGATGTGACACAGGACAGAAGCAGCCGAATGAATTCTGAGGTATTCAGAGTCATACTGTGTGCTCAGATCCAGCCAAATGCAGCCAAACTGATTGGTCGTCGTTTCATACTACAGATGGACAATGACCCAAAACATAAAGCCAAAGCAACCCAGGAGTTTATTAAAGCAAGGAAGTGGAATATTCTTGAATGGCCAAGTCAGTCACCTGATCTCAACCGAAACTGAGCAGGCATTTCACTTGTTAAAGACTAAACTTCAGACAGAAAGGCCCACAAACAAACAGCAACTGAAAACCACCGCAGTGAAGGCCTGGCAGAGCCCAAAAAGGAGGAAACACAGCGTCTGGTGATGTCCATGAGTTCAAGACTTCAGGCAGTCATTGCCAACAAAGGGTTTTCAACCAAGTACTAGAAATGAACATTTTATTTACAATTATTTTATCTGTCCAATTACTTTTGGTCCCTTGTAAAACAGGGTGGCACATGTTAAGGAGCTGAAACTCCTAAACCCTTCATCCAATTTTAATGTGGATATCCTCAAATGAAAGCTGAAAGTCTGAACTTCAACTGCATCTGAATTGTTTTGTTTAAAATTCATTGTGGTAATGTCTAGAACCAAAATTATAAAAATGTTGTCTCTGTCCAAATATATATGGACCTAACTGTATATTGTAGCATTGCGTAAAGGCCGTTTCTAACACCAAGCAGAACTTTTTAGTCACCGAGCACAGACCTCTTTCTTCCTTCTCAAACTTTACAATCAAATCGGGAGAACATTTAAGTCTTGATTCATGAATACTTTTTTGCGAGAACTCTGGCATAAGTTGCTATGAAGTGGCATAACTTTTATGCAACTAGCAGTTGCTCCAATTTTTTATGACTTTTGGCGTTTTCATGCCGGATTCTTCCAGCCGGGCTACAAGTCCTCTAATTCATAACGAGCGGGTGTTGTTCCTTACACCAGAAGTGTTACTACAATCCTAGGCTGGAGTAAGGTTTCTGGTGAGGCCCATGGAGGCATCCGCCACATTTAGAGGCTTCTGACTCATTGATGCACGCGCCTCTTCCTGGATCAGCAGCATCTAAGGCTGCTTTCACATTGGTGTTTCATGTAGCAGTGTTGGCCTGCGCTAAGCCCCGTCCCCTGCCGCGCCTCCGGTAGCTCCGCATATGGGCGCATGACGCTGCATGCGACCTGCATCCCCTATCTTTAGCATTGGGGATGCAGGCCGTGCGCAGATATGCATTTGCCGGAGCATGCGCCCTTTTGACGGTGCGCCAACCTTTGCTAAACGCACCATGTTTGCATTTTGGTGCGCTCGGCGCACCGTCAGAAGGGTGCATGCGCCGACAAACGCATACCTGCGCACGGCTTGCATCCCCAATGCTAAAGATAGGGGATGCAGGTCGCATGCAGCGTCATGCGCCCATAGGTGGAGCTACCGGAGGAGGCTGGGCTTAGCGGCGGCCGTGTGCAGGCCGAGGCTGCTGCATGAAACGCCAATGTGAAAGCAGCCTTAGAGAGAATCTCCGGTCTTGATGAATCGGGGGGCCACAATCTCCAAATGAATGGCTGTTGTGAGTTCATTTTCCCCTTCACTACTCAGGCCTGATGAACTCCCTCTGCTGGTTAAGAAAGGTAGTGAGCCTGATTATCAAACATCTGAGACTAATGATGATGACTGGCTGAGTGGAGTCACTGACTGGATATAAGGCTGTCGACGCCCTTCTGCCCTGCGGGTGATTTCTCTGTGGGATCCTTGGATACCAGTCTGAATTCCTGCTCTCCTAAAGCTAAGTTTTCTGCTCTGCCTCTTGCATTTGTGCTTTGACTTTTGCTTTGCTGGATTTCTGCCATTCCCTGCTGGGGTAAGCTGAATTCCTTTAGCTCTGTCTTCAGAAAATACCTGAGTGCTGATATAGTTTTTGAAGCCTAGCTGCTTCAGGGCCTTTTTCCATATCAGCCTGTTGGCTTATGTATTTCATAGGGTTTTTGCAGATTGCAGACAGCAGCTCTCCTATCCTGTCCTATTTTAGTGAGTTTGGGCCCCATCGTTTGCTCAGCCTATCTTTCTGTCTGTTTTTTCATCTTGCTTCACCGTCATTATATGTTGGGGGCTGCCTTTTACTTTGGGGTCTGCTCTGGGGCAGTTTAGATTTCCTTTTCCGTCTTTAGGCTATTTAGCTCTCCGGCTGTGATCGAGGGGTCTAGGGCACTGTAGGAACCCCCCACGGCTACTGCTAGTTGTGTTGATAGGTGCAATCTGATAGTTGCCAACTTCTCTGGTTTTCTGGACATAGCTTCTATTTTTGTGGCTGCCTCCTACGGTGACTCATTCATAACAAATGGCTATTTCTGGAAATATCCCTTATACCCCCTTCGTTGGTTACAGGAGATCTTTGAGTGTTTCGGGGTCCAATTAATGATACTACCAGGACTCTGGATATCAGGCCTTGATTGTCTATAGCAGGGCTCCCCAACTCCAGTCCTCAAGGTCCACCAACAGATCATGTTTTCAGGATTTCCTTAGTATTGCTCAGGTGATAATTGCTTCACCTGTGCAATACAAAGGAAATCCTGAAAACATGACCTGTTGGTGGGCCTTGAGGACTGGAGTTGGGGAAACTTGGTCTATAGGACTGCAAGAAAATAGCCTTGTATTGTTCTCTGCTTTCTCCGATCCTAAATATGACTGCAGAGCCCCACTCTCAGGATTGCTGGGGCCAATGACTACCTCTATCCTATTTCTGGAATAACTCTTTAAAGGGATCCAAGGTTAATAGTTACATATGAACCATGCGTTAGGAAACAAAGATTCTGTGGAGAACACCAAGGTTGGGAAGACCAGACAGCCCACTTGTGTGTGACTGCAGCCTTGTGAATCCTCACATCACTCGTTCTTCGCGTTGAGAATTCTCCGGTTCTAGGAGCGGCGGTCATGTGACTGCAAGTATGTGATATGCATACTCCTGGCCACAATACGACTAGACTGTTTCCACTCTTGTTGAATACCTTTGCATTGAGGGAGGCCACGCACGTCTAGTCGGAATGTGGCTGGGACTATGAATATCGCATACTTGCACTCCCCATGACCCCGGAGAATCCTCATAGCACATGATGTGAGGATTCACAAGTCTGTACTCACTAAAGCCAGACAACCTCTTTAAGTTGCATTTCCATTGACAAGCATTTCTGCAAACACCAGTTTTATGATTGTTTTGCCGTGTAAACAAGCTGCTGATCAATGAGCAAAATGTGACTGAAAAGATCATCATTCTCGGCCTTATGCTGCCGAGAACAATGGCGGTACATGTACCCTGGCTGATACCCCCTTACATTGCATTAATCAATGTCCAGTTTTGATTTTAATCTCAGCCTGTTTTTTTGCATCCTGCAGTCCTCCGTACAATCACAACTCTTAACCAAGAAATGAATTTAACGTCAGGAAGGTTCACACAATGGTATAGCAGCCATATTCGCACATATGCCGATAGTTCCAGGCACGAATTCCTTGCTTGGGTCAGGAACAGAGGCCATAATTAGGTTGTGTGGGTTGTAGGGGGAATCAGGGTTTCCTTCCCCATCCAGCTTTTTTTTTGCCTCAGATCTTCATCTGTCCCACATTTATCAGGTCCACTATAAACAATATATTGTTCCATCCACTTTCCACATGGTTGTGTGGTGATATTTTACCTTAGACATGTCCTCGCCCTGGCATCCCAGCGCTGGCTGTACATCACACCTGATATTTGTTCATCAGTAGATTATCACAATGTTCAAAATGGCAGAAATTTTAACATTGCCAAAAAATGTGTTAATATATGCGTGGGTAAGTTATTTTTTTTTTGCTGTTCCATCTGCAAAAGCAATTTACTACAATATGTCCAGAATGAAGGTCTGCATAATCTTTTTATTGCAAGAACCGTGATTGCTCCTCCCCTGGTTTGTAGTTGGTACCACATATTGGGGGGGGTATTAAGGACGTGCAGTTTTTCCCACTGCTCTCAATTTTTCTAGAAAGTAGATGGGTTTATTGTATAAGGGCTCCTGCAACCAACAAGCAAAATAGACCAGGTACAAGGTTAACAAGAGTTATGGCTCTTGGAAGAAGGAAAAGAAGCACAAAAAAGGAAAAATTGCAAGGTCAAGAAGGGGTTGATGATTTCTAGATCTGGTTTTGCACTTACTAAACATATCCATTCTTATTCGTGTCGTTCTGCTTGTAAGTCTAACATCTACGTCGTTGCTAAAGAGTAAACCCAGAAAGAAAAACGCAGCTCGGAGCCCAAAACTCATGTAACAATTTTATTAAATTAAGTGCGGGCACACGTATAAAGGTTCCCTGCCAGCTCGAGACCGCAGACGTGCCACTTCGTTGACTTCATCCAAGAAATGCAAAGTTTATCGAGTGTTCACCTAGAGAGACACAAAATAGTCCAGAAAATAGTAGTGTCTGAAGATAAAGTGTTTTCACATAAATACTCAATGTACATTTCTCCAGCCACCAAACAATCCAGTAGGCCTTTATCTAGGACTCATGATGGCTGACAGGGCCGTACTGCTGGAGGTCACATCTCGTAAGGTTACAGCTGGAGTTAATTGGATTGCCGCTTCATGTTATAATTTTCTATTCTTTCACATATAATTTTACTGGCTGTATCATGTGTCTGATCCAGTAAAAGGAGGAAATTTATAATGCACGGTGGGCCTCATCGCATGGCACCACAGAGTTTATAGGAGTTAGGGACCCCTGCTCAGGACCCCCGAGCAAGAATGACAATATCAAGCTGCCTTTGTGTTACAAGGATCTGCTAATTCTTTGTGGTCCTAAGTTTCACCCAACAAAATCAGCTGTTTGACAGGGGTGCTGGGAGTCCAACCGCTGGAATCTGCCGATCGGTAGATTGAGAATTTGTTATCCCAGAGGGGGGAACTTCTGTCCCAGTTACAAAATGGAGTGACAGCCCGAACATCTAACTGCAGCTACATTCTCTCTCTATGGGGCTGTCGGAAAAAGCCAAATGAAACACTCAGCAGCTACTTAAGGAATGACTTGAGCAGGGGTCGGGTATGTGCAATGCTGATTCACTCTGACAGGGGTAAAAGTGTCGCGATAGTGCAATGCAGTTCCATCGGGGTTGTCTGGTGAAAGCAAGACCTAACTGAATGCTACAGATATCATTTCTAGAGGTCACTAGTTTTTTTGGGAGCTCTAGTGTCACAGCAGCTGGAGCGCCGCAGGCTACCAAAATTACAAAAACTATCACACAGGTCAGGAGTAAATATACGGGTAGTAGTACTGGAGCGGTGTACACAGTACTGCAGGGTATGAGCACATACTGACCACATCATCGATCTTCAGAATACTACGGACAGTTTCTGTCGCCAGAGTCAGGGAGCTGATGGACACCAGGAGGGGTTGAACGACTAATTCCTCCAAAATATTAGAAATCCCTCCCTGTCAAACAGAAAAAGTAGACATTATCCCATAAATAAGTAATATTAATTTCCTGGGCTGGAAAAACTAAAATGGAGAACGCACCTTCCGCACGTTGATGCCGGCCGTCTTCTCACCCTGTGCGTGTCTATTTCTCAGCTCTGTTACAGTGGATATTGGATTAAGTCCTGCATTCTCTGCCAGTGTGGATGGGATGACTTCCAAGGCATCTGCAAAACCTCGGATACAGTAGGCCTCCATGCCACTGAGAGTCCGCGCGTATTCATTCAAACGGATGGATAATTCGATCTCAGGAGCACCTCCTCCTGCGATCAGCGCTCTATAACCAGAAGGAAAAAAAAAAGGGTCGATCCACTAGTTACCAGAACTAAATCAGAAAGATATAAAGGTCTTTCTAATAGGACATCGTTATTATACACTCCCTATAAGCCCACCCCAGGAGACATGGTTATATGCTGCATCTTCTTCCATCAATGCAAGAAGTTAGCAGATAGCAGGGTATATAAATTGTTGAAAGAAGGGGGGCATAAATCTAGAACAGACCTTTAAAACTACAAGCAACAGTGTCCCAGTACTGTCTACATGCACAAGAAAAATAACATGGTATGATACCAAAGAAGAAAAAAAAAACAATGCGGCACGTATAAATCATTTATCAGTTCACTCAGAACAGGATGTTACATTACAACATCCTTGGATGTTGTAACGTGACAACTTCTTGCAACACATTCAGTCCTGCATTAAGTGTCCCAGGCTATAATTTTATATCCCCAGTCCCATGTTATTCGGTGTGCAATGGGCTCATCCTTGCTTAATCACTCCCCTGCATCCACCATACATGTACGGCACTCTCGCTGGACGTAGATGTATGGAGCTCCAATCGCTGCTTTTCACCCATCTGACAGTGGCATTCAATGTACAGGGTCCAAATGGTTCACCATCCCGGACAACTCACGCAGTCCTGATAGGTGGCCATGGAAGTTGGGGGCTAAAGGCTGAACTTTATTGGAGACCTTTATCTTAGCTATATACTGCAATACAGTTGCACAGCAGGATATAGAACAAGCGATCAGAAGATCACAGGCTCAAATTCAATCAATCCACCATTAAAATTGTAAAATGAAGGGGATCCTAGCAGTCGACTTCTAATGTGCAAACGAGTATGTTTCTTCTCGGACACACCTTGGTGTTTCAGAGAAAATATAGTTAGAGGATCCGGCCGGAGACCAACGTCAGAGAGGAGAGAAGTCAGGCCGGTTTTTACCACACCGCTCCAGGTGATTGACCCCGTCACTACCATAGTGAGAGACCCATCAATCAGTTGGAACGACGCTGAGAAAAGATACTACCACTGGTTTATCTGCCTGTTGAAAAGGCAGAAAATTGTGACGAAAAGCAATTTCAGATTTTTTTTTTTTTAACCACCTAAAGGAAATTTAAAAAAAAAACCCTATGCAATTTTACTATTGCGGTAAATCTGACATCCTGAAGAATCGCATTGCCAGTCAATATTTTGCCATAGAAAAAAAAGAATTTTTTCTTCAAGATTTCACCGTGGTTGGAATTATTTCCTTATCTTCCAGTATTATTAAAAACAGCAACTTTTCTATAAGAAAAACAAAAAAAAAGAGCCCTCAAATGGCTGTATTAGAAAAAAGTAAAAGTTGCGACTTTTAGAAGGGGAGGTAAAAATAAAACTGCAAACTTACAGACTCCCCAATTGGACATTCATCACAAAGAAGGAACACAGCGCATGCGCAGATTTGCGTGAGCTGGCAATGAGACCGGCTCATGCAAATTAACATGGAAACAGGGTTGACTAGTCTGGGAAACTAATGTCCCATCGACTAGGCAAAGCCCTCATTAGCAGAGGGAAAGCAGAGATTGTAAATGCTTTTTTTAAAGCATTTTTTTTTAACTGAATTATGTTATACAGGGCTGGTTAGGGAGGGAGTTTAATCACACTGAGATGACTGCTGCTGGAGTGGAAGACACAGGGGACCTGACAGGTTCCCTTTAATAAAAGCAATGAATCATTGTATAATAGCAAAAATAAAAAATAATAACATACACATTCATATCTATCATATCACTTACCTCTTTTTAACTAAGCAGCGAATGACACAAAGTGCATCATGAATGGAGCGCTCAGCCTCTTCAATCACCAGCTTATTAGACCCGCGAACAACGATGGTAACCGTCTTTCCAGGATTGGCGCATCCGGTTATCTATACGAGCAAAAAATCAGTTGATGCCCATGTTGCACTATGAAGGATAGAACTGAAGAACTTTTTTACCTTTGACCTGGCATGTCACTCTCCACAAGGAGAAATCTTACCCCTTAGATACCAGTCTTAGCCTCTAACCTAAGCCAAAGCAGATCTCATACTTTGCACTGATGAAGGGCAATACCCCAAAACACCGTTTCTGCAAATTAAGATTTTGATTTGGCTTTTATCCCAAGTCATATTGCAAGGGTCGATATTGCCATTTCCTATAGGTGGCGCTAGAGTTCAAGTCCTCTTCTCTCTGAAGAGTCAATTTGCATATTTAATTTCCCTGACAAACAAGCAAAGCGTTTAAATCTGCTCATACTGGCATGTCAGACCTGGCATGTCACTCTCCACAAGGAGAAAACCTTACCCATTAGATCCTAGACTTACCTTTAAAAGTTTCCCAGAGCCATTGAGGCTAACCTCCTCAGCTAGCTCAGCAGACGCCATCATGTCTGCTGTAAACTGGTCAATGTGGGCCACCGGCTTGGTACCAATCGTCTGTAACAAACAAAAAAAAATGAATAAAATTCACTCATCTGTACATAAAAAGATTTGTAGACAGTGCCAAAAGTAACTAATGAGGATACTGACCTTACAGATGAACTCAATGTCTTCACGCTCTATGTCCTTCACTACCATAATTTTCATTTTATTCAGGAAGTGTAAAGCAAGATCACTGAGCGCATCTCTGAAAATTAAGAAAAAGAACTGTCAGAAGGATTGTGCCATATGGTAACCCCTTACTGACAAGTGAGGGACCTGCACATCACATCATGGGCAAGTTTGAGCAGCACCCTCAGAACTTGAGCCTGATCCATACACTGAAGGCACCTGTCTCATACAGCAGTGACCGGAGCAACAATCTTCACAAGAGAATGATCCTTCTAACGCTCATTCAGCCCAAAATGTGTGCTTTACCTCAAAATGGACTTCTGGATGAGCAGCACATTGCAGCCAGCCTTCTTAATCTGTTTCACAAGGTTGAGTATGTAGGTTCTTTCTTCTCTTAAAACTCTGTCCATCTGTGCATAGTCTGACACTACAATCTGATTATCCATCTGAAATAAAAGGTATATATCAATAATGTCAGTAGCTCCCAATAAAAAACTTGTTACAAATCATAAGAACTTATACATAAATCATATAAACTTGTATTGTGTGGATTCATGGCGCTTACATCTGTCTTTGGTGCTGATAAGCAGAACTGAATGAGACCGATCTTTGCTTTTTCCACTCTGGTTACTCCGGTGTTGGCAGCTTTCTGTGTGAGCACAAGACCATCAACCAGTTCACAGTCATCAATGGTTCCCCTGGACAAAAAACATGTAGGCACGATTATGTTGTGGTTACTAGTAGTGGAAGCGTATTCAGTGAACAGATCCACAATGACCACGCAGCGGTCCGCCTTTCTTAAGAGCAGTATTACAACAGTAGGTACTTCTGAAAAGTTCTTACCCGAGTTTCTTGACAATTTTGATGTCCCTGAGGTCAACACTGGTTGCTGTCAATGGATCGATGACTTTCATTACAGCGTCCACACTCATGGGTGCAAGCAAGCTGGAGTACTGGGAAACCACCTTATAGAAATTTAAAAAACAAAAGTGTAGTAGGGGCTGATATCTCCACAATAAAAAAATATATACTATTTCAGCAATTGTGTCCATCTCTCCTAGTACACTATTTTGTGGACTATAAGATGCACCTATTTTCGCAAGAAGATTTGGAGGAAAGTGGGGGGGGGGGCATCTTATAGTCTGGTTGTACCTTACAGCCCAGCTATGGCTGTAAGTGGGAGAATGAGGAAGGGGGCAGATCACAGGAGGCAGGAGCCGGCGGCAGCTAACAGTTTGCCTGCTACTAAAGAGAATAGAATGAATATTCACTGCTCCCCATGACCATAATCCCTCCCGCCCAGAGGTCGCGCTACATATTTTTCAGAGGAGTAAAAATACTCCTCCCAATATTTTTGAGGAGTATTTTTCACAACGGAGGAGTACACACACACACACACACACACACCATTGCACAGACCACCCCACACACACACACCATTGCACAGACCACCCCACACACACACACACCATTGCACAGACCACCCCACACACACCATTGCACAGACCACCCCACACACACCATTGCACAGACCACCCCACACACACCATTGCACAGACCACCCCACACACACACACACACACACACACACACACACACCATTGCACAGACCACCCCACACACACACACACACCATTGCACAGACCACCCCACACACACACACACCATTGCACAGACCACCCCACACACACACACACACACACACCATTGCACAGACCACCCCACACACACACCACTGCACAGACCACCCCACACACACACCACTGCACAGACCACCCCACACACACACCACTGCACAGACCACCCCACACACACACACACACACCACTGCACAGACCACCCCACACACACACACACACCACTGCACAGACCACCACACACACACACACACACACACACCATTGCACAGACCACCCCACACACACACACACACACACACCATTGCACAGACCACCCCACACACACACACACCATTGCACAGACCACCACACACACACACACACACACCATTGCACAGACCACCCCACACACACACACACCATTGCACAGACCACCCCCCCCACACACACACACACACACCATTGCACAGACCACCCCACACACACACACCATTGCACAGACCACCCCACACACACACACCATTGCACAGACCACCCCACACACACACCATTGCACAGACCACCCCACACACACACCATTGCACAGACCGCCCCACACACACACCATTGCACAGACCGCCCCACACACACACCATTGCACAGACCACCCCACACACACACCATTGCACAGACCACCCCACACACACACCATTGCACAGACCACCCCACACACACACACCATTGCACAGACCACCCCACACACACACACCATTGCACAGACCACCCCACACACACCATTGCACAGACCACCCCACACACACACACCATTGCACAGACCACCCCACACACACACACCATTGCACAGACCACCCCACACACACACACCATTGCACAGACCACCCCACACACACACACCATTGCACAGACCACCCCACACACACACACCATTGCACAGACCACCCCACACACACACACCATTGCACAGACCACCCCACACACACACACCATTGCACAGACCACCCCACACACACACCATTGCACAGACCACCCCACACACACACACACACACACACACACACACACACACACACCATTGCACAGCCCCCTCAGTGACATAATCCATTTGTTACACATATGATTGCTGATGCTCAGGAGCCAATTGTACACATCGTCCATGATAACAATGGACACAAATCAGTGCCCCCAGACACCGGTGGTCGGCTCTGCCTATAGCAGTCCGGCAGATAACAGCATGCACATACAGGTCACTGGCCACAGGTCTCAGAACAGCGGCAATAACAGCCCCCCTCCCCCTGCGAGTCCCCGGGGATTAGTACCGTACAGGCGACCTTGCTATGGATGGAGGGCGCCCTGCGCGACCACTTTCCCTCCCCTGTATGTATGGCTCCGCTCCCACTCTCCCTCCCTTGTATGTATGGCTCCGCTCCCACTCTCCCTCCCTTGTATGTATGGCTCCGCTCCCACTCTCCCTCCCTTGTATGTATGGCTCCGCTCCCACTCTCCCTCCCTTGTATGTATGGCTCCGCTCCCACTCTCCCTCCCTTGTATGTATGGCTCCGCTCCCACTTTCCCTCCCTTGTATGTATGGCTCCGCTCCCACTCTCCCTCCCTTGTATGTATGGCTCCGCTCCCACTCTCCCTCCCTTGTATGTATGGCTCCGCTCCCACTCTCCCTCCCTTGTATGTATGGCTCCGCTCCCACTCTCCCTCCCTTGTATGTATGGCTCCGCTCCCACTCTCCCTCCCTTGTATGTATGGCTCCGCTCCCACTCTCCCTCCCTTGTATGTATGGCTCCGCTCCCACTCTCCCTCCCTTGTATGTATGGCTCCGCTCCCACTCTCCCTCCCTTGTATATATGGCTCCGCTCCCACTCTCCCTCCCTTGTATATATGGCTCCGCTCCCACTCTCCCTCCCCTGTGTATATGGCTCCGCTCCCACTCTCTCTCCCTTATATTTATGGCTCCGCTCGGCTCCCCCATCCTTCCCATCATACTTACCTTCACGTCGCTGAACTTCCTTCCCGTCGCTGCACGTCCCTGCATCTCGCAGCGCTTCAGCTTCTTCCTGTGCGGAGCGGTCACGTGCTACCGCTCATTAAGGTCCATGAATATGGACGCCACGCCTATGGGAGATGAGTGGCGTCCATATTCATGACCTTAAATGAGCGGTAGCACGTGACCGCTCAGTGCTGGATGAAGCCGCCGCGGGATGCAGGGTGAGTATCAGCTGCTGTACCGCCCCCCGGCTCCTCTTGTGTCCGCGGACCGGCAAGGGCACTGCAACGGCCCGGTCCTGGGCCGCGGACCGGCGGTTGGGGACCCCTGGCTTAGAACGATGCGTCCCGTGGACGTATCGTACTAATCTGAAGGCGTTTTTTCGCCTGCCTGTGCGTCATAGACGCCCAGACAGGCGTTAATGCGACCTCTGCTCCCACCTCTATGCACTGGAGCTGGCGCCGAGAGGTGGGAGGGACTATGGCTATGTGCATGGAGAGCAGCGAATATTCATTCTCCTTTAATAGCAGACACACCGTTAGCCGCAGGCGCCGGCTCCTGCAGCGGCTGGGTGATCACGAGTGTCCGCTATTAGTTAAAATGAATATTCACTGCTCCTCATGCACATAGTCCTGGGCGTGTGGAACAGTGAATATTCCGGCAGCTGACATCATATGAGGGCGCATTGCGGTGGCGTCATGCACTGCCCATATCCTGAAATCAGCTGCTGGATACCTGTAGACCCGGATGGAGATGGAGATGGGGGCCCCCCCCCCCCCCCCCATGTATACCTGGATGGAGATGGGGAGCCATGTATACCTGGATGGAGATGGGGAGCCATGTATACCTGGATGGAGATGGGGAGCCATGTATACCTGGATGGAGATGGGGAGCCATGTATACCTGGATGGAGATGGGGAGCCATGTATACCTAGTCCGGTGCATCTCATAGGTCGAAAAATACAGTAAATTAAGTCATGTCGATGCAGCTGATGAGTAATATAGTTTTGAAGGCTGAAGGAAGACCTTATGTCCATCTAGTTCAGCCTATTTTTAGTGCAGCTGTTCTGCATTGTTGATCCTGGGGAAGGCAAAAAACCCACAGAGTAGAAGCCAATTTTCTCTATAGGGAAAAAAATTCCTTCCCTTAAGCTGGGTCAACCATCTACCTATAATATTCTGTTATTCGTAACCTTCTATACTGTTACTCACAAGAAAAGCATCCATTCCTTTCTTAAATTCATTCAGTGAGTTGGCCATCACCACTTCCTCAGGAAGTGATCATGAGAATACACTGCCAGGTGGAACTACAGGAGGGTTGATATGATATAGCTACTCAGCAGATCAGTGTGGTCCTCAGGGTGTGTGCACACGCTGCGGATTTTGCTGCGGTTCCGCAGCGGTTTTGGCCGCTGCGGACCCGCAGCAGTTTCTGCTGCGGTGTACAGTACCATGATTCCCTATGGGAATCAAACACCGCAGTGCAGACGGTGCGGAATTTTCCGCGCGGATTATCTGCAGTTTTCAATCCGCAGAAAGAATTGACATGTCAATTCTTTCTGCGGATTCTCCTGCGGTTTGCCATCTCCTCTATTGAGGAGATGAAAAACCGCAGGACAAAACCGCAGAACAATCCGCAGGTCTTTTGACCTGCGGTTTCACCTGCGGATTTTGCAAAATCCGCGCGGATGAATCCGCACCTAATCCGCAGCGTGTGCACACAGCCTCATTGTAGGTCCCTATATCCTATTAGTGTATAAGAACATCATATTGTAATGTCCCCTGTTTGAGACCCCTCCCATGAGCCAGGATGGAGAGGGGCTTTGTAGAAGCTGCTCCTGCTCTGGAGGATTCAGCAAATCATTGTATTAGGCAAAGCACCATAGGTTCCTCTATAGTAATTGTGCTCTTTTGGCCTTCATGTGCCCAGTGGCCACAAACACGAGTCATGTAATCCCACACTGTTGATGCAGCGAGAAATGTCTAGTCACTGGAAAAACTCAGTTTGCCAGGAATACCAGTATCGAGACACAGGGGGCCAGTTATTGAAAACTTAGTGCGTGCATCAACAAAAGGCCGCGCTGATTTGCTGTAATGCTCTACTAGATAAAAGGTGAAAATACCTTTGAGTTGAGTGAGGTAGATGCGCTGTTCAGTAAAGTTTCTCGATCACTTAACTCCACGGGTTTGGCCATATCGCTCAGAATTTCAATTCCTCTCTCTACAGCCAGCTGGAATGACTCAGAAATAGTGGTGGGATGAATACCTAACATGGTGTGGGGCGAAGGTAAACCAGGAAAGAATCAGACATTTCACACAGCTTAAATGGGTCAGCCCGTAAATGCACAGGATAGATGAACGCTGAGCGTAGCGGGTCTACAGCCGGCTACACACAGACTGATTACACCGCCGTCAGCCACGTCTCCCCCAATACACAGGAATGTTCGGCCAAGCGCTCCTGTATTCTCTGTGAAAGACACTGCCACAATTATCTGCCAAACAAACGGATGGGGCGACTGAATTCCACCTGCGGGATCATTATGTCTCCATGTTAGGGTCCAGGAGGACCCTCATGCACAGAGCATGGTCAGCTGACCCCACCATTTATGTGAAGTACATGATGACCCTCAACCTGCTGATCGCAAGCGAAGATTTCATTTTTTGGTATTAGGATCCTGCCGAACTTATTAAGAGGCAGGTACAAATAAGAGACCAAGACTGCCATATGGCGGTCTTCTCAATGATTATGACCTGTCTGTAGAGTGGGGTGGCCTTTTGAAACTCAAAGGAGAATGGTTAAAAGGGTATATTAATCTGAAGCATGTTTGACCTCTCGACTGTAGAGATAAAAAGAAATGGGGATTTTCCTCGGCAGGCAATCGCATAATATATTCTAACTAATGGCGTAATTCTACCTTTCTGCAGCAGCTTAGAACAGGCGTCCAGGAGAGCTCCAGCAATGACCACCACAGAGGTGGTGCCATCTCCAGCTTCGATATCTTGAGCTTTGGACAATTCAACCAACTGGAACAAAAAATAAAGAATACATGAAAAAGAGCAACAAGATATAAAACACAAGGTGCAGGTGTCAGAAGACCTGTCATAGCTCATAGCCCAGTGGGTTACAGGAGCAGCCTCATCACAGCAGATAAGGTGCAAATGTTATCATTTACAGGTCACAATCTACGGTACAAGGCAGCCGCAGGTCTCTACGTATTAGGGAACACTACAGGCCTCTCGTATCTCAGATCTTTACAATACAATGAGATCTTAAGGCGAACATATAAATTGGACTGATGATGGCCAAACCCGCCCATTAAGCTGCAGGGTGATCTGGCTACTGGATTTCAACATGCTTGACCCAGTTCTTTTCTAGGGAGATGAAGCATCTCCAGAAGGTGTCTGGTCGCAACTTTGCAGCTCAGACCACATGGATGCTCAGCTGAGTCAAGAAGGCATGTGTACGAGTCCAGTGGGCGGCACTACTAGTGACGGACAGCTATAGTGAAGACTGTCACTCAGTAGCACCGCCCACTGGACTCCTATACAAACACCAGGGATTTCAATGAACACAATGCAAGGTGTACTGATATTTTCGCATAACAATGTCTATCCATCTGGATCAGCTCCTCCTGCAGATCAGATACC
The DNA here is from genome assembly GCF_039654945.1 of Dendrobates tinctorius. Classification (NCBI taxonomy): domain Eukaryota; kingdom Metazoa; phylum Chordata; class Amphibia; order Anura; family Dendrobatidae; genus Dendrobates; species Dendrobates tinctorius. Next base: position 12,045,672 of record NW_027361872.1, read on the forward strand.
ACGGTCAATATAACAGGTTTCTTATAAGGCCTCATTTTTCACCAGTGTTTGGTCCACACAGCACTAGGATGCATTTAGGACGGTATCCAAGCGATGACGGATTTTTTCCACAACCCGTAGACTTACAATGGAGAGTGTGATCAGTAACTCAGATCAAAATCAGACGACATGTCTCCGAGAGACACATCCATGAAAAACTAAATGACTGGATCAATGAGGCCTGGCTTCTAGGATTACTAGATTTTTTTTTTTTTTTATAAAGCAAAGTTTCACCATCAAAACCGCGCAGCTTTAGGCTGTGTGCCCACGATGTGATTTTCGGCGCGAAAACGTTCAAAAAACTCGTACAGAACGCCCCCCATGCATTCCAATGGCATTCTGCAGATGCTGTGCTAATACTGCACTTTTTTCCGCAGCGTAATCGCATCGCGGAAAAAAACGCAGCATGCTCATTCTTTTTTGCGGAATCGCAAAGAATTGCCGCGATTCCGCACCCATAGGAATGCATGAGAATCGCTTACTTCCCGCATGTGGCTATGCCAGCCATGCGCAAAGTTAAGCGTCTCATGTGCGGTTGGTACCCACGGTGTGGAGGAGAGGAGACTGTCCTCCAGGCCCTGGGTACCATACCCCTGTAAAAAAAAGAATAAAAAAAAAAATCGGGTATATTTACGTTCCGGCGTCATGCACAGCCTTCCTGGGCCTCAGCGTTCCCAGTAATGCCTTGCGGCAAGGTCCTGTGATGACGTAGTCTCGCGTTACTCTAGTGGTCTCGTGAGATCGCTATAGCAACGCGAGACCAACGTCATCACAGGTCTCGCAAAGCATCGCTGGGAACGGGAGCGTCGCTGAGACTGCGTGGGACGTCGGAAGGTAAATATATCCCGATTTTTTATTTTTTTTACATTCTCTCTTTTACTATTGATGCCGCATAGGCGGCCTCAATAGTAAAAACCTGGTCACACTTGTCAAACACTATGTTTGATGAGAGTGACCACTTTCCAAGCGATGCTTCAAATCGCATGCGAAAATCGCGGCAAAATCACGAACATAATAGCAGTAAAATCGCGCTGAAAAAACCGCGCGATTTCTGGGAAGGAGTCCGGTTTTGAGTGTCCGGATTAAAACGCAACGTGGGCACATAGCTTTACAGTTACACGAAAACCTGCTCACCTGCAAAAATAAGATATTTAATAAGGAATTTAAAAAAAACAGCAGCCAGCTCCTAGGACAGTCCTCAGCCGCTCTGTTTGGTCTTACGACGAATTCAGGTTTGTTTGTTTTATTTAGCAGACTCATCAATGAAGATTTTCATTCACTGACAACAGAAAATGCCCCAATGAACCCACTCCGGTGCACACTAACACTCACCATCTTTGCGGCCGGGTGCAGGACTTGCATCTGCTTCAGGATCGTCGCCCCGTCGTTGGTGATCGTCACGTCTCCTTTCCCATCCTGAATCTTTGGTGAAAGGGGGGAGGAAAGAACATCAATCACCCTGTAATGTGCAGCCAGTCAGCGCTCCGGACATCACACACCAGCGTCTCACCATTTTGTCCATGCCTTTAGGTCCCAGGCTTGTTCTGATGGCGTCAGCAACAGCTACAACAACAGGGAACAGTTCAGAAACCCGATCTATTCACACCGCAGTGTCCCTGTGCCCCGTGTGTATATGGCTGGTGGTGACAACGTAGCTCTCTAGTACCAGACTACTACCAAGACTGATGAGCCGTGTGTGGCAGAGGGCAACTCTGCCCTAATTTGGGGTTTTCAGCAGTGGTGGGCAGTGCCAGCAGGCATCCAGCGTCCATGTGTGTAAAGGCCCCGTCACACTAAGCGATCTCTGTAGCGAGATCGCTGCTGAGTCACAACTTTTGTGACGCAACAGCGATCTCACCAGCGAGATCGCTGTGTGTGACAGCGATCAGTGAGCGGTCCCCCTGCCGGTATCGCTGATCGCTGGAAGAAACCTCTGGACATTTCTTTGGTCGCTGGTCTCCCGCTGGCCAGCACGCATCGCTGTGTGCGACAGGCGGGAGACCAGCGATCAGGTGCAAAAAAATAATAAAAAAATAAAAAATATAGTTATTCTCACCTTCCGAAGTCCTGTTCAGCCATCCCGCCTCTCTCCACGCTCCAGTCCCAGTGATCCTTTGCACGAATGACCGCGAGACTTTGTTATCCCTCGAGACCGTGACATCTCGCGGTCATTCTCGCAAAGGATCACTGGGACTGGAGCGTGGAGAGAGGCGGGATGGCTGAACGGGACGTCGGAAGGTGAGAATAACTATATTTTTTATTTTGATTCTATTTTTTACAGCGATGGCCAGCGATGCCGGGCGCTCAGCATCGCTGTGCTGATCGCTGGTGAAGCTGTCTGTGTGACAGCTCACCAGCGATCACATAGCGACTTACCAGCGATCCTGACACCTTGATATCGGTGTCGGGATCGCTGGTAAGTCGCTTAGTGTGACGGGGCCTTAAGTGTCTGAGCCCTGATACCCTAATCCCCACTGTGAGGGCGGACACAGGTGTGATATACCCAGTGACGAGCTGTACTGTGTACTAGATAGCGCCACCATATAGCGCCACCATATTCCACAGTGATGCACAGCCATCAGTTCCTGTCCCAGGTTTAGATCGCAACGGCCCAGGGACCCCCCCCATACTCGGCAGCCCAGGACCACCCCCGCCCAAACCCATAAAGGGCCCGGGAACTACACACAGCGGCCTGAGATCCCCCACCCCATTTGCGGCAGCCCAGGACCCTCACTATATGCAGAGACGTAGCCCAGGACCCCATGAAAAGAGAGGAGCACAAGCCACACCAAACGCACAGGCACCAGAGGAACTACAAGTCACAGCAATCCCTCCATCACTGCTCTGCACTCCTGGGGGCTCCTAATCCGCTCGTACACTACAACTCCCAGCATGCCGTTGCACACTGCTGCGGACGGTGAATGCTGTATGCAGAATGATGTCAGCAGTGAGGCCGCTCGGCGTACAGGCCGTGCACCGGGCCGCCGTCTCACCTTTCCCCGCGGAGATGTTGCTGAAGCGGATCTGGGAGGGCTTGTCCCGGTCCTGGTAGGCGCCTTTCTTCTTGCTGGCTCCGGCGCTCCCTCCCGGTGCCGCCGCCATGGCTTTAGGAGCGGAATTATCCGGCATGATGCAGTGTGCGGGCTGGGCGGGGACGTGTACGCCTGGGAGCCGGTCACTGACGGGAGGATGACGGCGGATTCTGGGGCCGCAGCTGTCACTTCCCGGAGCATGAAGCTTCCAGAACAAAACGCCGGTTGGAGGCGGAGCCAGGAGACGGCAGGCGGCTTCAGTGCGTGATGACGTCATGGAGCGCCTCCGGACGCGCCTGTCAGTCAGACAGAAATCATTCTGAATGTTTTCCTTCAGGCTACGGGTTGAGGCTGTGTGGTCTGCTGAGACTTGTAGTTTTACGGGTGCTGGCACCTCTTGTACCGCGCTGCTGTGAAGAGATGAGATTATGGAATGCAACATCCACAACACTGCAAGTGGTAGACCGATAGAGGTGCGACCCCCAACAAGATGGAGCACTTTTAGCTCCATTCCAGTGGAGCTGCAGTACGCATGCGCGACCACCGCTCCATTCAATCCCTGTGGTGGTGCTGCAGCATGCTGCGCTCGACCACCACTCCATTCAATCCCTGTGGTGCTGCAGAGTGCTGCGCTCGACCACCACTCCATTCAATCCCTGTGGTGCTGCAGCATGCTGCGCTCGACCACCACTCCATTCAATCCCTGTGGTGCTGCAGCATGCTGCGCTCGACCACTGCTCCATTCATTCCCTGTGGTGCTGCAGCATGCTGCGCTCGACCACCGCTCCATTCATTCCCTGTGGTGCTGCAGCATGCTGCGCTCGACCACCACTCCATTCAATCCCTGTGGTGCTGCAGAGTGCTGCGCTCGACCACCACTCCATTCAATCCCTGTGATGCTGCAGCATGCTGCGCTCGACCACCACTCCATTCAATCCCTGTGATGCTGCAGCATGCTGCGCTCGACCACTGCTCCATTCATTCCCTGTGGTGCTGCAGCATGCTGCGCTCGACCACCGCTCCATTCATTCCCTGTGGTGCTGCAGCATGCTGCGCTCGACCACCACTCCATTCAATCCCTGTGGTGCTGCAGAGTGCTGCGCTCGACCACCACTCCATTCAATCCCTGTGATGCTGCAGCATGCTGCGCTCGACCACCACTCCATTCAATCCCTGTGATGCTGCAGCATGCTGCGCTCGACCACCGCTCCATTCATTCCCTGTGGTGCTGCAGCATGCTGCGCTCGACCACCACTCCATTCAATCCCTGTGGTGCTGCAGAGTGCTGCGCTCGACCACCACTCCATTCAATCCCTGTGATGCTGCAGCATGCTGCGCTCGACCACCACTCCATTCAATCCCTGTGGTGCTGCAGTATGCTGCGCTCGACCACCACTCCATTCATTTCCTGTGGTGATGCAGCATGCTGCGCTCGACCACCACTCCATTCAATCCCTGTGGTGCTGCAGTATGCTGCGCTCGACCACCACTCCATTCATTTCCTGTGGTGATGCAGCATGCTGCGCTCGACCACCACTCCATTCAATCCCTGTGGTGCTGCAGAGTGCTGCGCTCAACCACCACTCCATTCAATCCCTGTGGTGCTGCAGTATGCTGCGCTCGACCACCACTCCATTCATTTCCTGTGGTGATGCAGCATGCTGCGCTCGACCACCACTCCATTCAATCCCTGTGGTGCTGCAGAGTGCTGCGCTCGACCACCACTCCATTCAATCCCTGTGGTGCTGCAGTATGCTGCGCTCGACCACCACTCCATTCATTTCCTGTGGTGATGCAGCATGCTGCGCTCGACCACCACTCCATTCAATCCCTGTGGTGCTGCAGTATGCTGCGCTCGACCACCACTCCATTCATTTCCTGTGGTGATGCAGCATGCTGCGCTCGACCACCACTCCATTCAATCCCTGTGGTGCTGCAGAGTGCTGCGCTCGACCACCACTCCATTCAATCCCTGTGGTGCTGCAGTATGCTGCGCTCGACCACCACTCCATTCATTCCCTGTGGTGATGCAGCATGCTGCGCTCGACCACCGCTCCATTCAATCCCTGTGGTGATGCAGCATGCTGCGCTCGACCACCACTCCATTCAATCCTTGTGATGCTGCAGCATGCTGCGCTCGACCACCGCTCCATTCAATCCCTGTGGTGATGCAGCATGCTGCGCTCGACCACCGCTCCATTCATTCCCTGTGGTGCTGCAGCATGCTGCGCTCGACCACTGCTCCATTAATTCCCTGTGGTGCTGCAGCATGCTGCGTTCGACCACCGCTCCATTCATTCCTTGTGGTGATGCAGCATGCTGCGTTCGACCACCACTCCATTCATTCCCTGTGGTGATGCAGCATGCTGCGTTCGACCACCACTCCATTTATTCCCTGTGGTGATGCAGCATGCTGTGCTCGACCACTGCTCCATTCATTCCCTGTGGTGCTGCAGAGTGCTGCGCTCGACCACCACTCCATTCATTCCCTGTGGTGATGCAGCATGCTGTGCTCGACCACTGCTCCATTCATTCCCTGTGGTGCTGCAGAGTGCTGCGCTCGACCACCACTCCATTCATTCCCTGTGGTGATGCAGCATGCTGCGCTCGACCACCGCTCCATTCATTCCCTGTGGTGATGCAGCATGCTGCGCTCGACCACCGCTCCATTCATTCCCTGTGGTGCTGCAGCATGCTGCGCTCGACCACCGCTCCATTCAATCCCTGTGGTGATGCAGCATGCTGCGCTCGACCACCGCTCCATTCATTCCCTGTGGTGCTGCAGCATGCTGCGCTCGACCACTGCTCCATTAATTCCCTGTGGTGCTGCAGCATGCTGCGTTCGACCACCGCTCCATTCATTCCTTGTGGTGATGCAGCATGCTGCGTTCGACCACCACTCCATTCATTCCCTGTGGTGATGCAGCATGCTGCGTTCGACCACCACTCCATTTATTCCCTGTGGTGATGCAGCATGCTGTGCTCGACCACTGCTCCATTCATTCCCTGTGGTGCTGCAGAGTGCTGCGCTCGACCACCACTCCATTCATTCCCTGTGGTGATGCAGCATGCTGTGCTCGACCACTGCTCCATTCATTCCCTGTGGTGCTGCAGAGTGCTGCGCTCGACCACCACTCCATTCATTCCCTGTGGTGATGCAGCATGCTGCGCTCGACCACCGCTCCATTCATTCCCTGTGGTGATGCAGCATGCTGCGCTCGACCACCGCTCCATTCATTCCCTGTGGTGCTGCAGCATGCTGCGCTCGACCACTGCTCCATTAATTCCCTGTGGTGATGCAGCATGCTGCGTTCGACCACCACTCCATTTATTCCCTGTGGTGATGCAGCATGCTGTGCTCGACCACTGCTCCATTCATTCCCTGTGGTGCTGCAGAGTGCTGCGCTCGACCACCACTCCATTCATTCCCTGTGGTGATGCAGCATGCTGCGCTCGACCACCGCTCCATTCATTCCCTGTGGTGATGCAGCATGCTGCGCTCGACCACCGCTCCATTCATTCCCTGTGGTGCTGCAGCATGCTGCGCTCGACCACTGCTCCATTAATTCCCTGTGGTGCTGCAGCATGCTGCGTTCGACCACCGCTCCATTCATTCCCTGTGGTGATGCAGCATGCTGCGTTCGACCACCACTCCATTTATTCCCTGTGGTGATGCAGCATGCTGTGCTCGACCACTGCTCCATTCATTCCCTGTGGTGCTGCAGAGTGCTGCGCTCGACCACCACTCCATTCACTCCCTGTGGTGATGCAGCATGCTGCACTCAACCACCACTCCATTCATTCCCTGTGGTGATGCAGCATGCTGCACTCAACCACTGCTCCATTCATTCCCTGTGGTGATGCAGCATGTTGTGCTCGACCACTGCTCCATTCATTCCCTGTAGTGATGCAGCATGCTGCGTTCGACCACCACTCCATTCATTCCCTGTGGTGATGTAGCATGCTGTACTCAACCACTGCTCCATTCATTCCCTGTGGTGCTGCAGAGTGCTGCGCTCGATCACCGCTCCATTCATTCCTTGTGATGCTGCAGCGTGCTGCACTCGACCACCGCTCCATTCATTCCCTGTGGTGCTGCAGTATGCTGCGTTCGACCACCGCTCCATTCATTCCCTGTGGTGATGCAGCATGCTGCGCACGACCACCGCTCCATTCAATCCCTGTGGTGCTGCAGCATGCTGCGCTCGACCACCACTCCATTCATTCCCTGTGGTGATGCAGCATGCTGCGCACGACCACCGCTCCATTCAATCCCTGTGGTGCTGCAGCATGCTGCGCTCGACCACCGCTCCATTCATTCCCTGTGGTGATGCAGCATGCTGCACTCGACCAATGCTCCATTCATTCCCTGTGGTGATGCAGTACGCATGCGCGACCACCGCTCCATTCAATCCCTGTGGTGCTGCAGCATGCTGCGCTCGACCACCACTCCATTCAATCCCTGTGGTGCTGCAGAGTGCTGCGCTCGACCACCGCTCCATTCATTCCCTGTGGTGCTGCAGTATGCTGCGCTCGACCACCACTCCATTCAATCCCTGTGGTGCTGCAGAGTGCTGCGCTCGACCACCACTCCATTCAATCCCTGTGATGCTGCAGCATGCTGCGCTCGACCACCACTCCATTCATTTCCTGTGGTGATGCAGCATGCTGCGCTCGACCACCACTCCATTCAATCCCTGTGGTGCTGCAGTATGCTGCGCTCGACCACCACTCCATTCATTTCCTGTGGTGATGCAGCATGCTGCGCTCGACCACCACTCCATTCAATCCCTGTGGTGCTGCAGAGTGCTGCGCTCGACCACCACTCCATTCAATCCCTGTGGTGCTGCAGTATGCTGCGCTCGACCACCACTCCATTCATTTCCTGTGGTGATGCAGCATGCTGCGCTCGACCACCACTCCATTCAATCCCTGTGGTGCTGCAGAGTGCTGCGCTCGACCACCACTCCATTCAATCCCTGTGGTGCTGCAGTATGCTGCGCTCGACCACCACTCCATTCATTTCCTGTGGTGATGCAGCATGCTGCTCTCGACCACCACTCCATTCAATCCCTGTGGTGCTGCAGTATGCTGCGCTCGACCACCACTCCATTCATTTCCTGTGGTGATGCAGCATGCTGCGCTCGACCACCACTCCATTCAATCCCTGTGGTGCTGCAGTATGCTGCGCTCGACCACCACTCCATTCATTCCCTGTGGTGATGCAGCATGCTGCGCTCGACCACCGCTCCATTCAATCCCTGTGGTGATGCAGCATGCTGCGCTCGACCACCGCTCCATTCATTCCCTGTGGTGCTGCAGCATGCTGCGCTCGACCACTGCTCCATTAATTCCCTGTGGTGATGCAGCATGCTGCGCTCGACCACCACTCCATTCAATCCTTGTGATGCTGCAGCATGCTGCGCTCGACCACCGCTCCATTCAATCCCTGTGGTGATGCAGCATGCTGCGCTCGACCACCGCTCCATTCATTCCCTGTGGTGCTGCAGAATGCTGCGCTCGACCACTGCTCCATTAATTCCCTGTGGTGATGCAGCATGCTGCGTTCGACCACCGCTCCATTCATTCCTTGTGGTGATGCAGCATGCTGCGTTCGACCACCACTCCATTCATTCCCTGTGGTGATGCAGCATGCTGCGTTCGACCACCACTCCATTTATTCCCTGTGGTGATGCAGCATGCTGTGCTCGACCACTGCTCCATTCATTCCCTGTGGTGCTGCAGAGTGCTGCGCTCGACCACCACTCCATTCATTCCCTGTGGTGATGCAGCATGCTGTGCTCGACCACTGCTCCATTCATTCCCTGTGGTGCTGCAGAGTGCTGCGCTCGACCACCACTCCATTCATTCCCTGTGGTGATGCAGCATGCTGCGCTCGACCACCGCTCCATTCATTCCCTGTGGTGATGCAGCATGCTGCGCTCGACCACCGCTCCATTCATTCCCTGTGGTGCTGCAGCATGCTGCGCTCGACCACTGCTCCATTAATTCCCTGTGGTGCTGCAGCATGCTGCGTTCGACCACCGCTCCATTCATTCCCTGTGGTGATGCAGCATGCTGCGTTCGACCACCACTCCATTTATTCCCTGTGGTGATGCAGCATGCTGTGCTCGACCACTGCTCCATTCATTCCCTGTGGTGCTGCAGAGTGCTGCGCTCGACCACCACTCCATTCATTTCCTGTGGTGATGCAGCATGCTGCGCTCGACCACCACTCCATTCAATCCCTGTGGTGCTGCAGCATGCTGCGCTCGACCACCGCTCCATTCCCTGTGGTGATGCAGCATGCTGCACTCGACCACCGCTCCATTCATTCCCTGTGGTGCTGCAGCATGCTGCGCTCGACCACCACTCCATTCATTCCCTGTGGTGATGCAGAGTGCTGCACTCAACCACTGCTCCATTCATTCCCTGTGGTGCTGCAGAGTGCTGCGCTCGATCACCGCTCCATTCATTCCTTGTGATGCTGCAGCGTGCTGCACTCGACCACCGCTCCATTCATTCCTTGTGGTGCTGCAGCATGCTGCGCTCGACCACCACTCAATTCATTCCCTGTGGTGATGCAGCATGCTGCGCACAACCACCGCTCCATTCATTCCCTGTGGTGATGCAGCATGCTGCGCACGACCACTGCTCCATTCATTCCCTGTGGTGCTGCAGAGTGCTGCACTCGATCACCGCTCCATTCATTCCCTGTGGTAATGCAGAGTGCTGCACTCAACCACTGCTCCATTCATTCCCTGTGGTGCTGCAGAGTGCTGCGCTCGATCACCACTCCATTCATTCCCTGTGGTGCTGCAGAGTGCTACACTCGACCACTGCTCCATTCATTCCGTGGTGATGCAGCATGCTGCACTCGACCACTGCTCCATTCATTCCCTGTGGTGCTGCACTTGACCACCGCTCCTTTCATTCCCTGTGGTGATGCAGCGTGCTGCACTCGACCACCGCACCTTTCATTCCCTGTGGTGATGCAGAGTGCTGCACTCGACCACCGCTCCATTCATTCCCTGTGGTGCTGCAGAGTGCTGCGCTCGACCACCGCTCCATTCATTCCCTGTGGTGCTGCAGAGTGCTGCGCTCGATCACCGCTCCATTCATTCCCTGAGGTGATGCAGCATGCTGTGTGTGAGGGTTGTGGAGGCGCTATGGGAACACATCTTCCTGTGGCGCATCATACTGTGTGTGAGTGTTAGTGGGGAATCCTACTGTGTTTTTTGGGAGCACTGTGGGGGCACCATACCGTGTGTGAGGGTTGTGGAGGCACTAAGGGAACACATCTTACTTTCGAGCATCATACTGTGTTTGGGGGTGCAGTAGTGGCATCATAAGTTCTGTTAGGGTTGTAAAGGCACTATAATGTAGGAACACATCTCAGGGTGGGTTTCCACAGTCCGTATTGCCGGCGATTTGGACGCAGCGGAAAGCCCACTCCGCCAAAAGCGCCGCCCCCCTTTCTACACGTAGTGATTCCGCAAGTGTTCATTGCACACATGAGGAATCACCGCATCATATCTCCGCAAGATAAATAGACATGCTGCTTTGTATAAAGACGCGCCGCATGTCCGGATTCGTGGGTGTCACCCGCGTTTTAGCACGCATAGTGGAGACGGGATTTCTTAAAATCCCCTCCACTATGCTGTAACATCTGGCCGCTGCGGATTAAACGCTGCAGCTGTACGCAGCGTCCAATAATCCTGATGTAATCCGGACCGTGGAAACACACCCTTACTGTGTTTGGGGTCATTAGACTGTGTGGGCGGCAACATGGGGGCATTAAACCGTGTGCGGGGGGCTTTGTGGAGGCATCAATCTGTGTTTGGGGACATTTTACTGTGTGGGGGGGGCAATGAAATTGCATTGTACAGTGTGAGCACTATTGGGCTTCATAAGGCGCAGTATTTCTGTGCGGGCACACTTGTCTGTCACGGTGTTTAGCAGATTTTGCTATGTGCAGCTTCCTGCATAGAAAAACTGCAGCAGTTGCCATTAGCAACCAGTCACACTAATACTTTACAGCTTTGAAAATCAGTCCTGTAACATTACTGGCTGCTGTCAGCATCTCCCCCTGTTATTTTCGTGCTCCAGCATTGATAAAAGATTAGCCCCGCAGTAGCGTGCCAACCAACACATGGCTGCCCCACATCCAGCCGTCCTTCGCCAACCATCAGCGTCACATGATTTGGCTGCTGCCGGTCACGTGTCGGCGCTGCTGTCATGGCTGATGTGGAGAGCAGTAAAGCCCTGAGCGGGCTGCTGAGCGGCATCTCCCAGAGGAGATACTACCGGAACACGGAGATAACGGACGAGCTGCTGCAGACGGAGCTGTACCCGGAGCTGCCGCCCGACGAGTTCAGAGCCCTGCATGACAAGATGCAAGGCATCATCAAGGTACCCGGATAATGGTGGAGCCGGGAGGGGGAGTCACTTATACCCGGCTGGTGGCAGTACTGGTGCCCATACACACTGCTGCGGATTTTTGCAGTGGAAAAAGTGAAATCTGTGGCAGAACCGAACCTAAATCTGCAAAACAATGGTGCTTTCACCCAAAGCCTGGCTATGGAGACATCCGCAGTGTAGGCGGGAGGATGGCATACTCTGAGATGTAGCCCCATAAACTATGACAGATGTTAAGTCAGCGCCGCGCTCCCCGTGTGCGTGCGTACGGGGCTCGGGAGCCGCGCTCCCCGTGTGCGTACGGGGCTCGGGAGCCGCGCTCCCCGTGTGCGTGTGCGTACGGGGCTCGGGAGCCGCGCTCCCCGTGTGCGCGTGCCTACGGGGCTCGGGAGCCGCGCTCCCCGTGCGCGTGCCTACGGGGATCGGGAGCCGCGCTCACCGTGGGCGCGTGCGTACGGGGCTCGGGAGCCGCGCTCACCGTGGGCGCGTGCGTACGGGGCTCGGGAGCCGCGCTCACCGTGGGCGCGTGCGTACGGGGCTCGGGAGCCGCGCTCACCGTGGGCGCGTGCGTACGGGGCTCGGGAGCCGCGCTCACCGTGGGCGCGTGCGTACGGGGCTCGGGAGCCGCGCTCACCGTGGGCGCGTGCGTACGGGGCTCGGGAGCCGCGCTCACCGTGGGCGCGTGCGTACGGGGCTCGGGAGCCGCGCTCACCTTGGGCGCGTGCGTACGGGGCTCGGGAGCCGCGCTCACCGTGGGCGCGTGCGTACGGGGCTCGGGAGCCGCGCTCACCGTGGGCGCGTGCGTACGGGGCTCGGGAGCTGCGCTCCCTCCACACACAGTCAATGCCGCCAATATTACATAGCCAGAGCCGAGATTCGATCGCTGCTGTTAACCATTTAGTTTCCACTGTTAGTCTCTTACCACGGTGTTTATTTGGCATGGTTGCTAATGCTCTGGCACATCGGCTTCCATCGTCCCCTGCGTGATGCACCGATGGGGTATCATGACCACCAGGGACCTGGTGAAGGTTCCCGTCACTGCCATCTTGGTCCTCCTGTGAAGCTCAGGTTGAGCGTCATAGGAGACCAGGATTTACGTGCAGCGCAGGACATGTATAAAGCCCTTTTTTTTTAGGTATTTATGGGCACCCACGAGTAGTGATGGGCGAACCCCTGTGCATGACAGCGCAGTAAACACTGTCTTTGATCGGGGGTAAAATCATTACCGCCGGTCAGACAGCCGCAGCTCCCACACTGTCAAATGACAGCATGAGCCCACAGCTGTAATTGGTGGTATAAAGTTTACCTCTTGTCACTGGCGTCTTCTGATGTGACTACTGCTATCAGCCTACTGCCGCTAATAACAGCAAGAGCAGGCGGCGACTGATGGGAGTATTCAGCAGCCCGCTCTCTAAATAAGTAATTTTTTTAAAAATGGCGTGAGTTCCCCAGTATTTTTGATAACCAGCAAGGCAAAACTGACAGCTGTGGGCTGCAATCCTCAGCTGTCAGCTTCACAAGGCTGGTTATGAAGAATCGAGGGGTATATTCTTTAATCCAAACAATTTTGCCCCTATCTACTTAATGGGGGAAAAAGTGTGTGTGTATCAAGCCCCGCCCCTCATTATGATGTCATAATGTTGTTCCTATCTTCAAAAAGGGGAAGAAGGTGGACCCAGGCAACTATAGGCCGGTGAGTCTGACTTCTATACCAGGAAAGATCTTTTAACAAATTATTAAACAATATGTATGTCAATACCTGGATAAGAATGAAGTGATTAAACAGAGTCAGCATGGGTTTGTAACTAATAAGTCATGTCAGACTAACTTAATTTCCTTCTATGACGGAATCACTGATTGGGTGGATCAGGGAAATGCTGTAGATATAGTATATCTTGACTTCAGCAAAGCATTTGACAAAGTATCTCATACAATCCTTATTGAAAAAATGACTAAGTATGGAATGGACAAGGCAACTGTTAGGGTATGTGCACACGCTGCGGATTCCACTGCGTTTCCGCAGCGGTTTCGGCCGCTGCGGACCCGCAGCAGTTTTAGCTGCGCTGTACAGTACCATTCAAATGAATGGTAAAAAAAAAAACCGCTGTGTAGACGTTGCGGAAAAATCCGCGCGGATTTGCTGCGGTTTTGAAACCGCAGAAAGAAGTGACATGTCAATTCTTTCTGCAGAAACCGCTGCGGGTTCCTATCTCCACCATTGTGGAGATGGTGAATCCGCAGGACCAAACCGCAGGCAAAACCGCAGATAATCCACAGGTCTTTTGACCTGCGGTTTATCTGCGGTTTTTGCAAAATCCGTGCGGATTAATCCGCAGCAGATTCCGCAGCGCCTGCACACACACTTAGGTGGCTTAGTGATCGGACCCAAAGAGTGGTCGTAAATGGCTGCACATCCGGTTGGAAGAATGTCTCTGTCCTGGGCCCTGTATTGTTCAACATCTTTATCAATGATTTAGATGAAGGAATTGAGGGTAAACTGATTAAATTTGCTGATGACACAAATCTAGGAGGGATAGCTAATACTAGAGAAGAGAGAGAGAGGATTCAAAAAGATATAAATAAACTGGAGAAGTGGGCAGCAACTAACAGAATGGTTTTTAGCAGGGAAAAATGCAAAGTACTACATCTGGGCAATAAAAATGAAAAAAGCATATACAGAATGGGAGGAATAGGGCTAAGCAACAGCACATGTGAAAAAGACTTGGGTATACTAATAGATCACAGACTGAATATGAGTCAACAGTGTGATGCAGTAGCAAAAAAGGCAAATGCAATTCTAGGATGTATTAACAGAAGCATACAGTCTAGATCACATGAAGTCATTATTTCCCTCTACTCCTCTTTGGTCAGACCTCATCTGGAATATTGTGTCCAGTTTTGGGCACCACATTTTAAAAAAAGACATCAACAAACTGGAGCAAGTTCAGAAAAGAGCAACCAGAATGGTGACCGGTCTGCAAACCCTGTCTTATGAGAAAAGGTTGCAGGATTTGGGAATGTTTAGTTTGCAAAAGAGAAGACTGAGAGGAGACTTAATAGCTGTCTACAAATATCTAAAGGGCTGTCACATTGTAGAAGGATCAACTTTATTCTCATTTGCACAAGGAAAGACTAGAAGCAATGGGATGAAACTGAATGGGAGGAGACACAGATTAGATATTAGAAAAAACTTTTTGACAGTTAGAGTGATCAATGAGTGGAACAGGCTGCCATGAGAAGTGGTGAGTTCTCCTTCAATGGAAGTCTTCAAACAGAGGCTGGACAGACATCTGACTGGGATGATTTAGCGAATCCTGCTTTGAGCAGGGGGTTGGACCAGATGGCCCAGGAGGTCCCTTCCAACTCTACGATTCTATGATTCTATGACTATGGGATGGAGAATGGGTATATGGGCACTGGACTATGGGATGGAGTATGTATGACGGGTATATGGGAACAGAACTATGGGATGGAGGATGTGTGATGGGTATATGGGCACGGGACTATGGGATGGAGGATGTATGACGGGTATATGGGCACGGAACTATGGGATGGAGGATGTGTGATGGGTATATGGGCACGGGACTATGGGATGGAGGATATGTATGATGGTATATGGGCACGGGACTATGGGATGGAGGATAATTATAATTTGTTATAACTAACCACAGTTAGTTACTATGCCCAGGCAGCGCCGGGCTCTTCAGCTAGTTATTTATATAAATAAAACGGCATGGGGTCCCCTTCATTTTTGACAACCAGCCTTGCTAAAGCAGACAGCTGGAGGCTGGTATTCTCAGACTGGTAAGATACCAAGGATATTGGTCCCGCCAACCTAAAAATAGCAGCCCGCAGCGGCCCTCAAAAGGCATCTATTATATGCACCAATTTTGGCATTTTGCCCGGCTATTCACACTTGCCGTGTGGCGGTGGCAAGTGGTGTTTATATTTGTGGCATTGATGTCAACTTGTTATTGTTCAGTCTATAAGACACCCATCCTTTACTAATCCTATAGTTATATGGTAAATAAAGACACAGCCAGAATAAAGTCTTTTATTTGAAATAAAAAAACACTTTTACATTTAAAAATAACAAACAGTTATACTTGCCTAACGTTTATTCCATTGAAGGCATCATCTCCTGTAATAAAACAGCCATATACCTTACCTGTCCGTCCTTCTGTCCCTCTCCGTGGTCCATGCCTGGGATATTGTCTTCTGATGTCCGCATACTAGATCTGTTCACATCAGCCTTTTCATTTGTTGCTTGGATGCGCTGAGTAATGTGGTCTCCATCATCCTGTGTGATCCCTGGGGCGTTTCTCTGAACCATGGCCATTGTCACACACGCATCTCTCTCTTTGCAAACTGGCTGGGAATAGTGGTTGGGTACCTTGGCTAGTATGACTGATCATATCGCTAGTCTCTGTCCCCGTGAGTAGGAATACAATTTGCATGTTTTTTTTTCCCCATGGAGCATTGTCAATAATACTTCAGACTTGACTAGTCTCCTTAATGAGGGTCAGTACCACCCAAAGCAGATATTGTTGCTTAAAACCTTGAATGTGTACTCCTAAATTAAAAGTGGTTGTCCCCCTTATTTTTTATTAACCAGCTGTGGGAAAGCAGACAGCTGAGAACTGGTCATAATAGTCTGTGAAAGGGTCAATAATCATGGCGCTTCCCAGGCTATAAATATCAGCTCACAGCTGTCTACTTTGCATTTTCTTATTATTAAATAGGGGGTACCCAAAAAAAGTGGGGGGCCCAATTTTTAATAACCCACAAAGGCTAAGCAGACTGCTTTTTAAGACTGATATTAATAGGCTGGAAAGGGGCCATGGATATGGGCCCCCGCCCACACTAATAACACCAACCCTCAGCCACCCCAGAAATGGTGCATTCCTTAGATGTACAAATTCTGTCGCTTAGCCACAGCTCTTAATGCTTGCCCTGGTGCACTGACAATGACAAGTGGGGTAATGGTTTTATTAGTCTGGGAGGGGGCTAATATCAATGGCCCCTTCCTAGCCTATTAATATGAGCCCACAGCTGTCTGCTTAGCCTTTGCTGGCTATTAAAAATTGTAGGAACACCACATTTTTTGTAGGAGGTGCGGGGTCTCCCTTTCTTAATAACCAGTAAAGGCTAAGTAGACAGTTGTGAGATAATATTAATAGCCTGGAAGCTCCATGATTATTGCCCTCTTCCCAGACTGTTAAGACCATGTCTGCTTTACCTCAGCTGGTTAATAAAAATAAGGGTGACCCCATGCCATTTTTTTTATTTATTAGCTAAGTACAGATTATCTCACTGACATATTGCCTAGTATCGTCTATCTCTGTATATAAGATTGCTTTATTAGTTAGAAAACTAGCTTGAAATGAAAGCGAATTAGTGTATGTAAAAGCTCATGTTAAAAATGCATTGCAGATGGATGCTAGGTGAGGAAAACTTTTCTGGCTGAGAATCTTGGCTATTTTTTCTTCACAGATATGAGAGAACCTGTAGGCCAGTGGTCCCCAACCTTTTTTGCACCAGGGACCGGCTTCAAGCAAGACCATTCTTCCATGGCCCGGCAGGGCAGGGATGGAGGTGTGACAGGGGCGGGGCTTTGGTCATAAGGGGGCGAGGCTATGGACGCGGTTGTAGTATAGCAGTGCATACTTATCATTTAATTATAACATTTATAATGTGACTCAACTCACCATAGGTTTTGAATGAGTGGGAGCACCTGGCTTGTTTCTCTGTTTCAGTGGGAGCACTGGGCTACTTCTACTGATGACCGTCACTGCTAATGATGATTGGAACCTACAAGGAAATGGAGCATTGAGCACTTAAGAAAAATTGTACTGGAGTACTGTACATGCTGATTATTTTCTAATCATTAGAAAATGTATGTGTGGTCCCCCCGTCCTGTCCAGCTCTGTGTGGCTCCCCCTGTTGTATGCATGGCTCCCCTGTCCCATCCTTGTATATATGGCTCCGCTCCCACTCTCCCTCCCTTGTGTATATATGGTTCCGCTCCCATTCTCCCTCCCTTGTATATATGGCTCCGCTCCCACTCTCCCTCCCTTGCATATATGGCTCCGCTCCCACTCTCCCTCCCTTGTATATATGGCTCCGCTCCCACTCTCCCTCCCTTGTATATATGGCTCCGCTCCCACTCTCCCTCCCTTGTATATATGGCTCCGCTCCCACTCTCCCTCCCTTGTATATATGGCTCCGCTCCCACTCTCCCTCCCTTGTATATATGGCTCCGCTCCCACTCTCCCTCCCTTGTATATATGGCTCCGCTCCCACTCTCCCTCCCTTGTATATATGGCTCCGCTCCCACTCTCCCTCCCTTGTATATATGGCTCCGCTCCCACTCTCCCTCCCTTGTATTTATGGCTCCGCTCCCACTCTCCCTCCCTTGTATATATGGCTCCCCTCCCACTCTCCCTCCCTTGTATATATGGCTCCCCTCCCACTCTCCCTCCCTTGTATATATGGCTCCGCTCCCACTCTCCCTCCCTTGTATATATGGCTCCGCTCCCACTCTCCCTCTCATGTATTTATGGCTCCGCTCCCACTCTCCCTCTCATGTATTTATGGCTCCGCTCCCACTCTCCCTCTCATGTATTTATGGCTCCGCTCCCACTCTCCCTCCCTTGTATATATGGCTCCGCTCCCACTCTCCCTCCCTTGTATATATGGCTCCGCTCCCACTCTCCCTCCCTTGTATATATGGCTCCGCTCCCACTCTCCCTCCCTTGTATATATGGCTCCGCTCCCACTCTCCCTCCCTTGTATATATGGCTCCGCTCCCACTCTCCCTCCCTTGTATATATGGCTCCGCTCCCACTCTCCCTCCCTTGTATATATGGCTCCGCTCCCACTCTCCCTCCCTTGTATATATGGCTCCGCTCCCACTCTCCCTCCCTTGTATTTATGGCTCCGCTCCCACTCTCCCTCCCTTGTATATATGGCTCCCCTCCCACTCTCCCTCCCTTGTATATATGGCTCCCCTCCCACTCTCCCTCCCTTGTATATATGGCTCCGCTCCCACTCTCCCTCCCTTGTATATATGGCTCCGCTCCCACTCTCCCTCTCATGTATTTATGGCTCCGCTCCCACTCTCCCTCTCATGTATTTATGGCTCCGCTCCCACTCTCCCTCCCTTGTATATATGGCTCCGCTCCCACTCTCCCTCCCTTGTATATATGGCTCCGCTCCCACTCTCCCTCCCTTGTATATATGGCTCCGCTCCCACTCTCCCTCCCTTGTATTTATGGCTCCGCTCCCACTCTCCCTTCCTTGTATTTATGGCTCCGCTCCCACTCTCCCTCCCTTGTATATATGGCTCCGCTCCCACTCTCCCTCCCTTGTATATATGGCTCCGCTTCCACTCTCCCTCCCTTGTATATATGGCTCCGCTCCCACTCTCCCTCCCTTGTATTTATGGCTCCGCTCCCACTCTCCCTTCCTTGTATTTATGGCTCCGCTCCCACTCTCCCTTCCTTGTATTTATGGCTCTGCTCCCACTCTCCCTCCCTTGTATATATGGCTCCGCTTCCACTCTCCCTCCCTTGTATTTATGGCTCCGCTCCCACTCTCCCTCCCTTGTATTTATGGCTCCGCTCCCACTCTCCCTTCCTTGTATTTATGGCTCCGCTCCCATTCTCCCTCCCTTGTATATATGGCTCCGCTCCCACTCTCCCTTCCTTGTATTTATGGCTCTGCTCCCACTCTCCCTCCCTTGTATATATGGCTCCGCTTCCACTCTCCCTCTCATGTATTTATGGCTCCGCTCCCACTCTCCCTCCCTTGTATTTATGGCTCCGCTCCCACTCTCCCTTCCTTGTATTTATGGCTCCGCTCCCATTCTCCCTCCCTTGTATATATGGCTCCGCTCCCACTCTCCCTCCCTTGTATATATGGCTCCGCTCCCACTCTCCCTCCCTTGTATATATGGCTCCGCTCCCACTCTCCCTCCCTTGTATATATGGCTCCGCTCCCACTCTCCCTCCCTTGTATATATGGCTCCGCTCCCACTCTCCCTCCCTTGTATATATGGCTCCGCTCCCACTCTCCCTCCCTTGTATATATGGCTCCGCTCCCACTCTCCCTCCCTTGTACAGTCATATGTAAAAGTTTGGGCACCCCTATTAATGTTAACCTTTTTTCTTTATAACAATTTTGGTTTTTGCAACAGGTATTTCAGTTTCATATATCTAATAACTGATGGACTCAGTTATATTTCTGGATTCAAATGAGGTTTATTGTACTAACAGAAAATGTGCAATCTGCATTTAAACAAAATTTGACCGGTGCAAAAGTATGGGCACCCTTATCATTTTCTTTATTTGAACACTCCTAACTACTTTTTACTGACTTCCTGAAGCAATAAATTGGTTTTGTAACCTCATTGAGCTTTGATCTTCATAGCCAGGTGTATCAAATCATGAGAAAAGGTATTTAAAGTGGCCACTTGCAAGTAGCTCTCCTACTTGATTCTCCTATGAAGAGTGGCATCATGGGCTCCTCAAAACAACTCTCAAATGATCTGAAAACAAAGATTATTCAACATAGCTTTTCAGGGGAAGGATACAAAAAGTTGTCTCAGAGATTTAACCTGTCAGTTTCCACTGTGAGGAACATAGTAAGGAAATGGAAGAACACAGGTACAGTTCTTATTAAGCCCAGAAGTGGCAGGCCAAGAAAAATATCAGAAAGGCAGAGAAGAAGAATGGTGAGAACAGTCAAGGACAATCCACAGACCACCTCCAAAGACCTGCACCATCATCTTGCTGCAGATGGTGTCACTGTGCATCGGTCAACAATACAGCGCATGCATAACGCCTTTTTGTATGACCAAACAACTCAATCTTTGATTCATCAGTCCACAGGACCTTCTTCTAAAATGTAACTGGCTTGTCCAAATGTGCTTTTGCATACCTCAGGCGACTCTTTGTGGCGTGCTTGCAGAAACGGCTTCTTTCGCATCACTCTCCGATACAGCTTCTCCTTGTGCAAAGTGCGCTGTATTGTTGACCGATGCACAGTGACACCATCTGCAGCAAGATGATGCTGCAGGTCTTTGGAGGTGGTCTGTGGATTGTCCTTGACTGTTCTCACCATTCTTCTTCTCTGCCTTTCTGATATTTTTCTTGGCCTGCCACTTCTGGGCTTAACAAGAACTGTACCTGTGTTCTTCCATTTCCTTACTATGTTCCTCACAGTGGAAACTGACAGGTTAAATCTCTGAGACAACTTTTTGTATCCTTCCCCTGAAAAGCTATGTTGAATAATCTTTGTTTTCAGATCATTTGAGAGTTGTTTTGAGGAGCCCATGATGCCACTCTTCATAGGAGAATCAAATAGGAGAACTACTTGCAAGTGGCCACTTTAAATACCTTTTCTCATGATTTGATACACCTGGCTATGAAGATCAAAGCGCAATGAGGTTACAAAACCAATTTAGTGCTTCAGGAAGTCAGTAAAAAGTAGTTAGGAGTGTTCAAATCAAGAAAATGATAAGGGTGCCCATACTTTTGCACCGGTCAAATTTTGTTTAAATGCAGATTGCACATTTTCTGTTAGTACAATAAACCTCATTTGAATCCAGAAATATAACTGAGTCCATCAGTTATTAGATATATGAAACTGAAATACCTGTTGCAAAAACCAAAATTGTTATAAAGAAAAAAGGTTAACATTAATAGGGGTGCCCAAACTTTTACATATGACTGTATATATGGCTCCGCTCCCACTCTCCCTCTCATGTATTTATGGCTCCGCTCCCACTCTCCCTCTCATGTATTTATGGCTCCGCTCCCACTCTCCCTCCCTTGTATATATGGCTCCGCTCCCACTCTCCCTCCCTTGTATATATGGCTCCGCTCCCACTCTCCCTTCCTTGTATTTATGGCTCTGCTCCCACTCTCCCTCCCTTGTATATATGGCTCCGCTTCCACTCTCCCTCTCTTGTACAGTCATGGCCAAAAGTATTGACACCCCTGCAATTCTGTCAGATAATACTCAGTTTCTTCCTGAAAATTATTGCAAACACAAATTCTTTGGTATTATTATCTTCATTTAATTTGTCTTAAATGAAAAAACACAAAAAGAATTGTCCTAAAGCCAAATTGGATATAATTCCACACCAAACATAACAAAGAGGGTGGACAAAAGTATTGGCACTGTTCGAAAAATCATGTGATGCTTCTCTAATTTGTGTAATTAACAGCACCTGTAACTTACCTGTGGCACCTAACAGGTGTTGGCAATAACTAAATCACACCTGCAGCCAGTTAACATGGATTAAAGTTGACTCAACCTCTGTCCTGTGTCCTTGTGTGTACCACATTGAGCATGGAGAAAAGAAAGAAGACCAAAGAACTGTCTGAGGACTTGAGAAACCAAATTGTGAGGAAGCATGAGCAATCTCAAGGCTACAAGTCCATCTCCAAAGACCTGAATGTTCCTGTGTCTACCGTGCGCAGTGTCATCAAGAAGTTTAAAGCCCATGGCACTGTGGCTAACCTCCCTAGATGTGGCCGGAAAAGAAAAATTGACAAGAGATTTCAACGCAAGATTGTGCGGATGTTGGATAAAGAATCTCCACTAACATCCAAACAAGTTCAAGCTGCCCTGCAGTCCGAGGTACAACGGTGTCAACCCATACTATCCGTCGGCATCTGAATGAAAACGGACTGTATGGTAGGAGACCCAGGAAGACTCCACTTCTTACCCCGAGACATAAAAAAGCCAGGCTGGAGTTTGCCAAAACTTACCTGAAAAAGCCTAAAACATTTTGGAAGAATGTTCTCTGGTCATATGAGACAAAAGTAGAGCTTTTTGGGCAAAGGCATCAACATAGAGTTTACAGGAGAAAAAAGAGGCATTCAAAGAAAAGTACACGGTCCCTACAGTCAAACATGGCGGAGGTTCCCTGATGTTTTGGGGTTGCTTTGCTGCCTCTGGCACTGGACTGCTTGACCGTGTGCATGGTATTATGAAGTCAGAAGACTACCAACAAATTTTGCAGCATAATTTAGAGCCCAGTGTGAGAAAGCTGGGTCTCCCTAAGAGGTCATGGGTCTTCCAGCAGGACAATAACCCAAAACACACTTCAAAAAGCACTAGAAAATGGATTAAGAGAAAGCACTGGAGACTTCTAAGGTGGCCAGCAATGAGTCCAGACCTGAATCCCATAGAACACCTGTGGAAAGATCTAAAAATGGCAGTTTGGAGAAGGCACCCTTCAAATATCAGGGACCTGGAGCAGTTTGCCAAAGAAGAATGGTCTAAAATTCCAGCAGAGCATTGTAAGAAACTCATTGATGGTTACCGGAAGCGGTTGGTCGCAGTTATTTTGGCTAAAGGTTGTGCAATCAAGTATTAGGCTGAGGGTGCCAATACTTTTGTCCGGCCCATTTTTGGAGTTTTGTGTGAAATGATCAATGTTTTGCTTTTTGCTTCATTCTCTTTTGTGTTTTTTCATTTAAGACAAATTAAATGAAGATAATAATAACAAAAAATTTGTGTTTGCAATAATTTTCAGGAAGAAACTGAGTATTATCTGACAGAATTGCAGGGGTGTCAATACTTTTGGCCATGACTGTATATATGGCTCCGCTCCCACTCTCCCTCTCATGTATTTATGGCTCCGCTCCCACTCTCCCTTCCTTGTATTTATGGCTCCGCTCCCATTCTCCCTCCCTTGTATATATGGCTCCGCTTCCACTCTCCCTCCCTTGTATGTATGGCTCTGCTCCCACTCTCCCTCTCATGTATTTATGGATCCGCTCCCACTCTCCCTCCCTTGTATTTATGGCTCCGCTCCCACTCTCCCTCCCTTGTATATATGGCTCCGCTCCCACTCTCCCTCTCATGTATTTATGGCTCCGCTCCCACTCTCCCTCTCATGTATTTATGGCTCCGCTCCCACTCTCCCTCCCTTGTATATATGGCTCCGCTCCCACTCTCCCTCCCTTGTATTTATGGCTCCGCTCCCACTCTCCCTTCCTTGTATATATGGCTCCGCTCCCACTCTCCCTCCCTTGTATATATGGCTCCGCTTCCACTCTCCCTCCCTTGTATATAAGGCTCTGCTTCCACTCTCCCTCCCTTGTATATATTGCTCCGCTCCCACTCTCCCTCCCTTGTATATATTGCTCCGCTTCCACCCGTGTATGTATGGCTGGGCTCCCCCATCCTCCCCCATCATATTTACCCTCACGTCGCTGAACTTCCCTCCCTGTATTTCGCGGCGCTTCAGCTTCTTCCTGTGCGGAGCGGTCACGTGCTACCGCTCATTAAGGTTCATGAATATGGACACCACGCCTATGGGAGAGGAGTGGCGTCCATATTCATGACCTTAAATGAGCGGTACACTTGACCGCTCAGCGCTGGATGAAGCTGCCGCACCGACAGGGATGCAAGGTGAGTATCAGCTGCTGCACCGCCGCCGAGTATCAGCTGCTGCACCGCTGCCGGCTCCCCTTGCGTCCGCGGACCGGTGGTTGGGGACCCCTGCTTTAGGCTATGTGCACACGCTGCGGATTGGTCTGCGGATTTGTATCTGCGGAACTGCAGGTAAAATGACCTGCGGTTTATCACCTCTACAATGGAGGAGATGGTAAACCGCAGCAGAATCTGCAGAAAGGAAGTGACATGTCATTTCTTTCTGTGGACTCAAAATCGCAGCTTTTCCGCAGTTAAAAATCCACGGTATGTGCACAGCAGAATGTAAATCACATAGACTTACATGCTACTGTACACTGTCTGCAGATTCGCTGCAGCCAAAACCGCAGCGTGTGCACATAGCCTTACATAGATTTCCGGACCTAGACCTATAGCGTTGGGGAAAAAAAAGTGACCAATCTCACTCATTTCTGTGGGATTAAAGCAAAGTGCGTCACTTTGCATGAATTTTTTTTTTTTTTTTTTTAAGGCAGGTGCAGAGAGTTGAACCGATTATGCAGATCAGAGTGCCTCTGATGATAACATAGAAAAAAAATAATTTCTCCATTTTGTCAGTCTGTTAAATTCGGACTGCACTCAGATGTCATCCAAATGCAGTCTGATGTTTTCTACAGACTCATTGACTTGCATGGCCGGGTGCAATCTGATCCAACTCAGGCTTGTTGTGATTCTTTTTGTCCTCGAACATGTGAAATCTGACATGTGCACGACTCGTAGCATAACACTGGTCCGAGTGCAATCCATTGTTCTGTCAGATGGAAAATACGGTTGTCTGCAGCAGCCCTAACAAATCTATCATGATTTGTTTTTTTTTTTGTCATTGAGATCAGTGGATTAATCATTTAATTTTTAACAGCATGTGATTTTTAGGTCAATTAAAGCCAGGGCCGGTTTTAGGGCTCTTTCACACGTCGTTTCATGCGATCAGGGCGAGCAGGGGACAATGTTGAGAGTTGTATTTAACTGATAACAGTGAGAGCAGGCGGCAGTTGATGGGAGTATTCATCAGCCTGCTCAATAAATAAGTAATAAAAAAATTGGCGTGGGGGTTCCCCCCCCCCCCCCGTTTTTCATAACCAGCCATGCAAAACTGACAGCTGCCGGCTGCAACCCTCATCTGTGAGCTTCAGCAAGGATGGTTATCAAGAATAGAGTGGTCCCCACATCAAATTTTTACATTATTTAAGTAAATAATTAAAAAATATGGCATGAGTTCGCCCAATTTTTGACAGCCAGCGTTGCTAAAGCAGACAGCTGGGGGGCTGGTATCTCATGCTGGTAAGGGGCCATGGATATTGGCCTCCCAGCTTAAAAATAGCAGCCCACATCCACCCAGAAAAGGCATATCTATTAGATGCGCCAATTCTGATGCTTTATCTGGCTCTTCCCACTTGCCCTGTAGTAGTGGTAAGTGGGGTGATATTTGTGGGGTTAATATCACCTTTATATTGTCAGGTGATATCAAGCCCCCCAGGTTAGTAGTGGAGAAGCATCTATAAGACACCTATCCATTACTAATCCTATAGTTGTATTGTAAATAAGGACACAGCCAGAATCAAGTCCTTTTATTTGAAATAAAAATAAAATACAATTTTCCTTTTTTATTTAAAAATAACAAACGCAATTATACTCGCCTAACGCCTAATTCCATTGAAGCCCTCGTCTCCTGTAATAAAATAAAATAAATAACAATATCCCTCACCTGTCCGTCGTTCTGTCCCATACCATAAACCTTGTCTGGAATAAACAGTTTTTTTCAGTGACCGGCCGTGCCGTCATCAAGGTTACCGCCGGTCACTGAGGCTGAATTCCCAGCAGGGCCCCTAAACTGTGGTGAGATCCCCGCTAGCTCTGTGACAAAAAGTCTCACGGTTCAGCGCTGAGCTTAGTGAGTTCACCAGCAGTTCACTGTGAGAAATGGCCTGTGGAAGAAAAAAAGATTCTCCGCTTTAGACTTCTCCTGTGGATAGGAGATAACCCCTTTAAATCCAAATTAGATGGACTTAATTACTTGACAAAATGCTGTCCGCCTGCAGCCACCACTAGGAGGAGCCACTGAGCCTGCTGTATGCTACTTTATATTGATGTGAGCATGTACAGTGATCGACTGCAGAAATTGGAAAGTGACGTCCAATCTGCAGGCACCGTGGTATAGAGCAGGAGGAGACGAGCAGATTGTATATTGTTTTGTGGGGGAAAAAAAAGATTCAGTATAATCTGTGTTTCAATCATTTAAACCTCTGCTGTTTTGGGTCCAGTGGGCGGTCCCATCAGAGACTGATAGCTATCTGTGCATGCATACATGTACAAAGCAAGCTGTCAGTCACTGATAGGACCGCCCACTGGACCCAAATTCCCATCACCGACAGCTTTCTTTGTACATGTATAAAACAACAAACTATTTATTAGCGCGTGAGAACCCTGCTATACTGTGAAAATGTCACTAGAGGGCAGCAAAGAATCACAAAAATCATCACCGGACACACAACAGTGAGACGTAAGACCGCTGTACACACCAGTACCTGTGATGTGGCCCCTAGGAGCCGTGTGCGGCCACAATCACCGGATATGACACTCACTTATGTATCAGAAAAGATAGTAATATGAGGAATTCATCTTCTATTTGTAAAATGTTCCAGCCTCGAAGTACAGGAAGATTTCTCAACATAAACTGCAGCAAAAACTCGTCCATTAGCACCAGTGTTGGGGGAGGGATACAAATTGTGCTGTGCAGTGTCCTTTTTATTTTTTAAGGCGATGGCCATATGTGATGAAAAGAACGGACTTCTCTGTATCCGTGCTGCTGAAAAGGGAGGTTTACCGACCTGTTCCTCTCCATCGGTTCATACGATGTATACACTGGGAGATTCTGTCAAGTTTCATAGCTTTAATTGGGGAAGAAAAAGGCCCCTGTCCTTTGAATTGAAGTGTATGTCTTTAAAGGGGTTGTTCCCTTTCAATTAATGTCCCCAGATGCAGGTAATTTTCACAACAGCAAAAAAAAAAAATATATATATATATATATATATATATATATATATATATATATATATATAAACCTGCTCTATTCACCTTCCACGGGTCCACCAGTGAATCTCCTCCTGTGTTCCTGGTGTTTGGCTTTGACTGCAGCGCTAACATATCGTGCTCACTAATTTTATGTGATGTCAGCGCCGCAGCCAACGTCAGACACCGGGAACTGTGGTGGAGCCTCGTCATTGGACCTGGGGAAGGTGAGTACAGCTT
The DNA here is from genome assembly GCF_039654945.1 of Dendrobates tinctorius. Lineage (NCBI taxonomy): Eukaryota > Metazoa > Chordata > Amphibia > Anura > Dendrobatidae > Dendrobates > Dendrobates tinctorius. Next base: position 12,072,878 of record NW_027361872.1, read on the forward strand.
AGTCTGGTTCTTTAGGGTGTGTGCACACGCTGCGGATTTGGCCCTGCGGATCCACAGCAGTTTCTGCTGCGGTGTACAGTACCATTATACCCTATGGGAAATGGAAACTGCAGTGCAGATGGTGCGGAATTTTCCGCGCGGATTTTCTGAGGTTTCTCAACGCGGATTCCGCAGCGGTTTACCATCTCCTCCATTGTGGAGATGGTAAAACCGCAGGATAATCCGTAGATAAAAGACCTGCGGATTTTGAAAATCCGCGCGGATCAATCTGCAGCAGATTCTGCAGCGTGTGCACACAGCCTTATAATAACCTGTGGCCGGAGGCATTTGTTGACTGAAAGGGAACAACCCTTTGTAAGTTGCTTGCAAGTTTAATCGTACATGATTGTTAGAGTTTAGTGAAAAGATTTGTAGGACCCGTGGTCAAACAGCCGGGCCTGTAGCAAATGGCGTCCGGACCAGGTGCTGTGAACGTCCTCCTACCTGCAGGCCGCCGCACCTCCTCTGATCAGTTGGATCTGCGCGGGGTCATGTGTGCCCCACTGCAATGCTAATCAGAAGAGGTGTCAGGGTGCTGGACTCTGGGTCGGATGCCATTGACGACCATCCTGCTCACTGGATCAGGGGCCTACAAATCATTTTTCTCTACTCGAATTCTTCCATTATGATGGACTGAAGTGGGCGTCAGATATTCAGGTCCTACATTGCTCTGAGTCTCGTTTGTGTACGTGTGGGTTGCATACATCGACGCCGCTGCAGCCAATCAGTAAGTTCAGCACCTTGTGCTACAGAGCCGCTAAGGCTACTTTCACATCAGCGTGTTTTAGCGCTGCGCTTCATGCGCAATAGAAACGCATGCAAAATAATGCATCATGCGTTTTGCACGCGTTTGCTTTTTTTAGGCGCATGCGTTTCTAGCCATGTTAACTCTTAAAACGCATGCGATTTTAAACGCAGACGTGCGCATGTCCATGCGCACGCCTGTGTTCCCATAGACTGTAATGTGTTATTTTGGTGCATTCCGTGCGAACGCTTGTGCATGCGGGTTTTTTTTTTTTTTTACACGGGTTGGACGGCCTAAAAATGCAACAGCTTGCATCCAGCGTGCCTAGGCGCACACTGCACGAAAACGCATACAAACGCGTGTAAACGCTAGACCATGCGTCCCCATGTTAAACATAGGGGCGCATGATGCGCTGTGCTAAAAAACGCTAATGTGAAGCCAGCCTAAGATCAGTGATTGGCTGCAGCGTTGAAATCAATGCAGACAGAGACTTGGCGCTGGATCTGAGTGGGGTAAGTAAAGCACTGTTTTTTTTTTATGTATGTGAAAACCCTTTAGGTTCCATCTATCCTTCACTTCCTTGCTCGCTGACCCTCAGCCGCTCTTTGTCTCTTGGCAGTGACTACTACCTCTGCACGACTCCGAGCTCTGACTGCCGGAGACGCCGGCTCTTCCTACTCGTCCTCCTGAGCCAGGAACACCGCTGAGTAATTCCTTCCTTAAAAGGAGACAATCCTCTGCGATGTGGCGCTCCTGCTCTGCGTTCCTTTCTGTGTCTGTTCTCTCGGTGTCTTGGCTTCGGATTTACAGTAAAACCTTTTATCTTGCAAAATTTCTTGTAAAGCACCGAAGGATTCCACGAGAGGAAACCGTGCTGATTGGGGGAAATGGCAAACCCTGAGATTTACCAAATATATATTTCTTGCTTTTTTTATTTTTAATATTTTTTACTGACTGCATCAATCGTCGTTCTTCCTCTAACTGTAATCTGGACAAATCGCGGTTCACAAAAACCGTGGTGATATTTCAGCCTGTAATGCCAAGTTCACATGTTGCAGATTTGGCGCAGATTTTCAAGCAGAAAATAATACATTACCAGCTAAGTAGATGAGGCTGAAAACAAAATCAGGTTGAGGATATTTTCAGTGCACATATTGACCAGTGGAGCAGAATTTTTAAATATACGGTATTTCTATTTTTTTTGCATGGATTCTTATCAGATTTCACCAGTGAGTGAAATCTGCACCAAACCCACAACTAAATCCATGTGGAACACGCACAGATTTTACGGTTATGACTTTAGCCCCACCCCAAAAACTAAATAAACGCACTCGAGAAC